>NC_092211.1:90570141-90589939 GCF_043381705.1 Parasteatoda tepidariorum
ATATATATATATATATTTATGATTCATGCATATTGAAACTATTACAGAATGCAGATTATTACGTGACATTATATTATCAGAAAACAGCTATAATAGAATAAAATACAAGAAGGAAATTGAAAAACATTTACTGTGGTCTTTTTACAAAAAATTATAGTAATTATAGTAAACTACAGTTATAGTAAATAGTAAACTACAGTAAATCATAGCAAACTTTTTAAACTCTAAGATTTTGTAGTTTTTCGAAACAAGTTTCGTTACTAATTAACTTAATTTTATGAAAAGAAAATACCCTATAGAACGTTAATAATATGAATAAGTGGGACCCATTCTAAAAAGTGAAATACAAATTTATTATTACTTATTTATTAATTTTTGATGTACAAGCAAAACGTAGTGAATCGAAATTATAGAGCATTAAAAAGGTTTTTGAACCAGTTGCGTAAGGAAAGAATACATTTTAAATTGCAAACACAAGAAGCAGAAATATAAAAATA
This sequence comes from Parasteatoda tepidariorum, assembly GCF_043381705.1. Lineage (NCBI taxonomy): Eukaryota > Metazoa > Arthropoda > Arachnida > Araneae > Theridiidae > Parasteatoda > Parasteatoda tepidariorum. The sequence continues at coordinate 90,570,639 of NC_092211.1, forward strand.
CTAAATATTAAAAAAATATCCACGAGGTAATGATGAAACAACTTTATATTTACATACATTTTTATAAACCTGTTAAGATTTTGTTATGACGAGCTTAAAACGTGATGTAAAATCAACTTTTAACTAAAATGCCTTATTATGCCATTTTTAGTCTTAGTCGTCGTATGGCAGAAGAATGTAGAATAGATTGATTAAACACTAAAAAAAAGGAAGAAGATTTCGATAAATAGATTTTTATTGAGAAAAAGAATGAAAGCGAATTATAAATTTAATTATTGAGTGACAGATTATGTCTATTTTGGCATGACAATTCAGTGTTTAAATCATTTTTAATATTTTTTTTATTATTGATTACTTATTTTTATCACTGATATATTGACATTTCTTAAAACTTTGTGGTCTTGATTTTTTTGTTAAAAAATTATTCTTTACCTATCTTGATTAACTTGTTTTGTTATTCATAAAGGTTTTTATGATAAAGAAAAAGATACATTTTAGACAGGGTAGAAATAGAAATTATTTTTACCTACGGGGTGGGCTTTTTGCTACAATCGATAACATAAGAGGAATATAGAAGGAGGGCGAAAGAAAATTGACTGACAAGTTTCAAAAGAAATACAATAGACAATTCATATCTGCACAACCCTTCATTCCAATACTTGTTATACTCACCCCCTAACCAATAGGGGGCTTACAGCAACATGTCCCCCCCCTCTGACTGGTTAAGTTCTGTTCTAACCAATCGGCTTTAGTCTAGAAAACTCATAGCTAACTGCAAAGGGTATGTACGATAAGAAGGGTCCATCCGTGTAGATAAGGTCAGCAAAACATTCACCTGTCAGCAGTTATCCCTGATATCGAAGCTCTAAAAACGGATCTTTCACAAAATCAAAATTTTCAAAATGGATTTTCGATTGAGATCTCATTTCGTGTGTTTCATGACCGTCCTGTGCGTTTTCTTGATGTGTTGGGTGTTTTATGATACGATGCACGAGACAGACATAGAAAAGGCCACGTGTGAATGCGTATGCATTGATCCTACGCAAGTCAAAGAACACTTACACTACAGGTCAGTGTATAGTGGTTACAGGACGGGTGAGACCTGTAACTGTGAGGATTTTCTTCTGCCTGCATTGAAAGAACAACTGATGCCATTGACGGATTCCAATTCCACGTGCCAATATTGTGATTGCGGTGATGTGCGACAAACAGACTGTGAACCAAACGGTCAAGTGAACCTCCGGTGCATGCTACAAATAATAACCGTTACGACCCTCTTGGTCAGTTGTTTCATGTGGATGGACATAGGATTTCAGGCGATCAGCGACACTCCGCATTCATTTTCCATTCGTAGAATCAACACGGCGACGATGCCTTCTTCTTTTGTAGAACGACTCAATTTAGTCATGCATCGAAGAAATGTCAGAAGTGGGTACGAATCTTTGATTGACCAAGCAAACGATATTTATGAACTTTAGAGACATTTATTCTATCCTATTCACGATAATATTGACAGAGTGATATCGGTAAGGTGCTATAGTTGTGATTCTATGTTCATTTCATTTTTAATAAATAGTAAATTAAATATGTCAGATTTTCTCTTTTATTTGCTTATTTTTTTTATGTATTCATTAGGATTTCCCCATTTATTTCATCACTGAGATTTAATTAAATCTCTTATATCAGAGATATATATAATTTATTAATATGTGTTGTTGCGTCGGCAGAACTTCTGAAATTATAAATATATCTAAAATAATTCTTAAAGGGCAAGTAAGCTTGAAAAAATGTGTAGGTTTTAACAAATTATATTAATAACTAATCTTATGTTTTTAGTTTGTGTACTGTTTGTGGATGTTCTAAAAGCAAAGCACTCATCTGAATTTGAATCACACAATGTGTGCATTTAAATATTTTAAAAATTTTTTCGCATTTAAAACTTTTTGTTTTATTTTAGGAGTTTCTGAGGCTGCTAATGTCTTACATTAAATAATTTTTAAATATTTACGTTCAGAGTCTTTAATATTTATGTCTGTAATACTTATTCAAAAAGATAAAATAATTCTTTTTCTGCAACATTGTAACAACTATTTTTTGGGCACAAATAATTCTGTTTTTCCATTGTTATTTTTAAACGCTTGATATACTTTACATTAATTAGAATTGCAATGAATTTTAAGACAATATTTAGAGCTTATATTATTTCAAAGACATTAATACAAAGTTATATGAGACTATTAACACAACAGTTCTTCATTTATTTTTTCTTGCTTAGTAATTTGATTCTATAGTTTAAACTGATTTTTTAAATTTTGAATAAACTAGAATATAGAAGCAGGGAGGAAAAAAAAAACTCAGAGCTATTGAAATAAAGATTTAAAAAAAAAGTATTTACTTACGCTCTATCGAAATGAAAATATGATAAAATAGTATAATAGCTAAAGATTTTAACTAACCTTATTTATTACTTTGCAAGTAAACAATTCCCCCCCCCTTGAAAGTGAACCTGCATGAAAACTTAATATTTCATCATTATTTGCATAAATGTCATTATTTAGCAGCATACAATTTGAAACATTAATATCAATAAATTATCAAAATGTGAATTTCTTATTTATTTTATTTATCCTGATTACCCTATACAAATTTTAATTCTAAGGTCATTGAAATATTCAATACAATGTATTGTTTCATTTAAAAGATATTTAAAATTAATAGAATGATAAAGAGGAGTAAGATTAATAAATAGGCTACATAAATACGAACACAGAAAATAGTAAACGTAAGTTTTCCTTCTAATGGTTGGAAAAGAAGTGAATGAAATACCTTTTGATAATTTATTTTAACATAGTGGAACTTCAAAATAGCTGTAGCAACAGCTATAACAATGTATTGCACCATTAAAAAAATTACTTTGAAAGTATTTAAATAAATTTTGAATATTTTTTAAAATATTTTTTTTTTATTAAATATTAAAAAAAATTATAATTTGAAATATTTCAATAATGAATTCAAGCATGCTTCATATATGCAATTCAAATTTTTAGAAAGCATTATCTATTTTTTAAGAAGTGTATACAAGTACAATTTAAGAAACTGTAATACTTTCAACGATTAAGTGGTTCAACAAATTTTAAAAGCTAACATGATATGAGCTTGATAACGGTCTATTTATTTTAAGCATCTTTAAGAAACCTCACGGTGTTTCTAAAATTTACTCGCATTCATTTCTTTTACACAGGTATTTTTATCGAAATTCCTATTCTACGCAAACATTTAAAACCTTCAGTAACACGTGGAACCTTGATAGCACTGTTTGAAAGGGTTAAAAATTAGTGCTGGGTTAAAAAAATTTTTATTTAAAACTCTTGTGAGATTTATAATTTTTGTTTAGTAAGAAAAAAAAAACTTTTGCTCATTTAATCTGCAAATGATTTTTCAATCAGTTATAAAGACAAAATAAAGTTCAAAGCAGCAACAAAAAAATTGGAACTCTTGAAATCAATACACAATTCAGTTTAAGCTGGTAGCATTGTTCTAAATTTTTAAAATTCAGAAAGTTTTCAATTCAATTAAAAAAATTGTAAAATACGAAATACTACGAGATATTGTAAAATACGCAAAAAGTAAAGTTAACATTGAGGAATCAAAACTTTGGACCGCTCTCTTGACCAAGGACATTATGTCGTAGATTGCGGCCACCCCCTATATTTCTGGGTTCCAGCAATCCTTATCCTTTGAGAGACAAGGTATGTTTTTTCAGAGAAGGAACATTTTTGTGTCTGATTTTGTCACTTAAAATATAATCTGCTCTAATAATTTAGCGTATTTGATTTTAACCCTTTGAATCATTACGAAATGAGTCCTAGAACGTGAAGATCCAATTATTAGATTAAAAGTTATTAATCCTGGTCTGTTTTTTATTTTGTGCACTGCACACCAAATTTGCAGCTGTTTGGTTTAGAATTTTTGATTTGTATGCATACACACAAAAATATTCTGCTTTATTTCCATATAACTATTGACAAACTGTAATAGAGTACTTAAATTTCGGCATATTGAAATCATTTCGTTCAAATTGTTTCAATTAAAAAAACATTAAATGATTCTTAAGAACTAATATGCATAGTAATAATTATGAAATCATCTTGTTAAACTGAATGTAAAGCCATTTAAAGGTTTTAAATATTTGAATAAGGAAAATTTCTTTTTATTTACATGCATACCATCTAAATGTTATAATAAATGTAATAAAAAAAATTTCTGGTTTAACAGGGTTCTTGCTGTCCTAAAATGTCCTAAAAAAGTGCTAAAATTTCCCCCCAACTTTTTTAGGGCCTAAAAAGTGCTAAAATTTCTTCTGAGTGCTAAAAAAGTGCTAAATATTTTTTATTTTGGCGTTTTGAAATTTTTTTTGAGTGATCGGATTCCTTAAATCGGTTTCCCTAAATCCTTAAATTCTGTTGCCTTCAGCTCTCCTGCTGCCTCCATCTTTTTAGAAGATTCTTGGGCTTTGGGGAAAGAAGTTCTTTCTTCTGAGATTTTATGGGCTTTAAAAGTTGTAGAAAGCTACTACTCCTACAATTCTTCCAAAGACACTGGAAAATTATTTAGTACAATGTTTCCAGACAGTTCAATAGCACGTCATTTCACCTGCAGTGAATCTAAGTGTGCATATCTCTGTCATTTTGGACTTGCACCTCATTTTAGCATGCTACTTCTGAAGTGCATTGATAATGCCAAGTTTTATACATTGCTTTTTGATGAGTCTTTGAACAAAGCGACACAGCAGAAGCAGTTGGATATACATATCCACTTTTGGAACCCAGATAAGAACATTGTAGAGACGCGATACTTAACATCAGCTTTTCTGGGCCATTCTGCAGCAGATGAACTTTTAGCCTGCTTTTATTCATCAGTCAAAAATATAGACCTGGAGAAATTATTGTAGATTTCTATGGACGGTCCTGCTGTCAATTGGAAGTTTTATAATAATATTCAAGAAGATTTGTTAAAAGAACATGGTGTTCAATGCAATGCAATGGGAAGTTGTGAGTTTCATATTTTAAATAATGCATTCTACAAAGGTGAATCTGAAACAGAATGGCTCATTGGTTCCCATCCTGAGCTCAATCTTCTATCTTTTTAAAGATTCACCCACAAGAAAAAAATTTTTATTAATCGATCAATTGTCTCTCTGACAAAAATCAGTGTAGGTTTTAAAGGTGACAGCTGTTAGCCTCAAAAGTTATTTCTGACCGGGATCATATAAATATAAAGAAAGATTGCAGAAAGTTTATCACCAAAATGTTAGAAACTTTATTGGAGAAATGTCCAATAACCTATTCTGTTGTAAGAAATGTTGCTTGCATCAATCCAAAATTAATGTCAGAAAACAAAAGCAAGTGTGTTCTAAAAATGAGAAACATATTAAATTACTTAAGTCAAAAAAAGAAAATTGAGGAAAAAGATTGTGACGAAATTAAGCCGCAATTTGCATCATGTATAGATTAATTATGTAATTTTTACTTCATGAATCGTTAAACACTTTATTTGTACATTTTTAATATCACATATAGATAAAGTATGTTATTTTTACTTTCCATCAAGTGCTAATTTTTTTTTCTTAGTCCTAAAAAAGTGCTAAAAAAGTTCTAATTTTTTTTTGAAATAATTGAGCAAGAACCCTGTTTAAAAATAAAGACATTCAAAATATTCCAATTTTTTTAATTAATTATAATTAATATTAAAAATTGCTCTGCAATTTATTAAAATGATTTAAAAGCTTTTGCGTTGTAGTCATAACTTTCACCGTATCATAGATTGAACGGTAAACGAAGTGAAATAATTGCATCTAGCAATATACATACATATATATTGCTAGATGCAATTATTATATATATATATAGCCGGATTAGAGAAATATTGTACATCTGAAAAAAATATCAAAATTAGAACTCATTAATTCGGTAATTTCTTGCATTTGCAGCTGCAAGTAAATAGAACTCATAAAATAAGTTCAAAATGTAGAGAAAACATGGAAAAAATTACAGAACAATGAAAAATGGGGAAAAGAAAAAGTAATCATAAAAATCCGAAAAAAGGGAGAACAAATTTGATAAAAACCAGAAAATAAGAGATATGATCAATTCATCTGCTCTCATGATTATATCCGCAAAAATAATAACATTAAACCAATTAAAGATTTTGTTTTCTCCCTTAAGAATAATGATATATAAAATCTTCAAGATCTTATTATTAATTTTTAAATTATTAATTTACACTTGAAAATGCTTTGTTTCGATCTTGTAAGAGCTAGAATGAGTAAAATCTCCCCAAATAAGAAGAAAAATTTAGATAATTTATATTTAGTTAATAACTTTCCAAACCCTATTTTCGATAAGATCGAATTTCATGATATTTTTGCAAATTTTAAAAATTTACTTCCTTCAAAAGATTTTAACACAATTAAAAGCTATAATTATAGCAATTCTCTTGGTAGAACTATATTTAATTATAATGATATTAGCAAAAATTTCGGGAGGATTAATATATCTGATTATGAATGTCACAGTGAAGAAGGGAAATATTTTGATTTTGTTGATAAACATCATAAACATACCTGCATTATTACTGGTAATTTAAATATTATAGAAAACTTACAACTTAGGAATTTATTGATAAAAGGCGCAAAATTTAGACCCATTTACCATACATAACTGAATAAAATTCTAAAATACTTTCTTGATGATCTCAATAATTTTTGTTTAATGATATCAAATAGATTCTCTTTACTTTTAGGCATGCTAACAGAATGGAAATGGGGAGTTTATTATTACTTTAAAAGCTTCGTTTTCAATAACTAAGATAATTTAATAAAATATCCTAAATTTAATAACAGTCCAAAATTTAATAAAATTCCTATAAAATTCAGAACAATCACATGTGGGTCTATCACTTACCTAACTAAACCTGAAACCATTTTCTCTAACTACTTAAATAAAATTATTAACAATATTATAAAACAAGGTTTTTCTTGGATTATCACTAATAATCAACCGATTTTAGAATTCATTAATCATAATAAAATTAATTCTATTGCGACTTTTGATTTCAAGTATCTTTTCAATAGCATTCTCCTTTCTAAACTAAAAGATGTCCTTTTGAATTATTACTATGATTTTATAAATAACATTAAATTGCGATTTTGATTATTGGGAAATTCTAATTAATTTTTGTCTTTTTAATAATTATCTTTACAATGGAAAAAATATTTTTCTTCAAATTGATGGAATACCACAAGGATCCAATTTTTCATCTCTCTTAGCCAACTTATTTTTGCACTATTATGAAAAAATTATACTCTTAATATTAAATTTGTTTTTCGATTTATTGATGATCTTTAATTTTATTATATCTTTTATTTTCTGGATTTTTATTGACTTTTCTTTCAGATTTTTCATCTTTCTGTAATAGAAATCTTATATGTTATGTATGATATGTTAATCTTCAGCAGTATACAGGTATGTTTAGACATCGCTTATTTTTTCTGGATGAATTAAGATTTTTAGTGTATTAGGGTATATATACAGGGTTATTTATAATTCCCTCCGGGCAGGAACAGGAGTATCGCATTGATGTATGCCCTGTGACCAAGAGTTCACACATAGAACACCTGTAATGTATGTAGGTAGAACTTGAATAGTTTGGGAATAATTTCATATGTTTCTTTTTTTCATATTCGTCTTCTTTTTTTTACTGTAACGCTTCAATACTCCGGAGGGAATTAGGAATAACCCNTATATATAATATATATATATATATATCTGTGTGTGTGTGTGTGTGTGCATAAAAGCTTTTCGATTAATCTTTTTATGCTATTTCCTTGCTATAAAACAACAACTCCTAATTAATTATTCTAATGGAAATGCTTTCTCACACTTTTAAATTCACATCCTGTCCTCTAATCTATTTTTGGCTAAATTATGCATTAATTAGAAGTAGGATATTTTTCCCCTTAGCTCTTTGTGGGAATCGCGCGACCTATTTGATAAACCAATTACAATTTCTAAGATTTCCCTTTTTTTCCTAAATAGAGACATTTTCGTATTTTTTACGAGATTTTCCCTACCAGAAAGGCAGTTCGTCGTTTTTCGCTGGCCACTCAATAAAAAATGATCAAATAAAAATTATTTTGCTTTCATTAAAAATCCTGTGTCTGTTTTTCTGCTTGTTCCGACTGCCATCATTTTATGCAGTGTGAACAGTACTTTTTCTTAAAATTAAATTAGTTTAAAATAGTAACTAAACTGTTTTGAATATTTCTTCTTTTATTTTACAGGATCTATTTTTTACAAGAAATTCTTTTATTATTTAAGTGTTATTTTCCATTTTACAGAAGTTATTTTTCGTGGTAGTATAATTTTAAAGGTTTAGTAAAGAATACTATCTATATTCATTCGCCAAATGTTTGGTGATGGACAAGCTTTGAAATTCATTGGTCTTTCCTAACAAAACACTCTTCTTTATCAAATCTAAAAATAACAAAGCACTTTCCTTTGACACATATCTATTGTTATGATCTCTGCCCTACCTTCAGTATAGAACTTCCTGACAGGAATAGGTCTCGATACAGGATATTCATATATCTTACTCATGAACTACATAATTGAAAGATTTTATAAAATTACTTCATAGATTTCTAACTCACTTATATTATCTGTAATGTTTCATACGCCATTTCGAAATTTTAAAAAAAAATCCAAAAATAAGTTGAAGCTTTTAATGAAGAATCTAAACTTCAGCAATCTTTGTAATCTTAGAAATGAAATATATAAAAGCGAATTAATTAAAAAAAAGTTTTTACAAAATGATAAAATCATTAAAATATTGATACAAATAACTACGAATAAATCGTTAATTGATAAAAATCTAATTCTGGTCTCGAAGAAACACATGCTAATCAAGTTCATCCTAAAATAATTTTTTCATTTGGTTAAGTTTAGTTTTTTTCTCTACAGAGGACTTATTTATATTCTTTCAAAGCAAATTTGACATATATTTTCCCAATTCACATGATCTTTACTTTTTTTGATTGCTGATAAGTAACTCATGTTAGCGAAACATTCCGATTGATTCAACGCAGTAGTACCTAGTAGCGGTGCAATGTTCAAATCAAGAAAGTAAAAAGCTGAATTTTCAATATATATACAATCGTCCCCACTTAAATGCATATCGGATAATCAAATAACCCTCTTATACGAATAAAATTTAACGGAACCAAATCATTATATATGAAACTAATGATAAATTTCTTCGCTTAAACGGATACTTGTTGCTTCTAGTTCTCGCTTAATTGCATAAAGAAGAGGAGAAATTTTTATTTTTAAGAAATGCTTCATCTGCTAGATTGGAATTTCCGTTTTTCAGTTAAGAAAAGAATACAATAGGTGGTCATTTGAATTGGGACTTCCATTTCATTAACAGGTTTTAAACAGGTGTAGGCTTCACACAAGCAGCTTTTGGTTTCCTCAATGAAATAGAAGATACCCCACAAATACAAATGGAAAGAAATGTCATGTACCTCAAAAACAAATTATTAAGATAAGGCATTCTCATTCTTCATAAAGCTTATCTCCCCTTATGATGACCCCACGGGTGATCCTCTCGATGTCCCAGCCCCCGTCCAGTAGGATCCACCATGTAAAAGAGGGTAACCAAATATTATTTGTAGTTTACAAATTTTCAATTTTTTAGGGGTGGGGGTGGGGTATCTATTTCATTGAGGAAAGCAAAAGCAAGGGAATTAAATCTTTTCCAGCTATACATTGAAATAAACAAAGGACTTCTTTGACTTATTTCACTCACACATCATTTATAATCATATATATTTCATATCTTTATTTTATGGAATTCAAAAATGGTACAGAGTGATTTGTGGTCCCCTACCGGTGCGGTATTATAATTTCGATTAAAAAAAAAGGTTTCAAAAAAGTGTAGAGAGTGTCTTAAGTAGAATAATAATTTTTTATTGCAGTGAATAACTCAAGAGTTGGTTATAAGATGAGAGCGAAAAGGGATGATTTGAATCAATCGAGGAAAAAAAAGCAATCAATTTTGAAAATAATGAATTTCTGGAAATCCTAAACTGAAATAGAAAATCAATTTTGAATTTCTCAAGTTTCAAGGAGGGCAAAAAAAGTTTGTGAAATATTTAAAAGGGATACGCAAATCATGAATATCTTCGTAGAAACTGAAAGAGATAATCGAATATTTATAAATGGAAGAATTAGGCGGGTATAAAAACAGTTTTCAATTATAGATTATTTCGGAAGGAATAAAATAATATTACAGTACCTATACCATATTTTTCATCAGGATTGATTCATTTTTATGTAACTTTAAATGACGTTTATATTTTAGGATACTAACACAGGTAATTTTAATTACAATTGTTTATGGATCATAAAATAGAGTTTATTTAATCACAACACGACACTATACATTAAATACCATTAAAAATTAATATTTCACACAAATGTATAATTTAAGATTGAATAATACACTCACCTTTTAGTCGAATCATTGAATAGAATTGGTTGGAACCCATTGGTATTCCTTTAAGCTGGGTTAACTGTATTACTTTTTTATGATCGGAAAGGTAGAAAAGCTGTTCAAGCAAGGAAAAAAAATTTCCGATGTAAATCTATGGACAGTGTGCTATAACTGGTTTGCAAAAATTCAATAAAGATGTCTTTCGCCTATTTAAGCAGATACATCTTCGTGCATTTCTATAACTAAGCGAATAAAAGCTTGTGAGATCACTGAATTTATCAAATTTGATTGTACATAATTATTTGAAAAGATTAATATCAACGCTCGACATATGGATTCCACATGGAGAGGAAATCGTTACCGTCGCGTTGACGTTTGCTTCTCCATTTTTGAAGCGCATCATCGCTGGGGACAAGAAATGAGTTGTCTTTTCGTTCTCTACATAATTATTTAAGGCTCTAAGACATTTAATTCAGATGAGGAGTTCCAAAATCATCTGCTTTTTGCCAGCAAAGAGCTGAAATTTTATGCACGCCGGGAATCATGCTTCTGCCAGAAAGATGGTGAAGAGTATTTTACACCAGAATTGGAAATACAATAAAATATTTTTTTACTATAACACAATCTCCCTTCATTTTCACTTTAAAAAAGAAGAAAGGAAATTGCTTTCTAAGCGATTCAATATAATTAAGGTTGTTTCGTTGAGGTTAGTTGAAAAGAATTACGTTATTTATGACGTCATAAAACCACATAAGTACCACATTGCGGAATAAAATATAGAATGAAACATCTATTTTATGCTCATGTCTTATTTCTTGGAGATGAACAAAAATGATATATTTTATAAAATAAAATATTTAGTCATCCAAAACGAAAACAAATAGAAAACCAAGTGAGACTAAAAACTATAGCAGACGAAAAAACAAAAGAAAATGTCATCAGATGCATGTTTAACTGGAGACAAAAAATTCCCTGATTTAAAAGAACAAACAGTAAAATTGGCGGGAAGCAATCATGAAGGTGCGTCACGGATGTTGAAACTCATTTTGACATGAAAAAGGTAAGTAAATTCTTTGAACGAAATTTGAATTAAATAAAGATTGTTAAAATGGGGAAAAACAGTGTTAATTATGTATTTCTGTTGATCAAAACTATTCTTTGTCAGTTTTGAGTATATAGTTATTTATATCGTTTTTTTTTTTTTAGATTTATTAACACTGTTGACATTCGGTATAACGACCTTCGCAGTCCGGGCGAATATGGATGTTATAATATTAGATATTTATAAAATGAATACTCTAAAAATACCGTAACTATTAATCTTAAACTAATGAATAACTTGGAAAATTTTAACAAAGCACTGCTTTCTTTTGGTAACTTACATAAAAAATTGGTAATAATGCAATTTTTGTGTACATTAATATATACGTAATAATAACCTTGAAAATAATAGGGAAGAAGGCATTAAAATAATGTTTCGAAGAGGCGTTCTACGGTAATTAACAAACATCAACATAACTGCGAAGACCTCAGGTTTTAACTCGAAACTACAGAAAGATCCCCTTCTGTAGTTTATTTCAAAATTTTACAAAAAAAAATTAAATAAATAAAGAATGGCATCCATTTTATATTCCCTAATGCACTTTTTCAAAAGCGAATACACTCTGTATTCAGAGAAAGAAGTGACTATAATTTTCAAGCAAAAAAAGGTATCATAGGTAAATGTGATTTATACTTTAAGAAGAAAGTTTTGCTAATTATGATATTTGATTATTATGGGATCATAATTATAAATTACGTCCGCATACGACTTGGGATAAGAATTCTTCCAAAGGTGTTTTATATTTAGTGCGGGGTCGCATTAAAAGAAATAATAATCTCTCTATTGGAGTAAGAAAGCTCTTGCTGTCATTAAAATAACGTCGTTATAATGATTACCTGATCTTTCTGGGAGCTACATCCTGCGTAACATGGAGAAAAATAAGATTTGCCATCTGACCCGCAGACGGGTGTGAAGGAGACAGTTGAACAACTGCAATTCAGGTTGCATACATCATCCAGAATCAAACTATCAGGAGAAATAAATGTTAGTTAGCAAGCACTTAATGCTTTTTCTTTGGATCCCATTTCCTGAATTAATTCTATCTTATAATTTTCTTCTTCGTTTTCCCCTTTTTTATTTTATCCTTTTTGTGTTACATATATATAACAAAATAACTAAATACAAAAAGCACGAAGAAAATTAAGAAGGGAAAAATAAGTATCATTTATTGCCCATAAGCTGCAAGTAAACAGAACTCATTAGATAGGTTCAAATTGAAGATAAAACAAAGGAAAATTACAGATACATGAAAAAAAAGGGGGGGGAATAATAAAAATAACAAACAACTGGAAAGAAAAGGATAAAAAATTTTTTTGAAAATCCGGAAATTAAAAGATATAATCTTTTCATCAGCCCACACGATTACATCCGCAAAAAAGAGCACTTTCTGATATTGTATCAATATAGCCAAAGCAAAATATATTATTACAATAGTGTGAGGAGCACTCAAAAATTTTTTTTACTCGCTTTATAGATGAAACTTATTCTTCATCTATGTTTTATTCTGTTTTTTCTTTTTATTTTATTTAATTTTCTGTTTTTACGTGTTATTTTTACTTTTTGTGTTCTATTTCATTTGTTGTAATTTTTGTAAAAAAATTTTTGAGTGCTCCTCACACTATTGTATTAATATATTTTGCTTTGGCTATATTGATACAATATCAGAAAGTGCTCTTTTTTGCGGATGTAATCGTGTGGGCTGATGAAAAGATTATATCTTTTAATTTCCGGATTTTCAAAAAAAAAATTTTATCCTTTTTTTTCCAGTTGTTTGTTATTTTCATTATTCCCCCCCCTTTTTTTTCATATGTCTGTAATTTTTCTTTATTTTGTCTTCAAGTCTTCAATTTGAACCTACATATATATATTGTTAAAGTGATTTGTAAGAGTTGATGCCAAAGAGGAAAAAAGTAATCTCAATGTTCATCTGTTCACGAGTTTTTGCGCGAGGTTGGTTGGTCATAACAGTCTACTTTTTACTTATCTGTTCTGCGGGAAGGAAAACATGAGAAAACGAAAATGTTTTACTCATAATGTTGTTAATTTGAAGTAAAAATGTATCTGTCCAGTTAAACGTCATTTAGAGCAATACCTCGCCAAATGAAAACAATACTGTAGACAAAAAAAAAGTGAGCACATTTTGATCGAATAATTGAGCACGTACTGTGATTCAATAGTTAATGTTTTTAGGGCTATAATTAATATACAATATATCGATAATGCAATGAAATTAATTAATCAAATGCAAAAACATAATGTTACGCAATAATAAACATAAAGTCAATCACATGCAAAAACGCACTTTCTTTGAAAAAATAAGCTCTTTTTTTTGTTGAGAAATTCAAACTTTTGACTCTTAAAATCGAGGGAAAGCGCAATTTAAGCATGATTAAAAAATAAAAACACAATTTAAAAATACGCAACTTCTCTCAATGATGAAATATGAAAAAAGTAAAACTAACATTAAGGGGCTCTAAATTTTCAACTGCTATCTTGATTAAACTTTGGTGACCCTATTATCAAGATTGTGGCTACTCCCCCACCTGTTTTTTAAGGATCAAGAATCCAAATCCCCCTGAAACAAAAGCATTTTTTATTTTTTTGATTATATACATATTGACGAAATATTCTCCTGGAATATATTTTAAAATACGTCAAGCGTGCTCGTGACATTTGTACAAATATGCTACCAGCTTTTTCAATTGAGTTGGCTCATGAAATTTAACTTTGTTATTTGATTTTAGAATTGGGCTTTCGATTTTTATTTGCGCTTCACTCAACGACTAGATTTCCTCTTCTCCAATATTACCGTTAAAAACAATATTCTTCAGACATGGAACAGATTTTTAGTTGTTTTTATTGATGTTTTCTGCAAAGATTAAAACTCCTGGTTCATCAGGCCCTAGCTCACAAATATCTATATCCCCCAAATCTGAATCTCCAAATTCCATCAGAAAATCTTCTAACAAGGCCATTGTTTTTTGTACTGTTATGCATCTATTAGACATGGAGCATCAGAATTTGTCAATAAAACAAATAAAATATTCACTTTTCCTTAATTCCCTCTGTAACTACAAATTTATCACGAAAGTAAAATAAATCCCAAGAATCAAAAAGGAAAAAATATCAATAGCCATAATCTATACAATACCATTGCTGGAAACAAAACGACAGAATCCCCTTTGATGTTAAATTTGAATTCTATTCATTGTCAATAGCTCAAAAATGCTCCCTGAAACTTCCCCCTTATCAGAAAGAATTACTTTTCAATAGTTCGAATTTCAACAAAAGGGAGAGACACTGAGTATGAAGAGTACAGATCTTCCTACTTTCTAAGTATTCTGTTATCAGCCATCTGCGAATTCATGTCCAAAGAAGTTGAATCAAAACACAAACATAAAGCCTTTTTTATCTTCAAACATCATTATTTATCTTGAATAAGTGTCACATTACTTGAAATCTAAAAACAGAAATCTTGAAACGCCATTGTTNACTGAGTATGAAGAGTACAGATCTTCCTACTTTCTAAGTATTCTGTTATCAGCCATCTGCGAATTCATGTCCAAAGAAGTTGAATCAAAACACAAACATTAAGCCTTTTTTATCTTCAAACATCATTATTTATCTTGAATAAGTGTCATAATATCAATTGAGTTAAATGCATTACTTGAAATCTAAATACAGAAATCTTGAAACGCCATTGTTTCTAAATGGAACAATAGTTTTTAAACTAATATTATGACTTTAAAATAAAATTTTGCATCTGATTCCAGGTTATATTATATATTTAAGAGCTTGTAAGTATTGTAATCGTATTGAAATTAGGTAAATTATATTATAAGCAAGATGAAAGCCTTACAAATGATATCAAACTTCTAAAATTCATTTAAAATCAAATAATTATGGAAACGGGAACTTAATGTTCATGTTTCATTTTTGGAACATTAGCATACAAACGGTTAAGTCATACTACGCGAAAATACGATCATTAAATCAGGATGTTAAGATGTTTTGCACACTGTGAGCCTGGTAAGCTAGCATTGACCAATGCAGAACAAAAAAGAGGAAAGATCACTAAAGATGAAGAAATTTAATTCCCATGTCCCTAAGCACGAGGTAAAATTATAAAGGGAAAAAATAGTTTCAAAAAGTGCGATATTTTTGTAAGAAGGTTACAATTAAAATTGATGAACAGATTCTTTTTGGAAGAATTATGCAAAGGCTGTTTTTTGAAGGCTCCGTCGTAATATGAAATGATGCTTTTTTGTGAATAAAATACTATTTTTATAACTGCTGTGAGTGCGTAAAAAGTTACTCATGACTGTTAGGTCAATTTTAGCCTATATCTAAAGCCAGCGCTGTGTCTACGCTTATTTTGAAAGTGGAGAAAAACCTCAATGTGGAGAAAAACCACAGTTTTGTGAAAAGGAAAAGCGTTGTGGTCTAATTTTTTAATATTTGAGAACTTACTCCAATGCTGCACTACAAAAATTGAGAATAAGGCAGTGATTTCGATAATATTCATCTAGGTCAGTGATTCCCAAAGTGGTCTACATCGACCCCCAGGGGTCGACGACAACCTTACAAGGGGTCCATGTCAAGTGAAAAAAAATTGGGGGTCCATTAAATGAAAATGGGGGTCAAGGATAGTGGATCTCATATAAGCAGATCATGACTTTCTATTTAGGCACTTCATGAATGGAATAATCAATTAACATTGATAGTACCTACTTACTTTACATTATACTACCTTATAATATAAAGACATGTATCTATCTACATTCTACATAATTTATAAAAGTAGCTATGAAGTAAAAATTTTATTAAAATTTAAGTTGTTAGGATTATTTTCTGATATACGAAACTGAATTATTACAAACTAGCAGTTGCCTGTAGCTCCGCCTGGATACGTTTATATTTTCTCTGCGTGTAAGGTTCTGTTTTGCAACAGAAAGGTATTTTTCAGCGATAAATTGTAGCCTAGCAAGTGTGTCAACTCTTTAGGTAGCTAGACCTCCAACTTTATCTGCGCACAAGATACGGGAGATTTGTTTCTCAGTTTTTACGTGAAAACTTAATAAGCAAACCGACAATACACTACTTCGGTTTTGTATACAAAGTTATTTCCGCAATTATAATATAAGTAACGGAGTACGGGTTTTATAGTGCGCTATTTTATTCCATTTACATATTAATTAAATTAAATTAGTAATTAAACTAGTTTGAATTTAATTAAAAAATGTATAAAATTAACATGTGTTTTTTTCTTAAGTTTTTCGCACTACACTTCACTACAGTTAGAAATTTAAATCTTTCACAGTGAGTAGCTCTATACCAGCTGTCAAAAATACATTAGAAGTTGATGAATTTACAAAGAAAAAACAATATCAGGTAAGCAGGGGGTCGACCCAGAACCGAAAAACATGACAAGGGGTCTACCAGACAAAAAAGTTCAGGAACCACTGATCTAGGTAAAAAAATGTCGCCAAATTGGCGATTTTTTAAAAAAAAAGTTTAATAACCTTTAAAATATTTAATTTATTTGCCTGTTCTAAAGCCCAGATAATTTTCTTCATGGCAAGATTATATATATATAGTTCAAAATCATCGCACTGTTTGAATTTTAAAGAGCTTAAACTATGGCTTTTTTTCATTTTCCTTGGAGACAGAGGTTCGAAAAACAACTTTCTATCTTACCCTTCCTCACCAAATCCAAAATGTGTCATTTCGATCTTTTCGCAGCCCGGAATCATGAGTATGAGGTAACCAATAGTTGAAATCAATTCCAGTGTCACAAGACCCCCAGACAGAAATTTGGCTGTAGGCTTGAACTTCCATATTAAATAACCTCCGATTATACAAGAGCACATCAGGGCCGCTATACCTGGTGGACCTGTTTTGGTAAAAATAAACAAGAAGCATCAGTTTAAAAATAGAATCATTGCTAATAACTTAAAATGTGATACAATACTTAACAAAGCGTTGTAATATTTAAAAAAATAAGCTTTTTTAATTTATTTTACATAATTAGTTTGTAAAATTGCGAAAAACACCTTTAGCAATAACTTTAGTGATCGGATTTTCACATATTAAGATGCATTCTAATTAAAGGACTTTCCTTAAATAAGCTGATTAATTTGAGCAGATAATATCTTAATGTACAAAATCAAAGACTAAAACACATTTTCACTAAATAAATATGCCCTTTTTTTCGACGTGTTTAAATTCTAGACCCTGAAAATATAGAGGGGGTAATCATGAAAAATCATGAAAGCGGTCGAGGAGTTTGAAACAATTAATGTTAAATTCACTTTTTGCCTTGTATCTGGAACTACGAGTATATAAGCGAAACAAAACGTTTTTGCACATACTTAGAAACTTAAAACCAGTTCTGTCCAAAGCAAAGTTGATATATCTTCTATATATATATATATATAAGTTCAAAATGAAGAATAAAACAAAGAAAAATAATAGACATATGAAAAAAAGGGGGTGGGAAATTATAAGTAAAAAAAAAAAACAACAACATTTTATTTAAAAAAAAAAAGAAAGAAAAAAAAATGAATTGTTAATAAAAAAACCGGAAAAAAAAAAGATATAATCTTTTCTTCAGCCCACACGATTATATCCGCAAAACAGAGTGCTTTCTGATATTGTATCAATAAAGCCAAAGCAAAATTTATTAATACAATAGTGTGAGGAGCACTCAAAAAAAATTTTTTTATGAAATAACAACATAAAAAAAGATCATAAAAAGTAAAAATAACATGTAAAAACAGATCATAAAATAAAAAGAAAAAACATTAAAAAGGGGGGGACCATAAAGCGAGTAGCAAAATCATAAAAACTTACATGGACTGTTATTTTTCAAGAATGATTTACTTATGTTTTTTCTTATTATGTTTGATACTTATTGTTTTTCTTAACTTTCTTAGTGTTTTCTTGTATTTATTTATTTATCATATATATATATATATATATATAAATAAAGCTTTGTTAAATCTTTTCTTTATCTAAATTCTCTTACTTAATTTATTATCTATCAAAACGAAGCGCGTTCTCACATTTATTATTCACATTCGTCATTTTAGTTCTAAATTTAGATTAACGAATGCTAGAATTAGAATTTTAAGTTTTTCCCTTAACCAAAAGTGAGAATCAGAGTATTCTGTCGACGCTCGACTTATTTAATAGACCAACTGTAATTACTAATGTTTGTCTTTTTCCATGACCAAATTATTTGCAAGTGAGAATATAATCTATAGAGAACTAATAAAGATAATTAAGATTTTTCTAATTACATTTTAAATAAAGTAAATTGAAAAATATTTGAAAATGTTTATCTTCGACTCACTTTCTAATAAAGATGTCTGTTTGCTAGTATGTTTATTGTTGATAACTCTAATTTTATAATTTTAGGGTGAACTGAAATATGAATCAATTCAAAATATGAAGTACCTTGACAATGTTGTCTCTGAAGTTTTTAGAATTTATTCTCCCGCAATTAGGTCTCTATATGTTACATTCATATTTAAATGTATAATATATTTATCAATTTATAACGTTTATTTTTACAAATGGCATTTGTCTATTGTCTATATTTATAGATTTGTCTATATTTATAGATTTGTCTATATTTATAGAT
>NC_092211.1:90591740-90610498 GCF_043381705.1 Parasteatoda tepidariorum
ATATACAGGGTGGTCCTAAAATATATGTCAAAAATGTAAAGGTAGGTAGAGGGGACATAAATAAGCATATTTCGGATAGGAATGTGTGTGCGGTAATGGCACATTAAAGCACTAGCTTGTAAAGCAGTATGAATCAGAGGAATCTGAAAAGACAAGTAAAGACAAAAGAAAATAAAAATTCATCAACAGTTTAAAAGAGGTGCTCGAAAGAGCAGCTACCAACATCGATACAAGATTCACAGCGAAGGCGCATGGATCGGCGTACATTAGAAAAGACGTTAGGCATGTCGAGCACATGTAAAGTAGCAACAGACAAGCGGGAAACAAGATCTTCTTGATGGGACTCTCGTACACCAGACTTTTAATATGACCCCAAAAGAAAAAATCCAAGCAGGTTAAATCAGGAGAACACGGTGGCCAGGGAAATGGACCACCCCGTCCTATCCAATGCTGGCCGTAGACAGCATCCAGGTGATTTCTGACGTTCCCAGTACATCCTCTGAGCAGCTAATTCGTTTCCTTGGGCAGCCCCATACATGAAATGCAAGTTGGCAAGCTACACATTGGTGAAACGATGCATGCTGTTTGAGATCCGTGCGGGAATCCAGCTAGCAAGCGCTGTCATGCACCGCAGTCATCAGCGCTCCCTACCGGCTCAAGGCGGCATTTCCGCACACACAGTCCTATACGAAATATGCTTATTGCTTATTTAAGTCCCCTCTACCTACCTTTACATTTTTGACATATATTTTAGGACCACCCTGTATATATATATATATACACCAGAAACACATTAAGATTGAATCTTAGAGAAAATCCAGTCATACATGAATACATGTCTGAATTTTATGCAAGCTTGCATTTTGCTGTAGTCATTGAGAAAATTGCATTCAAATAGTTTCAAAAAGAGGTATTTCGCGTAATTTAGAGATTTGGAGGTCAATTTGTCAAGCTCGCCAAGTTGGTCACCAAATCATTTCATACAAATAATGCTAGAAAAAATAGATCAACATAAAATTAAAGTACTTTAGATACATTAAAGCAGCGTTCCCCAACCCCCGGTCCGTGGATCAAATGGTACCGGACTGCCCATTTCATTGAAACTGAATTTAAATTCTTAGGTCTATACCCCAAATTAGAAGTATCTGTGTTCCATTAAAATTTTAGCAGTAACAGCAACCAAAACAAAGCAACGGAATAAACTGGACATAAGCAACACATTTCGGGGATCATTGTCTCCGATTCCCCCAGATGGAACCGTCTCATTGCAAAGAAACAAGCTCAGGGTTCTCATTGATTTAACGTTCTAGTAAGTTAAAATGTTAAATCACTTTATATATATCTTTTGGTGTAACTATATTTTATTTTGAAGGCATGTTTAGATACAATTAAATTTTAATTAATGGATCAAAATAATCTAAAATATAAACAATCAACGTCCCCTCCCCCTCTCCCAGCCGGCCGCGGTAAAATTATCAAATGTTGACAGGTCCGCGGTTATCAAAAGGTTGGGGAACACTGCATTAAAGCATCATTTCAAACGTACACGAACAACTGATTCATACCAGGAAGACACCCTTAGCGGTGTGAGATGTCATTTTTGCTCATGGATTGTTAGGCAATATTTTATTATTTCTAGGATGTACCCTTTTCACGCAAGTCTGTAGCCGCAGTACTAAATTACCCTGAATAGCACAAACATGCCCTTTCTTCACTTTAAACTTTTTAATACACGTATTATATTAGATTTTACAAAGCTTCAAAGTTGTATAGATAATTTCTAAACACCCTGCATGATCAATATGCATAAAACATACCTGCGAATAAGCTTGCACTGGATGCCGACAATCGAAATTGATTTTCCATGTACTTGGGTAACATAATATAATAGCCAAAATTGCCATACACTGTGAAAACAGCGTTTAATCCAATCAGCATATATAATGGATTCCTTGCCAATCTTTTTAGTGAATCACCGAGTCCTATAATAAACACAAAAACACAATCTGAAGCTATTTTTCATAAAAAAATATTTATTGCGTTGTTACCGCTGAAGCTCGAAAGTCGTTTATATGCTCATTACATATCTAATCTGCTGAGTTAATCCGTTAAAGTGCGAATTTAAGTGTTTACCGCAAATTTCATTCTGTGCGCATTCCGTATCGTTAAAACTTGAAAGTTCTGATTCTATCACCTCATTCGTTGATTGTAATGATTGACTTTATTTTTTGGATTTAGAAAAGCAAATAAATGTCACTATGTTAATTGTACTAATATTTTAAACCGTTTAATTCTCTGTATATTATAGTTAGTAAAAGGATCAATCAATCCATCAATTCATTCTATCAATCAATGCGTTGATTCAAGACACATCAAATAAATTTCAGAATTAATTTGAAAACTCAAGTGATTGCAAAAGCAAAAACTTGATGAGTTTTTTTTTGAAGATAGCGAACAATAAATAGGTAACATTCTGTTAATTTATCGCTTAAATAAGTACTTAGTAGGTAGCGTGCAAATTACTTTTTTTATTTGAGAAATGAAGGAATTTTTTGACATTTTAACCGACCACCTTAGTTAATCTGCACACTATCTATTCAATCTGTTGCAGAATTGTTGTACTGTTTTCTACACTTTAACGGTAACATGTAAATAAATAGATAAATGAAAATTATTGTTCCAGTCGAGGAAAATGCAATTCAATATAAAGTAACAAAAAAAAAAAGAAGTTGCTTTTATGGACATGCTTGTACAGAGGGTTGTTTTAATTCTTTTCATTCTTTGGAGATCACTGAGTGAGTTCTCAGAAAAAACCGCAATCTGGAAAAAGAAATTTAAATTTAAAATATTCAGTAAAGTTTATTTTTTTCAAACTATTCATTTAGTAAACTGTGGCAGCTATATTAGATAGGTATTCGGCGTGAAGTACTTAAATAGGGAGAAATCCAGGGTTGGGCCGTTCAACGTAACTTATTTGCATTGTATTATTTATTTTGTACCATTTGAGCTTATAATAGCACGTGTGTTACAGTTGATATGATTTTTCGGTTATTTATAATACTAACTACCGATTGATAAGAACAACTAAGAAATTGAATATTAGTTATTGCGAATTATCACATTAACTGAATCATTATTAACAATGACCGCGATATTTTAATTTACGGCTCAAAAAAGTACTTTCTCTGAATAAACATGTTTTTTTTTTCTCAAGACGTATTTGATTTTTTTTAACAATGTGAGTAAGAGATGTTTAGAAAATATAGTCCCAATAGTTTAGTCAGCAGATCAGTGAAACTTTGATTTTGTGTAGTTCGCGATACTTGTGGAACTTTTCAAGAGAACTCAAAATATTTTTGCACTTAATTGTAAAGCAAGTTTGCCCGCAAAGATACATAAATCAATTTTAATATTTATTTTGAATTTTTTATTCCTACAATTACTCATGCTCCAAAGGTGTTTGAATAGTAAAGTATTGAAATTTTTCCCTCCAATTAAAATGTGTAATTTAAAAAGATAAAATAAAAAATTTGAATGAAATCGGTTAAATAGTTCCTTAGAAAATGCAAGTTTAAAAATATGATTTTATTGAAATTTTATTACTCCGAATCTATTTGGCTTCAAATTAGTACTTAGTTATTTAAAACGACTCAGTTTAAATGTGTGTACCCTAAAGCTCAAAAGCTTTCGACTTGTATTAAATAAAAGAATAAAATAATAATTAATTGTAAATAATTATTTGCAGGAAATTATCTTTGGAACCATTTCTATAATTGTATGACAAAAGTTTGCGATAGGCATAAAAAAAATGCGAGATATGACAAATGAAATAAACATTTAGGACCCTAAATATTTGATCACTTTCCTGACTAACCTATAGGGATCATATTTTAAACTTTTCAGCTATTTTATATTCTATATTTTGAGGGCCAGTAACAATTCGAATTCATCGGGAAAAATTTATGGGGAGAAAATGTGTATTTGAGTCATAACTTAAAAGCATTGTTTGCTCTAATTAATTAGTCACCCCTTTGAAACTTAGTTCAGGAAAACCCCTTTGCTTAAGTTATTAGGGGTAATATTGCGCATTGCACAATTAAATGTTACATTACATACATGCTGTCCGAGGGATAAAAGTTTGAGCAAAATCATGAGAAATTGTAGTCAAAACTTTTTTTAGAAAATATATGTATAGCATTTTCTATCCTGCGATGCACGCGAGAAGTTTTGTTTGAGTCATATTTCAATGATTTTTCTTTCAAAATGTTTTTAAAAGAAAGTTCTTTTGGAATTAAGGAAGGAGTGTTTTATAAATTAAGAATAAGTTGTACATGTTTTAAAATATAACCCAAATGATACGCGATTGATGAGATACAATCGTATAATTTGAATAATATTTTTAACGTTCAAAATCCTTATTCGGAATTTACAATTCAAACAAATAGAAATATTTTCCAGCTGTTATTATTTGTGAGTGCCTCTAACTATTTTATTTTATTATTACTTTTTTAAGGAAATGAATACGAAATAAAGAAAATTTTCGCTATTGAAAAGTTTTATTATTCTTCATTTAATATGTTCTAATAGGTATACAAAAAATCGCTTTACTTACCATCGAACATACTGTTAGTGTTGTGTTCTATTTCATGGAGTAAATGATCCGGAAGACGTCTCGGGAAGAGAGCCATGGGTCCGGCAAATATCAGAAGTAGGAAACCTTGCAACACAAAGCCCATCCACCAACCCCCAATCCAACGGGGATCATCAGGACCAAAGTCAGGAGTCTCTGAAAGTTTAAAAAGTTGTTTGTAACATGAACATTTTGGGGCAACAGTCACCTCATCTTCTTGTATTGTTATTTTATAAGCGACGTTTAACAACTTTTTATGGCAATCCATTTTCTAATCCATAGCCTTGTCATTTCGAACCCAGTGCAGTAGACAAGGAACTCCTGGATCAAGGATTGGGACAAAGCATTCTGCGTGAGAAATTGGAAAAACCTGAAAACTTCCCACGGTTAGCCCGATGATAACCGTGGGAACCCGATTCTAAACCATGAGTTAGCTAATATTGAGGATATTTTATGTCAGTAAAGTGGTCGGTGCGAGCCGGGAGCAGAATTCGAATCGATCTGTCATCACTGAGACTCGAACCTAGTTCCCCTCATTGGGGAGTTAGCGCTTTATTCCACGAGTCACTGCTGCTCTCATGTTATCATTTATCATAATATTGAAATGGAAAAACTCCATTATCTTCTAATATTTTTAAGGTGGGAAAAGTCGACAAGTTTCGTGTGCTCAACATAGATGTCTTTGATCAAGACCAACTTACATGAGAATGATGAAACCAGAGCAGATTTGAATTTAAAAAAACTAACATTGCCAATAAAAAATTGAAAAAATAATAATAAATAGTGAAAACAAATTCTATAAAATCACGGTAGACGAGAGGAGTAAGAAGAGTAACTGTGAAACGGAGGGGGGGGGGTTCAAATCAGTACCTGCATGACAGGATACATTTCCAGGCAGAATGAAGAATGGTATTCTTCCCAGGAGCGACTTTCCAATCAAGTGGTGTTTAATGACTCATAATGATTCAACTCTTTGACCTTCTCTTAAAAATAAATAAATAAAATAAAAGAAGACTTAATTCTTGACTTATTTTTAGTTCAATTAACAGATTTTAAAATAAATGAAATCTTACATTATAATCGCTACCCATTACATCCAAAAGAAAAATCACCAAAAAAGAGATCAAGTTGTTAAATACCGATGGATAGCAAATAAGCTGCCCGGGTTCCCTCCATTACGCGAGAAAATGTTAATAAGTATATATAATGCTTTCAAAAGATTACGATGAAAAAAACTAGAAGATTTTTATTGAATAATGAAGTCACATCCAGAGTCATATTTTTTTTTTTTTTTTTTTTTTTTTTTTTTTTTNTTGGTTTTTTTTTTTTTTTTTGCTTTCAGACGGGTTCTTCTGTATCCACGTATTCATTTATTCCTTTTAATTATTCTAAATATTTACTTTTCACCTTTTATAATACTAAAATTACGATAAGTAAACAGAGTGCCAAAAAGTAATGAAAAAGTAACGGATAGCAATCTATAGAAAATTGGCGAAAAAGACACCAGAAGATAATCATGTAACGTAATAAATTTTCCTGTTAATGTCTAAGAAGTCAAAGAAAAGGAACCTCGAAACAGAATTTTACATCTGTTAAGTAATTTAAAAAAAAAATGTTTTCTTTTATAGCCGGGTTTGAACAGCCAACTTATTTTTGGGTTCCTTACCCTTAATCATTTTGAACAAGAAAACGTGTGGGTCAAGTAATGAGACAAACCGAGTTTTTATTGAATTAACCCCCATTCGTGTTACGTGGAGACGAAAACTTCCTACGGCGCGCCTGACAAAAGAATTTTTTAAGCCATGGTCTTTGTCCTACTGAAGATATTTTTTATGATACGACAGCATTGTGATTGGTACAAGCCAGTAGCAGAGTTCATATCGACCATTGCTGGGATTCGAACCTGAATCACCTCATTGGAAGACGAACGTTCTGTCCCCTGAGCCACTGAAGCTTAAAGTTAGCTGTTATAGAGAAAGTAATTAAGAATCAAATCTAAAAATAAATGAAATTAAATATGTATTTGCTTCTCATAAACTTACCGAATGGATTTTCATAGTACTTTAAGAATGCTGATGACATTAGAAATCCTACCATTGGACCCAATAAGCGAAGGGCGAATGCAACAGCTGCAAAAGATATAAAATATTTTGAAAATCATTGCAACGATCATTGCATCACCATTTCAGCCATAGGATATTTTCTAGCATTCACAAAATGTTTTAATTTTCTGTTTATAGGATGATACTAAAAAACACCATGAATCAAAAATAATAAGATAAATAAACATCTGGTCGTTAAGCGTTCACTTGTTGTGTCAGAATAGTAAAAAAATATTATGAAGTTAAATTGCTTTTTCTTAATTCTATTTTAAATAAAGAAAATGTTTAGATAAACACAAAATTCTTGTCTATTCTAGACGATCGAAATAGTTTGATTAAATAGCAATAGATCAAATATGTGCATTCCTTTTTAAAAATATGTGGATCAAATACGTATTATTTTCAAAAAGTGAACACTGAGAAAAAAATTCTGTAAGTGAAATAACCGCACAGTAAGGCACTAAGATTTCTGATAAAAGAAATCATAATTCTGGTTAATAAAATCAAAACATGCGGTATTCAAATCATTCATTTCGTGATTTTTCCTGTTCCTATGTAATCTGATTCCTGGAAATTCCGGTCTTTAAAAATTTTAATTCTTATTACCACACATTTAGTAAAAAGAGCAAAGTAAATTTAATCGTAAGAATGGTTTTTATGCTATGGTATAAATATAAAATTACCCAATTTTACCACATTTATCAAAAATTTATCACGTGCTATAAATCCATATTTTTTAGTTAATTTTACCAATATCATTACCGAAGCACTTCAGTAAAAATTTCCGAGTTTTTTGGTGTTTATGTGTGCTAGAAACACGTTACTTTATTCTAGTAGTTCCGACCATACATTTTTTCACAGAAGACATAAATATGTGAATCCTTTAAAAAGAGAATGTGTTAAAATGGGTGGGTCAAATATTTATGTTCAATTTGTGTGGATCAGATAAAAATATATTTGTGTTACACATTAAGAAATGTATAAATGTGTATCAAATTTGTGCGCTCAAATGTGTGTTTCAAAGATGTGTATTCATAATGTGAGGTCATCAAATATATGTGCTTATTATTAAAATGTAGCTTCAAAATGAAAGTATCAAAGAAGAGTGTTCATTTTTGAAGAAGCGTGTATAAATGACGTTTGTTTATTCATACAAACGTGTGTTTATATTATACGTGTGTCATATTTTTGAAACTTTATTCCTTATTTCTTTACTTATGTTTATATTTACTTTGAATGTAGAAGTTTCACTTTATTTATTTAAAAGAGAGGACGCAAAGCGCATAACTGCAGATTAAAAAAATGACATGAATATTTATCTGAAACTTATCCAGTAATAAATTTTATACACAAATTGTTTATATTTTAACTTAAATAATGAATAAGTGACATGGTTTCAAGACAAAATTGTTTAATTCTGACCCCAAATTTTTTTTCTTTATAAAATATAGTTGATGAAACATTTACATTAATTAAGATAAAAATAGATAAAAAAAATCTACTTGACATATAAACATTTAACTACATAAATCTCTCATTGAGTACATCTCAATTTTTTGAATAAATTTTGGCATTTTCTGAAAATTAAAAGAATGAAGAATATTAAAAAGTTCAAAAGTAGAACAATAATATGTTAGACAATACTTGGCACAATTTTATAAATTTTTCGTTCTATACAAAACTCCTGTGACTGATTGGTTTTAATCTCAATGAAGGTAATAAATTCAATTCAAAGTAACTTTTGAACTCTTTCTACGTCAAATATATGTCTTACTACTTGAGTCTTTGTTTCATGACTAAAACGCGAAGAAATCCCCTATAAAAATGTCCTACACTATACAAAAAACTTAAATGCATCATCATTTTATATATTAATTAAAAATAAATAAGTTGAATGAGTTGAAAATGATAAGTTAATTATTCTTACAAATTTTCGATATCAAAAGTTTATTAAATAAGGACATCGTTCACTGTAGAAACCGTGAAACAATATTTCTTTGCTTCATTTTATATCAACTCAATTCAATTATTTTCTAAGGCATCTGTCTTAAAATTAACATAGTTTACATAGTCTATTTGTACCAGAATATTTGTCCCAAGATTTCAAAATGTTGTTCCTGCGAATAGTGATAGTTTTAAAAACATTGCTTGTTGCTTTTTCATTAGTAGCAACACCGCCTGTTAACGAACTTATTTATCGTTGCTCAAAATTTTGTAAGAATACGCATTTCGTTTCTAGAGCAGAAGGCAGCAAAACGCACTTTTATAAATTCTTCGATCTTTAAAAACGTCAATTATGTTTAAAACAACCGGTATAACATAAAGAAAAATTTAAAGTAATTGATTGTAGAGATTTGCAGTTGCATTACACGTGAAAAGAAGAAACATTAGAAAGTGCTTAGAGTTGTACGACCAATCTTTGTTAAGCTTTCAATACCCTTGAAAAATTTAGAAGAAATTGTTAAATTTACTAATTCATTTTCAGGAAAGGAATATTGTATTGACTTAGTTTGCAAAAACTAATTACAAATTTCGCAGTGATTCGAATTTTCCTAGTATTATATCAAGTGTTTTAAAAAATAAATAAAAATTAAATTTTTTCAAGCTAATTTTCGTCACCTACAAAATGTTACTTACCAAAATAAAGAGGCGTATTTCTCTTTTTGGCATTATCGTCAAGATAAGCTAATCCAATCGCATAATAAGCCAAATTCCCAAATCCTTTTAAGAAACTCCCCAACATTAGCAACAGAATAGCCGTTAATGTCGGTGGCCGATCATCCTCATCGCAGTGTTCCATTCGAACGTCACCATTGCACATTTCTGTACTTGTATTATTGTGCACACTCCCGATTGAGCTTAAGTGAGTGGCTGTTCCATACAGGAAATAGGGCAAGGCGGATGCAAAACAACAGAAAGCTGACAAGAACATGCCGAAACTCAACAGTCGGGGCCTGTGTGCTCTTCCGCCGAAATGGCCTACCAGCACACCCAAAAAAAGAGGCGTCAATTCGTCCAACATCATAATAAATCCACTAGTCTTGCTTTTGAATTCGAATCGTTTTTCCAATGTTGTTAAAACTCCGACAAGGTACGTATAGTAAGATCCATGTAATATCCCTATAATTGAGTACAAAATTACATAAACATTTGCTGTGGCATAGGATTGAATGCATTGTGGCTTAAATGGACCAAATCCGCATTGTGTGTCGAAATCTATTTCATCCATCACCTCTATGCGATCTATGCTATGTTTAGAGCCAACCGGTATATCCTTCATAGCTATGGATGTGGTAACATTCTGGGAAGAAATGTTCGAGAATGTTTGCAGAGATTCTTCCTCGGGAATGTCCGCCAAACAGATTTCTTCTAATGGGTTGATGTGATCCACCACACCTTTTCCACCACTTTCCACCTCTTTGTCTGGGACAGCTGCAATTATTTCAGTATCATTTGGTGATTCGACATCATTTATACTCGAAGGTGTTTTGTCTTCGCCTACGGTTGAGTCACGATGTTGCAATATCACTTTGACTTCATCACCAGCAGTTTGCAGCACAGTGTTTACCACCTCGGTGCTCAATCTTCGAATATCTTCCATGCTTAACTTGCTTCTTCTTTTCAAACCTACAGAGACATTTGAGTCACTGGAATCAACCTGCTGAACAACGTCTTTGGACGTTGCTTGCTGTTCGTCTGTTTCTAGACCAAGTGTAGATTTCAAACGTTTCTCTGCTTGCCTCAAACCTTCTTCGATATGTGTTATTTGGTAGGGATTCTCATCATCCGAATTTTCTTCATTTTGAGTTTCTTCCAATTTATCACTCACACTATCGAGGTTTTGTTCCAAATCCGGAACGTCGCTTTCTTCTTCAGATTTTGCATCCGATTTAGAAGGTGTGTTATCATTGCTTTGAGAAATGACTTTTTCCTTTTCACTTTTTGAATGGTCATTTATAGTTTTATGTTCGTCGATAGCTGCATTTATGTCACTTTTAGCTTTTGCAAAAGAAATTTCTTCATTTTGAAGGTGAGTTAAAACGACTTTCGATTCATCGATATCTTGATTGCTGTCAGAGCTGGTAGAAGGGTCATTCACTTCGCCTTCAGTGACAGGTTTTACAATTTCGAAATTTTTGCCTTGTTCCAATATATCGGGAAACTGTTCACGTTCGGCTTCTTCTAAAGAATCAGGCTGAAATCCTATTATATCAGGCAATGGCTGAGGAGTTAAATTCGGATAATTTATTTCGTTGTAGTAGGGGGGTAAAATTTCAGACTGCGGATGGGAATTTTCTTCATCCATGAGTGATTCTTCAGTGGGTGATACATCAATCTTTTCGGAATTTTTCTCATTGGAAGAATTAGATTTAACTTTAACATCCTTGGTTGAATCGTGAGCTGCGTTTGTATCCGTTTCTTCATCTTCAAGACCGAGAAAAGCTTTGATTCGGCTGGTGTATTCCAACACAGATTCTAAACGTACTGAAGTGGGTCGTTCACTAACATCATGATTTCTGTAAATTTTATGAACGCTACTTCCCTCTCCATTTTCCTCCATTGATAATTTCAAATCAGTATCTGCATCACCGCTTTCAGCATTCGAGTCAATCATCGGAGTGTCAGAAGATGCGCTCTCCGCGAGAGTTGAACTCAGATTCACGGTCATGAAAGTAAATGTCTATTTGGACGAATTATTATCTGATAGTAGTTTGACCTCACTTCATTGGTCAAGATCAAAAAATGTTTACAAATTATTCTAAAAATGAAGATATAGTTTCTCGCATAAAACTGAAGATAAAAATGCATGGAACAATCGCCTTTGTATAAGAACATGAAATCTAAACTGACATCAACATTAAAAGGGAAGGAAAAAAAAGATTCGTAAAATGATTATGAAAATAAAATACAAAAAAAAATTCAAATGCAGAATAGAGATTCTTCGGTGTTGAATACAATGAAAAATTATTTCAAGAGATTGAAAAAAAATTTATACAGTATAAGAACTCTTGTATAAGAACAGGGAATTCTATTCAATATCAAGACGAAAATACGTGCATAGGTTAATGATTATAAAAACTAACACTGGACAAAATTTATTTTTTTGAACAAAGGAAAACTTTTTTTAAAGTTAAAACAAATAAAATAATAAATTATACAGTTAATGAAAATATAATATACATTCGACATTTCTATTAGAATAAAAACAGGGAAACTTACTTAATATTAAAATGAAACGATTTGTGAGCATAAATTTAGGGAAAAAATAATTTTTGCGTATGCAAATAACAATAACGGTTCATTTTGTTTCAGTAACGAAAAATTACTCACTGCTGAATTTCATACTCTGTAAATGTGTAATTTCAACAAATGAGATGATTTGAGAAAGTCATGGCTAGAAATATGCTGAAAGAGAAGAAGGATTACTATAAAAAGTTCTTTCAATGAACGAACATTAATGCTCGGAATAATGTATCCATCTGTCTAAATGCTCGGAATAAAAGTATCCATCTGTCAAAAGAAAAAAATTATAGAATTAAAATAAAACTTTTAAATATTCTTCGTTCAAATGGACTGAAAAAGAGAAAACAATTTTATTTTCTAAAAAGAACTCTTGCACCACTTTCGTAATAAATTTTTAATTCCTCCGAAAAATCCCCCTACGCTATAAATATCGAATACACGTTCCACATTAAATAGAATTATTTACTTCGTTTCAATTGACTTGAAAGCAATGGTTTTTAGAACTTTCTCTTTTATTGTTCCAATTTATATTTATATATTTAAGTCCTGCTTCCAGTTCGGTGACTAACTTTTTAAATCGAAAGCACTTCAGTAAAATTTTATTAAACTATGTAATAAGTGCATAAAATGATGATTTACCTAAAACGACCATTTGAGGTCAAAATAACTAGATCCGCACTCTACGTTTATTTTTCTTCTTCAGATTAAATATTCATCCTGCTGCTTTCCAACCCCTCGTATTTGCTTACGTCATTGTCAATTGTTTCTATTAAGATCGCTACGAAATATGAGTTCGCTTAGAAATGACTTGTCATACAAACCGAGGTAAAGGAAAACATTTTGTGAAACATTCTAATTTCTTTTTTAAACCAGTGAAAAATCTCAAAATTCAATAAGCAGCTCTTGCCATTAAAAATTTAAAAAAAATATTCAATACATCGGAAAAAAGATTATGAAATTTATTATTGTGGCTGTGGAACTTAAAACCCTATCTTGTGTGAACATGTCCTTACGTTCCTTTGTAAAACACAAATGTCCCAACCGATATCTTTTTACGGCCTAAAAACTTGTTTACTCTTTATGGGCAAAAAGAATTTGAATGGTTGTCACAATCCAGCTAAATTAGCAGACTATCACTTACCTTGCAAGTTTTATTCATTTATTTTTTTTAAATATTTTATGACAGGACCAAAAAACTATTATTATATAAGTAAACTGAAAAAAAAATGTCTGCATCTTCAGCACCATACGAACTATGAATATTTTTAAAATCCTAAAAATCTCCTTGAGTCTATTTGAAAAAAATCTTTTATTAACTTAAAATCTAAAAATCGCCGTCACAAAACAAACAGGATCGTTATGACTGAAACTTATTCGTGGAAAATGATAAGAAATTTTCGTCAGTAACTTTTATTTCAAACTATGTGTAAATATCTACTATGGTATAAAACAGTTTTACGTCAAAATTTTTGTTGAATTTTTTTTTTTACATACAAAAAATACCATTAAACATACTGCATAACGTTAAAATTATTAACAAATAACTGGCTCTAGCTATTTATTATGATATTTGAATTAAAACTCAAATATTTATGCTTATTTTCTTAGGGTAGTCAAAATGACTGCATTTTTTGTTCTAGGTAGGTAAAAAATATGAATCGTTCTAGTGTTGAATGTTATAGAATAAGTTTTTAACAGCATTCTATTTTATCAGTAAAATTGAAATGAGTTTTTAATTTCTATGGACAAAGCAATAAAATGGCAATCATAAGTTTTTTAAGCAAGAAAAAAAAAGAATGGTGGTTGTTTGCCACGGTATCTATTAAAATCAATGCGCTGTATTAAACAAATTTAATTACTAAGTTTTCATTTACAGAAACAAAATATTATCAATTTTTTGGATCTCCAGTATTACAATTTCTTAAAATAAGTGATTCCATTCATTGTGTCGATAACTGTATAAAGTGGGGATAATCAGATTCACAATAAAAAATAATTTTTTAGAAATATCATTTTTACTTTTTGACTTTAATTTTTTTTTACTCATTGGAGTGAAAATAACAGTATCAATTCTGTAATTGGAGAAAACGAAATTTCATAACCCTTGAGTTATAAAATTTCATTTCGCCTTGAAAGATATTTGAACATGTTATTAGATATTAGCGGGATCACTTAATAAACATTTTATGTAAAAATTTAGTCAAAGAGTAATGAAATTTGATTTTACCTTAAAAGATTATTTGTATAAACGCGTTATAAGTACGAATTTTATAAAAAAAATATTGTCCTATGTGGGTTATGTAATTTTAGTGAACGCTAAAAGTATTTTATGCATGTGAATAAATTTTAGTTCAAGATTTATTTGTATATCTTTTGTTTCGTAGTATCTTTTGTTTCGAGGTATCTTTTTTATTTCGTATGTACGTATTTATTCGCATTCTAGTTACCTTCAAAGCTATTTCGAAATTGTGCAGTGAAAATTATCACAATGATTCATATTATCGCCAAAATCATAAATCAACAAAATTCTCAGTATCTTACTTTTAAACCAGACTTAACTACTACCATCTAGTTCCGATAACATGGGTGGTGGTCAGTTTCTTTATCTTTGTTAGTCATAATACAAAACAGCTGTGGTATTTATCAGATTCGAACTTCAAGTTTATAAGAAAGATAAATCAATCTACTTTACCTTTTACTCAATTTAAAAAATATTGCCTGGACAAAATATTAAATGCACTGAATATGAGACTTGGAGTCAATTTTGTTGGCCTGATGACAACGGCTACATTTTTGTTGTCATTTTATTTATACGTTTGGCATTTTTTTCGCATGGGTCAAGTTAACCTTTCAACACAAAACTGCATCTGCAGTTGTTCAGATGACGTTATGAAATCTGCAAGTTTGGTGTCGAAAATAGAATACATTGGAGTAAAAGGCAACGGAAGTTGTGATTGCAAGGAGTTTCTTTTGCCAAAACTTTCGGAAGTTTGGATACAGGCTTCGCCCAATGAAACCTGCCAGTTGTGTACTTGTAGAAAAATCACGGAAATGGACTGTGAAAATGGAGAAGTAACATTCCGAACGATTTACCTTTATGTAACTCTCACGTTCATCCTGATAGCTATTCTCATGTGGTGTGACATCGGAATACGTATGTGTGAACGCAGAAGACGAGTGAACAGAGTTGGGTATGTACACATTCAGAACGATCCGATTGAGCGTGTGTTCGACTATTTATCTCAAAGAGACGCGAGGAATAAAATGCGACAGAATCTATTGCAACAAAAAACTGATGAACGCTATCACACTATTAATAGATAAAGTAAATAATGCAGCTTGATTGAAATGCTGTACATTTCAAGGATTTGTTTTTCTTTCCATAGACACTTTCATTCATTAATAATTACTGTAATTGCATTGTTAGATGTGAAGAATGCATTGGTAATGTATATAAAATATTTTTTGAGTTAAAGTAGTTTTTTTTATGTAGTTTTTGATGTTTTGCATTTTTTATGAATTTTAAGAACTCACATGATTACTTTCCTTTCGTTCTTAAGTTTCCTCTCGACCCAATTGAGAGGGGGAGTAGAAGACGTGGAATCATTCCAAATATCATTTAATTTTCGCAAACTGACTGATGTTGAATATTAACTCTACTTAAAAGTAGCATCTTTCATTACAAGTTCATTTAATTAGATTGGAATTAGAATCGATGGCATTATTTTGAATTTTAATTGATATTTTAATCAAATTATAGGTATACAATTAACGTGTATGTAACAGTATTTTATCTTTATCTGTTCTGGAATTTCGGATTTTCACTTTGATGAAGAAAATTTTTTAAAATTATGCAAATCGTCTGTCATAAGTTTAGGAAATAATAAAAGCAAAAAAATTTTAAAATCCTGATACGGGCATGTACATTGAAATTAGCCATTTATTATGCTTATCAGCTTCATTTCGTTGCTTTACACTTGTGAAAAAAAAGTAGAGCGTGGGATTCTAAGCTTATCAAATTCTATTTCTCCTCTTCGATTTAATTTTAAAAATATGAAGATTGGAAATTATGCACAAGCATAAGAAAACAGAATTCTTTATAGTATTTTGTAGTGTTTAGTTCACTTGACAACGGGTGAAACCCTTATCCAAAAACTCCTTCGGGGCTTACTATTAGTCTTATAGTACATATATTTTAACTAATTTAAAGTAGAAAAAACTGTTTTATGCTAAGAAACAAAAATTATTGCGAAGCGATCATGAGGGGTCGGGGAGTAGGATTCTTTGCCCGTTAGTTATTCAACAATAGTAAAAAATTTTTGTTGAAATTTAAAGAAAACTTTCACATTTTACATAATTAATAATGACGTCACCAAGAATGTAATCAGTCGGAACATTATCAGGAAATGAAAATTTGAAAACATTATAATTCAATAACTATTTTGTATTTGTCATTTAAAATTAAAACAATTCGAACAATGTGAAAGTATTTTAAAACATTTTTGTCACTAATTAAAATAAACAAATGAAAAAAATAATGAATAGTTACAAAAGGTATTTTTAATGTGGAAATATCTACGGATAAACAAGCTGCATAATTACGTGTAAAATTTTGTTTGATTCGCTTAAATTAGTTTTTGAGAAGTTTGGGTGAAAGACGCAGAAAGCATAACATTAAGAAAACACTTTCGAACGCCTTAACTATTGGATCTCTGTTTTCAAAAGCCCCAATAGTATTTCCAATTTAATAAATTTTTCTTTCTCTTGAACTATTTGACTGATTGCGTTTAAAATTTGTATTTCATCATTTGCTATCATAATTTTTTTCTTTTTTTCTTTTGAAATTTTTAAATCCTATCATGAGTTGGGCATTCGAAAACGCAGACATATGGCAAGATTTCAAATGACAAATTGTATGGTGATTTACTTTATAAATAATGACACCATTTATCATTAGAAAGATAAGTTTCTTTTTCGTTTTCAAAGAACATTGTGCTGATAATTTTTGCGCCCAAGTATACGGCCGCTTTTTAAATCACTGATAAGATTAAATGCGGGGGATTATCTAATGTGTCCTCCAATCAGTTGAGATTCTTCTTATTGACATAAACAAAAGTAGTTTTGTAAAACTTTTTCTTTGGAAAAATTAATTTCTAAGGTATTTTTTAACAAAAAACTTTATGCTATTACAATTGATGAACTGAAAGCTCCTCATCCATGCGGATGGGGGAAACACAGGGATTCGGTGAAACGACCCTTACACGGTTCTTTACAGTACCCAAATTTTTTTGAGGGGTGGGGGCAGAAATGGAAATTAGTTTCTTCTAGAGTGCCTAGAGTATACAGGCACTCTAGTTTCTTCTAGACAGGCAATTGCAGCACATTTTCTTCCGCTGAATGGAATGAGACCCATCTGCAGATAATCGGACTTAAGATTTGGACTATGAGCGAAAAATACAAAATTTGTACCTATTTACGCATAAAAAACAAATGAGTTTTTTTCACTCTGAATAGGATGAGGTCAAAAGAGTTTTTAATGAATAAAAAGTACTATTTTTAATGCAAAGTTTTTCAGTAAAGTTAAGAAATGAATATTTTTACTTATCAATTTATCAATTTATCAATTCAAAATTATCAAAAAAAAATAATGAATAACTTGATTCTTTTTTTAATATATTTTTAATTATTACGTTAAAAATGACTCATTTTAATTTCAAGTATTCTTTTCATAGAGTAGATTAGTATATTTCTTCACACTTTAATCAGAAACCAAAATCTCAAATAAGGAAATATTTATGAGTCATAATACTATCCAAAAAGGCTGCTTTCGTTTATTAAACTCTTTCGTTGTAATTTAAAAACTCCAGTCTAAATATTTTTACATAAAAGGCATCTAAGCAGATATTACATTTCAAGTTATAAATATCGTACACTATATATATTAGACCCTGGTAGTTAAATTTAGTCAGATTAAAAATGAAGATTCTAAGGAGTGATAAACGTAATCAATGAAAACCATTAAGGTTATGTACTTTAGCCACATGTAAGCCATTAAGTACAAATAATATTTTTAAGGAACATAATTTTACACTGGTTTAGTAGTCTCGAACATGGAAGCTCTGACGCGTGCAGCGGCGTAGTTTCAATGTATATTCGAGGGGGTTATTGGTTATCTCATTCTGTTGTCGGCCATTAAAGCAGATGGGGTGCGATTGTTCTTGTTTTCCAGCGGCGCCGTGTATTGCCAAGAATTTGACTTCCCCCACACCCATACGTCACACCTGATTATAGGACAACCCATTCATTCATCCACAGATCGTCATTTTGACCTGAACCAGACAACGATCCATCTCCAATTCAGTATTCCCAGAGGAATAATTTGTTATGGGAACATGGAGGACTTTATGACCTGATAGATTTAACCTGCACCAGTCACCATTTACTACATGGGGAGTTTTCGGTCGGCCTGATGCGAACTCCCGTTCTTACGAAAGTGAGTCCAGTGTCCTGACAACCTGGCTATCCCGGCCCTAATATCCCTAAAATGAAGCATTTTACGGATTTACTTTGCAAGATTTTCTCTAACTTTTATTGAGGACCACAACGATTTCGTGTCACTTTGATAACTGTTCTTTCTCTAATAATTAATTAATAAATTTTGTGCACTCGTTCCCTGCTTAAGACCTGTTTTCATTCTTTGTTTTCACCTGTTTTCATCACCTGTTTTCATTCGCTGGCAATTTTTCTGCACCAACATCATATAGAGAGAATATGATAGGATT
>NC_092211.1:90611224-90667727 GCF_043381705.1 Parasteatoda tepidariorum
TCTGGTTGGCATAATATATATATTAATTCGGTAAACACTGTTATTTCTTGCAACAAATTATTCAGTTAGTGAAAGTTAATATTATTCGAAATTTAGTTTCAAAACTAATATTTAAATGCGATCTTTAGTTATTGACTTTCCATTGGATAGTTTTTATATAGAGTCATCCACGTGAGAATCTTGGTAAGCGCAATTATTTCTTTTTGTCATGTTTCTTTGACGCTTCAATATGAACATATATGCTGCTGCAATTTTCACTTGCAGAATATTATTTAATGATATTTTAAAATAACATTTTATGGTTTACACTATTTGCAAAATTAATGGATAAATATTTTCTAGACAGGTATGTCAAAAACGCATAGAAATCATGCTTTTATAAAAATAATGCTAAAACCCCTATTTTTGTGCATAACCTATTTCGGACTATCAAATTCTTATGTATTTTTTTTCTTCCAAAAGTAGAAAAACTATACGAATGCAAAATAAAATTTTAGATTTCTAGTTTATTTGATTAAAATCAAATTTTATGTATTTTAATGTATGGTTGCTTTGATATGAAAAATGAATATTTAAAGAGACCTATATAAAGTTTTGCCCACGGCAATAGCTCTTCTGATAGAACATTATTGCGATTTTTTTTAGAACTGTATTCTGGGTACTTTTTACTGAGTATCGCTCTCTTGGAATATCCCTCAATACTAAAAAGAAAATAAATAAATTGTTATATTTGTTGAGAGTAAAAATAAATCTGATTAAATCATTTTCTATTTTAGCTATCTAATAACTTTGGTGCTGCCATCTATAAGATTTAACACAAAGCTCAAAAATCTAAGTACGTTTAAAAGAAACATTTAAATAATACATCATGACTCGAAAACGCAGTATCGTTTTGCGTTTTAATCATGTTATACTAGGTTACTTATTACAGCAACACTATTTAACACGTTTTTTGCTGCAAATTTAGCAAAAGTAAAAGATAAATACGTATATAAATATTTTTGTTTATCGATATGTAGAAGTCTCGAATAATTCAATATAGTGTTGCCATCTATTGACTCTCTTGCCCATTGCATTCAATAACAAATTATTTTTTCTTCGGCAAAGCATATTTTTAGGGGATTGAAATGGATTTCATAGAGCTTTAAAATCTGAAATGGAATCAAAAGCTGGATTTAGTGTTTTACTTTATTGTAAGTTTAAAAGAATAAAACTAAACATGTTATTTAAGAAGAAATGTCTTAATAAAATATTTTAATTTAGAAATTACACAGATTCCCAGAGTGAAAACTATATTTCAAAGTATAAAAATTTTCTTAAAAAAGACGCTATTGTGTCTTCCTTTTTTATTCGAGTTGAATTTTCTTTCTTTTTTTTTAAAATTGGAATTAAAACTTGAAAGCGGCTGTGTCCTTGTTTATGATTTTAACGCTAGAAGGGATATTTTGTAAATTCTTATCACAAATTTACACCACAAAATATTAATATTTTTTTACATGTGTCGATATTTTACATTTAACCATGACTTTTGTACACAAATTTCAATTTTAAAAAATACAGTGAAATGCAGAGTATTTTATAAAAACATGTTAAATTGTTAATGTTACAAGAGTCGATTTTGACGTTCACTTCACATATTGCATAGTGATATCTATAATTTTTGGATTTTCATTTGGTTTTCAACCAACGTGAATCATTTAAATTTGGATAATAAATTTTGTGTATAATCGTAATTTGTGACAGTGTCGTCCGTTCTTGAAAATGCGTGTCAGAAGTTCTACCATTTCATAGAACAATTTAGAAATTAATTTTTCAATTCCCAAAATCTATTTCTTAGATAAATAATGTCTTCAAATGTTAGTAAAACTATCTTGCACCTTCACTATCTCTTGAGTTTTAACACACACCTGAAATTTTAGTCAAAATTAAAATTTTTTTTAATACTTAAAGGCGAGTCCTAAATTAAATGTTAAAAGGAGCATTTTAAACATTAACTTTAAAAATTTGCTTCATGAATATGGATACTTTTCACTCATAGGGACCATGAAGCCAAGTTAGCTAATAATAAAGAACAACGTCGATTCTGGTTGGCATAGATCACCGTCTATTAATAATACAATATTGGAAGAGACACATTCACTTTTTGACATTTTTTTTAAATTTCTCAAGAAATGCCATTTTGTAACTTTAGAAATGTTTAGTTCATGCAATTTTTCATACTTTGCAAGTTTAAAGCTTTCAGAGGTTTGAGGGGCCGACGATAAATTACAAAGGAAAACGAATGCCAGAAAATCAAGCAATAAGCTTGTTACTTGTATCAATCACTTTAATGGTTAGTTGCACCAACTTCATAAAATTTCGAAATTCTAGCTTCCATATTTATAGAGTTGCAGAAATTTTTATAAAAATTATTTTTTTTTGTCTAACTTTTTTGCTTTCACTTTAAAAATATTCAGTGAAATGAAACAAAATTTTTGGAGCAATTTAAATTGAAATACAATAATTTTGTCTTAAAATTCGAAAAAAAGTTCGCTTAAAACTACGCAAGAGTATTTAAAATAGTTCTTTTGTACTGCGCATGAGTGAAGAAATGTTTGAAATTTTTTTTCATCATTTTGTAGTGAATCGTACTTGGCAACTCATGAGAAAAGCCTTACTTGAATATCTTAAAAACGTAAAAAGTGTCGAGTAATTTTCTATGCAGTTTTTGTACTTTTTAAAATAAAGCTATAAATGATGAAGAGTTTTCCAGGAGTCATCTATTCCATTCTTGTATATTATGAAAGTATATCAAATATGAAACTACAATTGTGATCACTATTGATAACAATAATTATAGAATACATAATCGATATTAAAACAAATCTGTTACTCAATTTAAAAATGCTTTCATTCAACTTTGGAATATTGTAGTATTATTTGGAGTTCCTGCTCTAATAAGAAGAAGCATTTCCTCGTGTTTTCACATTGCAAAATGATCCCTCATTGGAATGGAATGTCGTGGAGATTTGTCTTGTTTATTATTTTTCTATAAAAATTTCAATTATACGATTGATTGTTCAAATATTTTAAATATAATTTCTGCAAATAGTCACAATGATTTCAAAAAGAAATTATTTGTAAGGTCATTTTGTGAATACATTTACATAAAAAAAATTTCATAGAATATTTTTTTACGAACAACTTACAGACCTTGATATTTTTAATATGTTTTTTAACTGTTTTTTTTTTAAAATATGTTCAAACGTTTTATTATTGCAATGACGCTCGTTTTTTTTTCTTTTCTTATTGTATACGTTACCGTAAATGACCGAAATCAAGAGAATGTCGACTTTCACCGGTGAATGTCAACAATCACATAGTCGCTTTGGTGAATGTCCGAAATATTTGATATACCTCATTTGATACTCATTTATTCGTTGATATTATTATATTTATTCGATATTTTAATATCTGCTGAGGATAGATTAGGAGAAACATCAGTGTAAGGCATACTGGGTAAATGTATACCAGGCAGTGGCACTGAACCTTAGAAAAAATACATTGATGTAGGGCATACCGGGCAATATATACCGGGTAGGGACACTTAACTAGTATATATTTCGGACCAAAGATACTATGTGATTGTCAACATTAACCGGTGAAAGTTAACAACCACCCATTTCGTCATATACATCGCTATGATTGGATTATATCCGTAGTGTGTAATTTGTCTTCAAAATAAATAACGAAATAAAATTTAAAAAATTATATCGCGAATTCTATGAATAACGATAATCATTGAAAATAATATTATTGTGATGATTGGTAAATTTTATTTGAGTAACGAAAATCAATGATGTTATCGATTTAATTTATATATATGAGTAAAATTCCAAAAATTTCGAGATATGATTAAATATCGATATTTTTAATAATATGTAATTAAAATTCAAATAATTACTGATAAATTAAAATTTATACCCGTCAGTCATAGCGACTACCGTTTGGCGAAAGAATTATATTTTTACTCAGCAACTTAAATTGTTTGGATTCAAGGTTTTCAAAAATAATAGTTAAAAAAAATTTTAATTTTAATCGAAAACTCGTTGCATTTTTTAATGCGACACTTTAAAACTCATATTACAACTTACCGTTTTAAAACATAAAAAATTTTGACGAGTGTTCATCGTAGCATTTTTGCATTTGAATTGCAATTTTTCCCTTTAAATAAGTAGTGAAATTCGGGGCATTTTATAGGAATGTGTCTGACTTTTTTAAGGACTAAAAATAATAATAAATAAATAAATATTTGCAAGATCCTACTCTTACAAGACAGTCAGAAGTTTCTTTCCCAGTTAAATTGCATTTCAATCAATTAATATAAATTAAGAGCAGACTCTATCAAGGGGATGATTTACTGAACCAAATGCAGATTTAAAAGATAAAAAATGCAAGAACAGTTTTGACCTTCCACTTTGGCTTGTTTTAAGTCATTCTTTAAGAAGAAGATAAAAAGTATTAATTTCATGATATAAGTATTTTCTTATCTTTTCTATTTGTGTACCGATGCTGATAACTTTTCTTTTTTTATCAAAAAAATGACTGATAATGTTCATTCAATGAAGGATAAAATAAAATCTTTCTTTTTTTTTCTACTGCGAAAGTTTCTCTCACAAATTGAGCTCGTTTTATGTAATAATGTGAAGCAACGAAAGGCTTCATTCATCAAGGTTAAACAAATATTTGACCTTACTCAGTGAGCAATATTGTTCGGGAAGAGGAAGTAAATGCATTGAAATTAGGAAAATTGCGTTTAAAAAAATACTAAAAAACAAGCAAATGTTGGCTTTTTACAGTGTATTAATGTCATCCTTTTTTTTCATTAACAATGCAAAACAAGATTCAAACAAGTTCTTTTGAAAAGAATTACATAGAGTCGTCAAATCATCGGGCTGTAAGAATAGTCGCGTTCTGATTGATGTTGGGTTAGCACGGGATATATATATAAGTTCAAAATGTAGAATAAAACAAAGAAAAATTATAGACATATGGAAAAAAAAGGGGGGAGGACGTAATAAGTAAAAAAATAACAAACAACAGTTTAAAAAAAAAGGATGAAANTGGAGGAGCAATGTTTTAGCGTGACTTTTTGGTGTATAATGTTTACCAACTAAACTTCGTCAGATCTGACTGTAACTCTGTCTCTCCCTCTCCGTCTGGAGAGGGGTGAAACTGCTATTTCACCATCGTTTAGCTAAATAAAATATCATGCCGAAACTGGACTCGTTAATCATGTTGCTCTGACTGCTAATTTACTAAAAAATTATTATAAGCCTCGCAGGACTTTTACTTTGCGGAGGAAACCTGTAAAAGAAAATCAGTGTTTATAAATTTGAATCTTAGGCCTGGCAATGCTACGCAGTTCTTTAGAGGCCGGCTATGACAATTTTTCATCCCATCACCCAACGGGGGTGAAAAAGAGAATCGCCGAAGGTTCCCATCGAGAGACCGGGAAAAAATCGCCTAATCCCGTTCTGAAGAAATCCCATCCCTTTACTTAATAAGTTACCTACGGAAAGTTGAGTTATGCTAGTGCTGCTCTGGATTAATCGTCGATGAAGTGTTTTCTCACCCAGGAATGGTTTACGATGGTCTACTTAAATGTTCGAAACTCCCTCCTACTCAGAACTTAAAGAAAAATAAGCTTCAATTTCTCCTTCACTCTAATTTATGAATCCTTTTAACGAAAAGAAAAAAGAGAAAGAATAATTTTTTCCTATCAACTTTTATCTGATGTTGTGGCTTTCAAGATATATGTTGGATTAATTCGAACTTTATCCAGCTGTATCCTTTAAATATTTTTTTTTGAAAACATTTATTTCTTTGATTTTTAGTGATTAATAAGAAAGGAAATCGCAGATAACAGAGGAATCGGCACTTTTTTTTAACCGACATGGTTCCAGAGATTTTCAAAATCATTGCTGCAGGTCATCTTTTTGGAACTTTGAATGGTGTCGCTTTTACGTACTTCATCGGATGTAAAAAAGGGTCAAAAAAGTGAATTTTTTAATTTCGGAACTCTTTAAAACGAAAAATTTGCTTGTGATAACAAATAATGAAAACGGTCTAAAAGAATTTTAAAATCAGTTAATATCTTTCTTTCACGCATGGTGCTTAAAATGAATAAAAACTTGAAAAAAATCAGGCTATTTTTTAAAAAAATTAATTAGGTGAGCTAAGATTTATAAAATAAACGCGCTTTATTTCTTTAGGAGTTTGTGATGGTTTGAATATTTTAAATAAATGAAATTCTGAACCATAATTTAATTTTTAGGGTTCGCACTATGTTTTAGAAAGAGAAAAAAGAGAAGCTTAGCAACTTTTCGCAATTTTCACTTTGCATCTCTTCGCTCATTATATTAGATCAGAACCACCGAGAACTTCCCGCGTTCCATCACATCATTATATTTACAACTACCTATATTCAAAGATTTTCAATGCAGTAGAATTTTTTGATTTATTGCATTGTTATTCGTTGAGTAAGGTTCCTTTTTTATCTGCACTACATAT
Source organism: Parasteatoda tepidariorum (assembly GCF_043381705.1). Classification (NCBI taxonomy): domain Eukaryota; kingdom Metazoa; phylum Arthropoda; class Arachnida; order Araneae; family Theridiidae; genus Parasteatoda; species Parasteatoda tepidariorum. Next base: position 90,617,777 of record NC_092211.1, read on the forward strand.
GAAAGAGCAATTCTCAAAACATGTCCCTTTTTTGTAATATTAGAAGCGAATAAGTTTTCCTATTATTAAGTACATATTTTCGTTTCAATTTCTTAATTATTTACTTTTATATTAGCTTATAGTTTTCAATGAGGTGTAGAATGATATTCATGTTTGTTATTATCTGAAACAGACAGAATATGAAAACATATGAGTGGATCAACTACAACTACTTTATTGCACAATGTAGTCAACTACAGGTTTTTTTTTTTAATGTACCGACTACAAACTACTTTGGAGATGTATAGTCACTATTTTTAGAAGATGAACTTGGCTTGAGAATTTAATTGACACCGATTTTTAAAATAGCTCGGAATAAAAAATTGGTTTATTCAAACGCTGGTAAGAAATATATATTCATGAGCAAGTTTGTTAAACCATTCTTTTTTTCGAATTTGTTCATTTGATCTTCTTCTTATGCTCTTCTCGACAGCGAATATTCAGTTTAAATGCAAGGAAATGATCAAATATTTCAAATTTTGTTGCGTATTTAACGCTCTTTTAATTTTTTTTAAAGAAATAATGTACGAAGCGAATAGGTTTTCTCTTATTGAAATAACATTAATGTTTCATGAGAGAGTCGATTCGCATTTGAAGGTGGGATGAAGGGGACACATTTGCTACTATTCGTAATGGTTTGTTTAATATGAGTAATGCGTCATTTTAAATGCATCATTCTTATGAACATTCAGCTGTAAGGGGGCACACTGATTTTTAATGATTCCAATCGAAAAATTAACTGAATCGGAGCATTGTTTCTTTACTAAACAAACGTTAGTTGTCGGGAATCGCTACAAACTACATTTTTTCTGTATCACACTACTCACTACACTACTTTTCTTAAAAAGTTGTACTCTACACTACACACTACGAAAAAAAGTAGCGACTACAGTAGTTTCGCTTCTTGTAGTCGCAGTCGTAGTTACAGTAGTCGCGCTACTTCCAACCCCTGCCTACAGTGAATACAATTCTATAACTTGTAAAGATTGGTAGATATATTTTTTGGCTTTACTCATGTCTCAGTACCACATGGAGGAATGTTCGCCAATACAATTCTAGAGGCATTCTTCAAATGAAACGCTGATTTCTTAAATTGTTTCGATTTAAATTTGCCGTTTTTATAATCGACTGAATCAGTGTTTCATCATTTCTATTGTGGGTGAAATACTAACGAGTACAAATCATCGATCTTTTTTTTATAAAGATTCAGCCCTGGTATAATTTTCATCCGACAATCTTATCAAAAACTGAATCCAAAAATATCATGAATGGCCACTCTTTGAAAACCTCTATTGACTGCCTTTAAACTGCAATTCATTTAACCAAAAAGTGAAGATATTCAATCGAAAGTGGAGATTTTAGGTTAANTATATATATATATATATATATAGATATATATATAAAAGAATACTGCCGAAATGTTTTAATTTATTTCATTCATTAGTTTATTTACTTATTGAATGAATGGGCTGTATAATGGATTCATTTATCTAATTTGATTTTTTTTTCCAATTTGATTCAATGAATCTATTTTAAATTTTCTAAATAATTTTTCTATTCAAATTTTATAAATAATATTTTAATTTAAATGTTAATAAGTTTAAATTAAATTTGAATGAATTAAAAAAAGTTGAAATATTTATTAATTATTTTTTAAAAAATCTAAACTAAATTCAATTTAAATATTTATGTATTTTTAATTGGCAAAAAATTTATAGAACGTAACTATTTCTCATATTTCCCCTTTTTTAAAATCGGATTTCATCAGCTTGTATTTGTATACTTTTAGAATTTTTTTTTTTACTGCTTCTTGATCGGGTTGATAACTGTTATAAACAGTTGAACTTGAATCAAGCATAATATTCATTTTTTTGCTAGTCTGCAGAATTTCGAGTTTCTAATGGTTATTTATTTAATTGAATTTAAGTGTGAATTGACGGCTCAAAGAAAGGACTTCGAAATTGAATTCTTTCTATTTCCTCCAACGAAAAATGTGAATTAAAAACATTTCTCAGAATTTCTTTTCTTTCTTCGTTTATTTCGCTGTTGACGAAATATAGATGTCACACCTAAAAAATGTAAAAGAAATACAGAAAAAAATTGTAAAAGTAAGCATGATGATAAAAGTTTAAAAATGTTAAATAGACGATAAACTATTTCTAGAATAAGAGCGTGTTAATCAATGTTTAAATAATTGCACGTGATGAGTTTGATGCAATGCAAAATGCGCAAAGAATAATAACAATAATAAACGAACACCTTGAATAACTATTTATCCACTGATCGGATTTTCGCATACTGAGACTTAATTGAGGTTAATCACGTTAATCGCTGAGAATTAATCGCGTACTGAGAATTTTTTTGAGGGTGATCTCAAATGTGCTAATTAATTAGATCAGATGATATTTTAAGTTACAAAATCAGGAACAAAAACGTATTTTCTCCGAATAAACATACTTTCTTTTCTCCAGATTATTATATCGGACCCCCCCCCTTCCCCATACATGAGAAATAAGGTCCCAATAACACAGCTGGTGAATCTCCAAAAGTACATCTGAAAAAGAGACAATTCTTTGCATATTTGTAATTAGATATACACAAATCGTAATTGAAAAATATATTAAAAAAGAAAACATTTGCAGATTTGTGTTATAAGTTTTTACTATTTCAATCTCTGAATTTCTTATTAAATTGAAATACTTCATTTCTTATCATATTAATCTCAACTATCACATATCAATCGCAAACTTCAAAATTCCTTTTTCTTTTTTGATGAAGATTTTTTTTTTTATCGGTGAAAACTGATGTTCTTAAAGATTTGAAAATATCATTTTTTTTTCACATTTAATCAGTTCTCTCTACTCGGCAAACTTATAAAAAAATAAATAAATAGAAAGTAGGAATGTTGTATAATGATTAAGCGACAAAAATGTCATTCTTCCTCAAGGTCACACAAAATTGTTTTTTTTTTTTTTTTAAATATTATTTTTTTCTTCTTTTTTTTTCTCAAGCAAAATGAAATTGTTCGTAAAAAGGAAGCGGACTCATTGAAATAAGTAGTTTGGCAAATAAAAAGAATGAACATTGTAATATTTGTCTTCATTTTCATTTTTATTTTCATTCACACAAGGCAAACAAGTTTGGGATTTTATTTTTTCAAATAACAGTGGACTTCAGTTAGAAGGGTTGTAGAAAATCGTCTGCTCATCTCGTTGTTCTAATCAAAACGATACAAGGAATAATAAAAGTGAAGTGTTGACTTAAAAGATGAAAGAAAAATCATTTTTATCGAACGAAAATTAATATTAGCTAAGTAGTTCATTTGCTTACAGAGTTGCAAAGAAGAAATTCTGATTGTTTCTCTCCAAACAGAACAAAGAAAAATAATAAAATAAAATGCACTCCATTTAACTCGATTCATAATCTGCACATCATTTAACTCTTTATTATACCCTACTTAATGCTCTTTAGAGCATTCTGATGTCTGCTAATATAACTGAAACATGTAGAACCGATTTTGTTAGTAGAAGCTAAGCAACATTTCTGATATGCTGCATGTTACTGAAACTAATTAATATCTGATGATTTATTAATGGAATTATCTGATGAAAGAGAAGAAGATTTGTTGAAAGGAAGTGATTCCATGATCAGCATTTCATTATTAATTTGCTGCATGTTCCTTGAAGCTAACTTCAATCTGCCGTGGAGTTGAAACAGATAATCTGATGAATTAAAATTAAAACTTTTGATAGTTTGAAAAAAGAATTTAGAGACAAAAGACTGATTTGTTCATGATGGTGGAATGTGTCCATGCTAAACATATCTGCAAAGCCAATTTATATTTCTGAGTAGACACTGAGCAACGTTCTATTCATAATTTGCCGCATGCTCTTGAAGTCAATTTAAATCTGCCGATGAGTTGAAATAGATTATCTGATTGAAACTAGTTTTTTTTTATTAAAATAGAATTTGCTAACGAAAGATTATTTGCTGGACGTGACGTGTGAAGTCTGATCTCTACAAATATGTCCTCAGATCGGAAATCCTCGACAGGACTTGATTGGCAGGAGGCAAAAGGCGATGAGGATACTGCCTGCGGAATCGGTCATTTTCACCCGGCATGGCTCCAAAGGTTTAGTTCTCCGAAATCGTTTCTCATCAGCAATGGTCTTTTGGGTCTCTTGAATGGAGCTACCTTCGCTCACTTCATCGGTTGCATATCCACTTTAGAGAAACGTTACGCCTTCGAAACAAAGATATCAGGTCTTATTTTGATGTCCGAAGAGTGGATTCCATTTTTCATAGCTTTCTTATTGGGGTACTTTGGAAGTCGGACCCACAGACCGAGATTCATAGCCGCAGCCATGTGCGTATCCACTCTCAGCAGTTTTGTTTTCGCGAGTCCTTACTTTTTGTACGGAGCCATAAGGGACTCATCCGTTTTGAAGGAATATGCCAATCAGACCGATTTTCAGCTGTGCGGAAAAATTGAAACGTACGAAACATGCAACAAAAATCCCAGAATCTTTGCTATCTCGCTCATATTCTTTGGAATTATGTTGAAAGGATTGGGAAATATAGCATTTTATTCGGTTGGAACTCCTTATTTGGATGATAATATTAACAAGAAAAATTCCGCACTCTACTTAGGTAAGTTCCTTTTTTCTCAATCAAAGTTTTTTTAATTGTTTTTATTGAATGGTTAATGAACCGTAGGAAACTAAGCTCATATAGCAGTTGAAATTCTTTGTAAAAGACTTCCGGGTTTCTAGTTCCAATTTATGGGTTGTTCTAAACTTTTTTTTTAAAAAAAAAAAAAACTCGTTATATATATTGAACTATGTGACTTGCGCTATTTACCGTTCAATCTGTAAATCCCTTTCATTTTTGCTGGAAATAGAAAGAAAAAAAACGTAAATAAACTTTCAAAACAAGGTAATCCTTGCATTTAATATATGTCATGGTATTATTTTCTTTAAATAGATTTATGACTAGACATAACGTAGATTTATGACAATAGACTTACGAAGTGAAAATTGAAGTACAATTTTAATAACACAACTTCCTTGAATATTAAGACTGTTCTCTTATCGTCCCGTAAACGTAACATAAGTGGAAGAATGCACCGGAAACATTCGAGATTCTAATACCGGTTTAAGAATTTCGTTTTTGTTTACACTTAGTGAACCAGCTATAAGAATATTCAATTTTTGATCCACCCCTTTCACGCATATTGATTCATTTGGTGCGTAGCATCACTCACGTTCAAATATGTAGGTTCTGTTGCAGTGCAATTATCCTCCAAATCCTCCAATAACTGAAAGTCTTCACGTAGTTTTCATAAGATTGTCTAATTACGCAACTGAAAGAAAGGATTTGACTTGCACATTTAACCTTGCATAGGAAAGGAGTTAAAACAAGAAAGCGAGAGAGAAAATATATTTTAAAGCCTACATAAATAAAGATGAAAGCCGGGTAGCCTGGTTGGCAGGTACTGGATCACGTTCCTTAGAACGGGAGTTCGAATTCAGCGCCCGAAGACTCCCCGCTTAGTAAATGGTGGCGGGTGCACTCTAAATCTGTAGGGTCACAGAGTCCACCATGTTTCCATAACAAATTTTACCTCTGAGGGTACTGAATTGGAGATGGATCGTTCTCTGGTTCAGATCAAAATTACAATCTGTGGATGAATGAATGGGTCCGCCCTATAAACTTGTGTGACGTATGGGTGTAGCAAAAGTTGAATTCTTGGCCACAGATGGCGCCACTGGAAAACAAGATCAATCGCAACCCTTGCCTTAATGGCCTACGACAACAATAACGATGAAAAGGTGGTTCGCGAATCCCAATAGCAACATCAAATAAGGAATCGTCTGCTTTCCTTTTAAAAAGGAACTTATTTTAAGATAAATTTTAAATAAAATCAAAATAATGTGTGGAAATTTAACTGATACTATACCAACTCGATTCTTATAAGTTGCTCGCAATATCGTATTCTCTTATTTTTTGTGTGCAAAACTGTTGTATTTTTAAAAAGCATATATTTTCATCATTTTTATTTAGTTTTCCTAAATATGCCAAAGATGCCCGGTGACTGAGTGGCAGCGCTTCGAGCACTCGTGCAAAAGGTCCTGGGTTCGATCCTCAGATCGGGCAAGGTTGACTCAGCCTTTCATCAATTCAATGGGTCGATAAATGAGTACCAAGCATGCTTGAAAGCTAAACACTGGTGGTTTCGCGTTCGGCTGACCACCTGACCGGAACATCTGCTCCTGCACCCCGGAGCCCAAAGCGAAGAAAACTGAGTTGGGCACAAAGTAGGCCTTGGACCTCTATGGGCTGTCGCGCCACTCAGTTTAGTTTAAATATTCCAATAATTACCGATATATTGTGTTCTATAATAATTGAAACTCGAATAATAATTGTGTTCTATTAAAATTTGAAACATAGAGAATTGTCCGCAATAACTTCCCTCTCAAAAACTTTATTTCGTTTCACTGATGCCATACTAACTCCCTTCGTAAAATAAAAAAAGTTTTAACGAAAGAAAACTACAGTGTAATGATAGGACTGAATATGCTCCAGAAATCACTCAATAACGGGATTGTGTGAAGAGAATTAATACAATCAGTGTAGAGCGCGCATTAGATGCTCGTTTAATCATTGAAGAGTTATTTATCAAATTATCATTTTTAGTTGAATGCAAGAGAATATTATGTTTCTGTTTCATTCCTTTTTGTTATGAAATTGTCGACTCATAAGTAGGGTTACAGATTTTGACAAATCTTCTAGATTACGTAGATACGTTGTCGTTTAGGATTTACAAATGTGATAGATCTATATGCGATTTTGACAACAGAGGGCGCTGTTCTCTTTCCTGTTATTAACTGTACCCGGTCTACTTTTTCGCCATTTAACTATCCTGTATTCACTTTTTGTCGATGTGTTGTAATGTTTATAGTTTGAGTTAACATTTTTTATTTACAGTTGAGTTAAAATACTCATGTTTATATGAGTGTTTTAAAAAATATTAATTACAAGTGAAAAATAAAGATCATGCTAGACATAAGCTATGAAACAAATATCAACTTGCAACCAGTTTACTTCAATTTTAAAAATTCGCTAGATGAAGCAAGAAATGAGAGAACTGCTGATCTGAGGCTATATAAACACAACTAAATTACAAAATGAAACACAACAAACAAGAAATAAAAATTGAATCAAATCAAGGCTGCCAATTGAAGAGATTTCATTCAAAATTAGGCAATTTTGTCTCTTCTTTAACAAATAAAATCTAATTTAGTCTTTAATAGTTATTAGAATCCAATGGTAGAAAAGCTATCTCATGACTCGTAAAAAAACTAAGTTCAGATTCTTATTTAATTTTATGTTTCGATAAAAACAAAATAAAAATTTGAAAATATCGGAAAGTGGTATAAGCAGTAGTGACTTCCTAATTGGAATAATTCTTGATGTGCTTTGGTCGTTTGTTTAGGTTTACTTTTTTGTTGAAATCACCCTCTCTTTATTGACTCCAATCAAATGTGTGTAAAAGAAAGAAAAAAAGAAACATAACATAAACGAATACGCTTGAAATAATGATCATATATTGGGACTCCAAATTAACATTGAAGGTATTTTGACTATTTGTAAACCTAAAAGTCTCATACATATATAATTAAATTTTAAAGAATAGATTTAGCTGCAATAGGGGAATGACGTTAAAAGCATGGTGGTTAAATGAAAAATGCGGAAAATAGGCAGGGAACTTATATTAGGGTGGTGTAAATTCTTATTTAACGGAATAAAATTCTTAATTTGACCAAATCATAAATAAGCAATGGTAATTATTTTTAAATATAATAAAGAAGCATCAAGAGTAACTTTAAAGAAGTAGAAAGCTGCCAACTTTTCCTATTTCATCAGGAAAATTTTATTTCTATATAGCAAAATTTTTACTTTGATATTTCATTTTTTATTTAGAAAAAATTTCATTCAAAACATATAGGGGAGAGTCGGGTAGCCCCGCCCACTTAAGGAGTATTGCTTATATTTATGTATAATATTGAGTAATAATCAATATTTTTGAATGTTTCTATTGTTTTACCATCTAATTAAATAATGCAAAAAGAATTAACCAAGAAAAGAATAGTTTAATTTAAAAAAAATAGAAATTTAAAAAAACATGTTTTTCAGTTCTTTTCAAAATGTGTCGGGTTTCAAAATAAAATTCATTTATCATTTTAATCACGAACTTATTTTATTTATTACATATTTATATACTTTTAATGAATTCTATCATTTAATGACAATCATTTAATAACAACAATATTTGTTGTTAAAAATGCATATAACATTCAAATTTGAAGCAATAAAATAATAATCTTTGCAACCGTACATTTATCGACGAAATAAAATTGGGTGATGATACCCGACATTCATGTGAGCGGGACTACCCGAAATCCAATTTTTTTGTAAATTTGTAATTACTCGAGCAATTTTTCACATATAAACTTCTTTCTTCGTGCAAATTAAACTTAAGACTACATACTTTAATGCTCTATGTATAGAAAAAAATAATTTTTTTAGTATTAAAATGAAGTTTAATCGAAACATTCAACCAATTTTTCTTAATTTCATGACTACTGTACTCAATATATTTCCAAAACTATTGTTTACAATGTTAACAGCTGCATAAATACTTGAAACTTTGAAAATAATCTTTTCTTACTATAACAATTAATGTCCGATGGCCCATTGACTTGAAAAAATATTCTATGCAGATGAAATTGACTGTGGGCGGGGGTACCCGCTGGGCGGGGCTACCCGACTCTCCCCTATATTACTTATTTAACAGTTTCATGTTTAATAATTTAATTAATAAGAAAAAAAGTTTTAAAAAAAATTAATTTGTTGCTAAAATGCATTTTTTACTACCTCGCAAACCGAATAATTTGGTGATTTCTCGTTAATTACAAAATCGAAATCGAATATTCCCCTCTAAAAATTAACCTATTAAAGACACCTTCGTTGAATCCCCGCATTTTTTTTAAGTTAATATTTTTCTTCCAGCAATTTCAATGACCATTCAGTTACTGGGACCAGCATTAGGATTTTTGCTTTCCTCTTTTTGCCTACAATTTTACGAGGATCCTTTCTGTAAGTAAAAAAATACTTTTCTTTTGTAAAATAATTTCAATAATAAGAAATTATCTTTAAAAACAAAATTAAAACAATTTTTTAAAATGAATGTAATCTTCAAATTGTTAAAGTTTATTGTTAAAAAAATTTTTTTTTAAAAATTGTTGCTCATAAATAAATTCCGCCGGCAATTAGTTTTCCTGGAAGAACAAGACAGACTCTTGATGGATCGAAGAAACTACGTCACCACACAGAGGGACATCTTAGAATTGAAATTTGACTGATCCTTCAATTTTAGCTACCTTTCAAATTCCTTCCTTTATCCTTACAGATCTGGGAATGCATTCTCACATTTTTACCGCGAGAGGCACAGTAGACAAAATTTATATTAAATTTCAGAATTTCGAAACTTCTTTTTTCTTGAATTTTTCAACTCGACTGTAAAATTTTACTTCTAGGATAGATTGTGACAAATTTCAGTGTAGGGAATACCAAACAATGTCCTACGCATTCCTGCCAGTTTGTTATCCCAGTTTACCTTTCCATTATTAACCATAAGCACGCCTTTTGGTAAACGGTATGATAAATGCACATTACCTGGTAACACTTGCTCTGTATTCCTTACAACCGGTATTTTTTGCACTGTTTCCAACTTGAGAGAAAAAATTGAAAAACTATTAACATAAGGAAGCAACTTCGAATGAAAGAAATAGTCTGAAACATCAATTCTCCACGCGATGTCATTTATTCGATCCATCAGAGCCTTCCTTGTAAAGAGCTAATATGCTGGATCTGTTTCTATGTGGAAGCTATATCCTTTTTAAACAAAATATTTTTATTCTTTCTATTATTTCAAATTTTCATTACTATTGCGCGGCGTAAGTAAGAGTGGAATTTAGTAATCGATAATTAGACGACTTTCTGACTGCTTAAATCATGCAAATCTTCTGCGCCTGATGGCCAATGCAAGTTCAATCTGCGAGCAGAATTTGTCGCCCTATTTTTGTCGAAAGGCAGATTCTTTACCTTGTTGCGGATCTTATCGTTATAGTATGGATGCATAAAATTAAATCTCAATTGAAGTTTCGGTCATTTTGCAAACAGTTAGTATACCCCAAATCTCCACAACTACTCTCTCTGTCAAAAAAAAAAGAAAAGAAAGAGAGAAAACAAAACAGATTTCAATCGTTTTTTGACCACCATAAACATAATTTTATCAACGAAGACATTTTATCATCAATCGAGCACTTAAGTATTTTTCAACTACATCAAATGCTCAAAATTTAACTGGAGCTGTGTGCTGATTGATAAAATATGGGTGCATGTGTTTCTTCTAAATGATACTAACAAAATGTGTTGCCATTTTATATTCAATTGAAATTTCACTTAATTTCCGAAAAAAACAAATTGACACAAAACAAAAAGAAGGAAGTAAAAATGCTTAAAAGTTACGTTTTTTAATATTTTTATCGAGTCGATTCAAGAAGAATAAATAAAAAAGAAATATCCATTAGACTAAAAAAAGATGCTAAAAATACGTATCCTGTTGACTAAAAAAGAAATGCTAAAACAGAAAAGCTTATCTAGTATATTGGTGCTAAAAAATATAGAGCATAGCTTTAAGAAAGACTTGGGAGGGAATTTTCTATGGTGACAGAAGTGGATTACGAAAGTGGTGCTTTTGACTTAGTACGAAAAAAAAATGAAAATATTTTTTCCGTTTTTTATTTTATTCGAGAACGCATTTTAATTTTTTTACGTTTGTAGATGATCCTGGATATGGACCAGAAGATCCACGATGGATCGGAGCCTGGTGGCTTGGATTTGTCATCATAGGCATTTGTATGTTTTTTGTCATGTTGCCAGTGTGGCTCTACCCGAGACGATTTCCCGGTGGAAAAGAACCAGAATCTCACAGGAAAAAATCTTTCAAATCCATGACCGACTACTTAAAAGGTAAGAAATAATTTTTTTTAATGAAAGTTGTTTATAAAAAAAAGAATCTAAAATGGATTTAACGATAATTTTAGACATGAAAAACATTTTGTTCCGCTTCTACAAGAACCCATTGTTAATGTGCAACCAACTTGGAGCCATCATGAGAATTAATGGAATCGAAGGCTACTACATACTGATGCCCAAATATCTGGAAATGCAGTTCAAACAGACAGCTTCTATGGCCAATCTTCTATCAGGTAAAAAAATGCACTGATTCATCAATGAGATGCCCGAAAGTGACGTAGTGTGGGTATCTCCATCCTGATTGGTTGTTGAACATAGGAATTTTTTTACGTTTGCAACTGTTCTTTCCATTCAATTTCATGCAAGCCATGCTCGTCAAGCATCAATTCTCTAAAATGATACATTCTTACACAATCTGTATTCTTACACAAAGATTCTTTCACTGTTTATTGACACAGGAATTTAACACAAAGACAGGCACGAAGCCTTGTGGAACATAAACAAACTAATTATGCATCGAAGTTGCCAGGTACACAAAACAAAAATATATCACGGTTACAATAAAATACATAAACAAATAATAAATCTAAGCTAAGTAAAAGATGTAGACCAGAATGAATTATATTTCAACTAATTCTATGTGCGATACGGTTCTGCATTTAATTAACTTATGGTTCATTAACATTCTAACTTATGTAAAGAAACTTAGCTCAACTTTAATTTGCCATTTTGCTGACAAAGATTAGCTGGCGCTGTCGTCATATGTGTGGGTATGGGATGTCTTCTACTTGAAGTGCAAGTACCTAATGAGTTGCGTTATGCACAATCCATTTTGAAACTTAGTTTGTTTGCTTATTTTATTGCGATAAAACATCCTTTGTTAGACGCCTGGAAAATGTAACGTTTCAAAACTGTTAAGATTTTCTGTCAGTCCGTATCGAAATCTTATTCTTTGACTTGAAAATTTTTATTGACTTTATTTGGGGATTGAAGGTTGGTAAACCTGTGAATGACAAAATGTCAATACAGATGTTAGATATTGATGGAAGAGTGTTTTGAAACGTAGAGACTGGATTGACACCTCGAACATTTGAAATCAGTGGTTGGAAGAGCTACATTATTTTTATAGTTTAATTCAACTACTACAAGTTTATTACAAATGTAGCTAGCTATAACAACTACATTTTTTTAAATGTAGCAACTGCGAACTACTTTGGAATTGTAGTAACTCATTCACAACTTGAATGGGAAGAACTTTGCTGGAAAACTTACACCCGTTTTTAAAATGGTTTTGAATAAGAAATTGATTTACATTAAATATAAGGGTATAGTTAAGAATTATTTATTTATATTTACACGATCCAGTTTGTTATTTCAAAAAATGTTTTTTTTTTCGAATTTGTTTCTTTAACTTTCAACTCACTTTTCATTCCTTTTCAGGCAGCGAATATTTATTTAACGAAAGTCGAAATTATCACATACTCGAATTGTTTAATTTCTTAATTGTTTGATGCTCTTTTATTTCCTCTAAGAAATTAAGTAGATTGAAAATACCTTTGAAATAACATCAATGTTTCATGGGTGTGCATGTGAAAGTGTGATCGAAGTGATTAATTATCAATTGCTTGTAATGGCACGTTTATATATTAGTTATACGTGATTTTAACTGAATCATTTCTATTAACTCTCAGCTTTAGTGATAGGATCATTTTCATTGCATCCATTGACGGACCCATCAAATTCGACAATTAGTTGCATTTGAGCAGCGTTTCTATTCCTTACTAACGTTTTTTTTTTCTTTCGTATCGCACTACTCACTACACTGCTTTTTAAAAAAGTAGCACTCTACACTACAAGCTGCGAAAAAAAAAGGAGCGACTACAGTAGTTTCGCTACTTGTAGTGCGCTGTTTGAAGTATGACCAGAAATTTGGTGAGTGTATTTTAAAAACTGATAGCATTATAACAGAAACCAAGCTAAAATGATTTAACTCATATTGGAAAAGCAGCTGAAAGTGTTGAAACATTCACAGAAATTCTAATGCAGCACTTACACGCAATTTTGCTTTATATAACAGGATAGTTGGGTTAAATATTTTTGAAAAAGCATTTCAAAGAAGTTTAATTTTATAATTAAAGTTGATTATTTTTAAATGTTTTGTAGAGATCATTTTGCCAACTCATTCATCATTACGTGGAAAAATATTATTGAAGTTTGGTGTGGAATTAAAGCAGAAATTTATGGAAGTAAATAATTATTTATCCGAGTGTTTGTTTCTCGATGAAGGTAAACAAATGTAATCAAGTGGTAGTAAATTTGGATTAATAATAAAATTATATATTTTATTTATTTTCGCTAAAAAGCTTCACGGTAATGAAATAATATGTTTTAAACACTATATGAATTAATTTTGAAAAATGGCGTGAAGGGTGTGACCTCCTCTTCTGAGGAGTAATATTAGAATTGTTGTCACCAAGAAAAGTAAATGAATCCATGTATTGTATATAAACTGATTGCACACGCATTCAAATGTGTTGAAGGAAAAGAAAATCTGAGAATAAATAATAGCGTATTTTTATGGTAAAAAAACATTTAACAAATATTTTATGTCAATGTGTTAGGGCTGATGTTGAAAGAATCTCTAAGAAAATGTTTTACACTCATTTCAAGGTTGTGGAATATTGATAATAATAATGACTTTTATTAATTGAGAAAAAAATTATATGAAATAATAATATAGTTTTTTAATTCCAAGATACGCATTTACTCTGGTCCTTTCGATCTATTTTCAGTCCTCCCAGAAATTCACAGAAATTCTAATGCCTCAGCCAGTTGAATGTTGCTCAAATTTCAGTCACTTTCGATCACATTTGCTACCAATGAGATAACTAAAAGACTCATTAAATCTTGTCTATCCAATTTTTTTAGTCATACTTTTTTTTCATTTACTTTCATATTGTTTTATTCATATTGTATTATTCACTCTCATACTGCAAATGTCAGTCCAAATATCGACAATTTTATTTATTTTACTTTTAAATATTTCTGTCTGAGAATCTTTAGTGAATACACATTGTTGTTGTGATTCGTTGACTTAAGCTTTTTTAAGTAAAAAATGTTTAAATGAATTGTAGTCATTATAACACATTTGGGATAACGGGTGTTGTTCTAGGTTATCCGTAAGCTTTTCGACTAGATTAACTGTCTCGACCAGAATCAACTTCACCATAATCACACATAAAGAATTGAAATAGTCATAAAAATCAGACCAACCTAAGTATTCATAACAGAAAGCGCTCTACTTGGAGTTGCTTAGCGGACTAGGTTCTTCCTTTTATTTTCACCGACTCGCATTTTTAATGCTCTAACATAATATTAATTCAAAGTATTTTAAAGCTCCTTTTATGTGTAAGTTATTCATTATGACTGTCTTGGCGGCGATTTTAATACCATCAATACAATTACTGAAGGAAGGAATAGAATATCTTAAGAAACGTTTATTGGCTGAGATTGAAAACCCATCCAGCCTATTGAATGACAGGAGGCCCATTTTGCAACCCATGACTTGAAATGTAATGGCGTTTATAAAAGGTTATATAAAAAAGATCATTGGACCCATAAGTAACCAGTGATAATGCGATTATAATTTTCTCTCTTTTGTAATAAATCTTTCGTAATTAATCTAATAATCATATTTGTATACTCTTTATATTTTCGAATATGATTTGCTAGAGTATCTTTTTAAAGATTTTTTTAAAGCTAATTACAATATAATTTAAGAAATGCGGTTGAACCTACTCATTAGTATGAATATTTCATTTGTGTGCAGGTTAGTACTAAACAAGCATTTTATATTAAATTTCGAATGTTTTAGGTCCAGTTGTAATTGTTCTAATGATGGTGGGTATCATGAGTGGAGGATATGGAATAAGCAAGTTCAGACCAAGAGCCCGAAAACTGACTGGAGGAATTGTAGTCACTCAAATACTGACGATCGCGAGCTTTATCGCTTGCATGCTTATTATGTGCCCATCAACAGAGATGTCGGGAACAGTGTAAGAAGGTTTTTGAGATATTTTCATATAAGGGGGCAACTCTATTTATACTAAATATTCACAACTTATGCAAATATCTTGGCAAGTGTTATTTAAATTATAATAATTTTTCACATTGAATATTAGGACATCAGATTATCTTGAACAATAAATGTATGGTAAAAACTATCAATGTTGCGCACATTACATGATTTGGATAATCCTATATTTCAAGTGTAAGATAATTCCGTTTTGTTGCATACATATTTTATAAAAATACAAGAAAATAAATAAATACTTTCGAAGTTATTTTAAGGATTTTTAAATAAATTTAAAGTTTTTTACTTTTCTGTTAAAAGTGATAGCGCGTTTTCGCCCAGACATGCATCAAAATATTAAATTGTTCTTCTAAAAATATCTTTCTCGCAGTAAAACTTAACTTATTTTTTGTTTTTGCTATTTGTCAAGGGTATTATCGAATCTTTAATTTTTTTAACTCTTTTTTTTTATTTTTAGACATCTACTATTTTTCTTAAAGCGTGACATTGACTCAGTTATCGTTTTGACTAAATGTTGCGTGCTTTAAAATTGGTATTTTGAACTGCAGTTTACCGAAGATGAAAACTGAAATTGTAATATTTTAAACTTAACTTTTAATAAAATCTAAATAAATATAGTTGTAACAGTTGTTTCACGTTCACAGTTACAGACTTCATTCGATGTAGAGAAATAAAGAAAGAGGAAGGGAAAAAAAGCGAGAGATCCGTTCAGTTCATGTCAGGTAACAATTCGGATTCGGAAAAGTAGATTACAGGCTCGAATGCAGTGGCTCCACCACAACATCAAAATTAACCCTTTAGTTAAAAAATGTTTTAACGTATTTTTTAAAAAAAACTTTTGAAATAAATTATGTTAATTTCTGTCACAAGACCGAATTATAAATTTACTTTAAAATTGCACTTTTACATTCTAAATTAACTTTAAACGCAATTGTTGTCAGAGCTTGGAGTTTTGACCAGTATTATATTCTCCCACCTTTTGAAAACTGACCATTACAGTTTTATGCTATATTCCAAGCAGCGGATTAACCTGGATTTAAATTACCAATTATAGCTGATTAAAGTTCGAAGTTAGTTTGTTTATCTTGATAATGCAGTATATTATTTTCGTTAGAGCTAAATACCTTCTTCCAAGTCTAGAGTCTATGAATCTCGTGCGATATTAGGATAAACAGTATTGAAGATTCTTAAAATTGCGAGCCATTTCTTGGAATACACTAAACTGACTTTATTTTTAAAGTGAAAAGCCACTGCACTGTATTCACTACAATGATGTTTGTTTTAACAGTTTTTTTTTAAAGTCACATGCTTTTTTATACTTTCACAATCGGACAAACAGAGCACATAAATTTTTTTTTCAGGTTTAGTTTAGAAAATGATTGTAATCATGAGTGTTATTGCACCACCAAGACATATACTCCGATTTGTGCACCTGATTCTAAATCGGAGTACTTTTCTCCCTGCTATGCTGGATGCACCGAGTTCAAAAATGAAGACGGCAAACAGGTATACCTAACGATGTTTTTGTTCGGTTCCTTAAATAGTAAAAACAGTCAGCAACATAAAGCATATACAGGGTGTCTCAGGATTGCTTTAAAGGGGTAAACTGTAAGGGGAGGACATCTCAATGATTCGCAACCCATGGTCTTAAATGTCATGGAAAAGTAGTATGACAGGTACAAGAAACAAAGAGACACAAGACTGAGATCATTTGAAATATTTATTTGTCAAAGATATTACATGTGCTGTGGTAGATGATATGTGAAAGTGTCACAAAAGATATTCACTATTGCTTAGCAATGCATGCCTTACACCGTCGAGCCATGGATTGGCGCTGAAATACACCTGGATTTAGTTGGATATACGCAGCAACACAGACAATTCTTGCAACCCGATTCATTTTGGAATCTGTAGGTGTTGCGTACACACCGCTTTTCAGTACGCCTGAAATAAATAAACCCATGTTGCTTAAATCAGGAGAGCGTGGTAGCTAGGGAAGCAGTCAATGACTCCCAATTCATCGGTGACCAAACACCTGATTCAAATGTTCACGAATACATCTGCCATAATGGGTAAGTGCCCCATTATGTTGAAACAGCGTTTGACATGGTTTGACATATTTGTGGACAGGGTCAAGCAAGTTTGGCAGCAGCTTTTGCAAAAAAAAATTCACTAAAAAGTGATAATGGGCATCACGGGGTCTTACGTCATGGGGATTCTTGCCACCTTATCAATGCACATTGCGGTGATTGAACACACCATCTCGCGTGAAGTACACCTCATCCGGATATAAACTTAAGGATGGAAAATGTGCGTCTTGGCGACATGGGTCGAGATGCCTAAGTGCAAAACGCACACGCGCAGGATGATTTGTGTGGAGCAGTGACAGTACTTTTTGTAGATAGTAAAGTCGTAAGTTTGTCCCAATAATCCTTGGACGCTCTGTATGAAACTTATGTGACTGTAGTTCAGGAGACGGAAGCTCATAATTTCGCAGTATGACTCAAAACACATAAATATAGTGCGCATGTAAATTTAAACATATTAAAAAGAAAAAAAGCATTAATCGAAATAAAAGTTCAGCGGGTCTATTTCTAGATTTCAAAGATCAAAATGAATCATTAAAATGAAGTCTTTCGAAAAGCACTTCTATTTTGACACTAATTCTTATGTTTCAGGAGTTGGTGAAAGGTACTAAAAACCAGATACTGTTCAAGTATACAAAAAATTAGAAAAAAAAAATACTGTCTTAAAATATCTTGAATAAGAACTTTTATTGGTATTGTCTGTTAAGGTTATAGGGGTTTCGAGAATTAGAATTTTTTTCAACTAGCATTGCTTTTCGAAACCTGTAATTTAATTTATATCACATTAATAATCCGTTATTTATTTAATATTTCCTTTATTTTTATAAAATTATTCGAGTAAAATGCTTGTGAGGGAAGAAAATTTAAATGAATGTTTTTTCTAATAATAATAATATAATAAATGAATTATTAAAATGATATTCAATTATGAAAAATTTCTTTATAATTTTATGTCCAATAAAATACCCAAATACGACAAAGAAGCAGAATGTTTCTATGTAACCATTTTCAATAAATTTTTCTTCCTCTTTCGTTTTTATGTTAATGTAAATCGCTTTTCATTCATTTTCAGTTTATTCAGAATCAAATTAAGAACTCGACTCAATGGCCACTTCAGACCTGTGAATTCAACTGTCTGACAAAGAATCCGCTTTCAAGACTAATATTGAAGAAAAAAAACGATTTAATGAAAAATGTCCCGCATTCACTGAATATTTTCTAAATGATTCATAAAATTTAGATCATTACATATTTTTAAAATAATTAATTATCTTTCGTTAATTAATGTATTAACAATTGCTGATGAAATTTATTCATTAAATCTCGGTGTTTCTCTAAAAGAAGCTCTATCATTTATGGTTTCACTGTCGAAAAAAATTTAACACCGCTACCTCAGTCTATTTCAGCTGTAGCTCTTGAAGCGATTTCTTTGCATTCATAACTCTATACGATTTAATGAGTTTTAAAAATCTAAATTCCAACAATGAAATTTACTACCACTATTATAAATTTATAGGATCAGTAGAAATCGTCTAAAAACAGCTGTTCACTTCTAAAGTCTTTGCTTTTTTTTAAAAAATAAATAATGACTGATTGATTTAAATGTTATTTAGGAAATGGGCGATATCACATTACGAATTTATTTGCATTAATGAGTTATTTCTTTCAAAAAAGAACAATAAAGAAGTTTGAAAAACGGAATCAAATCGTCCATTTATTAAATAGTACTGTGCATTTTATTAACTGCGCCTTTTGACCGGAAAAAAGCTTACCGAAGACACGTTTCTTGATTAGGTTAGTGATTCTCATGATCTGAAATCAAAGTTCTGGTGTTCTAAGGTAGTTTGAGTGACGATCTTTAAAATTATTCAGATTGGAGTTCCAAAAGCAAAATACTTCGGATTCGCTTACTTGGTGAAGTTTTTCTCAAACTGAGTTGAAATGATTTTAATTATTTCTAGCTACATTTCATTCACTTTTGTTTTAAACAGACAAAGTATATGCTAAACTACACTAAAAATGCTTAAATTGTTGATGAACTATCTTTAAATGCCAAAATTGCAACTTTTAAGTTTGTAGTAAGAAATAAATGATTAGCAAAACAAAACGTTTTATCAAAATATGAACTATTTTGATGGGACCGAATAAGTTTTGATAAAAAATGCCAATGAAAGCAATTTTTTATTTCACATGGTTATTTTACATTATTTTTCCATATAATCGATACTTTGAATAGTTGAAAATATTTTCTACAGTATACCTATAATTTTGAGATTCCGCAAATGTCTTGTCGATCACTGCTTGTAAGTTTAAGGGAAGCCAATCACAGACTCGTATGTCTCAACTCGCTAATTACGCTAGATATAGGAACTCTAGCTGGAATTAAAACTATTTATAGATTGTCTGATAACGTTTGTATTCTTTAAGCAAAATGTAGCAAGAAATCAGTTTTCATTAAAATGAGCGTGAAGAAGCATTTAAAAAAGTGCTTAAAACAGCACATTCGGAATGAACATTTGCTATTGGAAGATAAAACTGTTTTATTTTTCTGTTATCAGGTGTACACGAACTGTAGTTGTGTACAGGATGAAGCTGGAAAATTCCGTCATGGAAATGCTGAAAATGGTTTCTGCGGATTCCATTGTCAGGGACTTCTTGCATACGTCATAATACTTTCTGCCGGAAAATTCATGTTCTCATCACTGGGGGTCGCTAATCCACTCATCACACTCAGGTAAATCATACGATGACTCTAAAATGTTTCGTAATGTTTAAAGCATTTATAGAGATTGTTTTTTTTGGGTTTATTTTCGAAACTTTCGAAAACGAGAGTTATAAAACTGATCAACTATTAAAATTGTTTGTTTTATACAGTAATGTTTAAAGCGTTCGTAATATTTTTTTTCGGTATCTTTACAAAATTTTTGCAAACCAGAGAAATAAAAATCCAGAGTAGTCATTAAAAAATTCGTGTTTTTCATAGTAATGTTCAGAGCATTTGCAGTACTTTTTTTATTATTTCTCAGAACTTTGACAGACGGGGAAAAAAAAATTCCCCTTTACACATTTGCTACTTTCCAGCGTTATTTACTATCTCCTTCATAGATCCAAACAAGACACATCTTGGTAGATATAGATTCGTTACAATGAACAAAAAAAATAATGACCCTGATGAATCACTTTTGACATGAGGATCGGATTTTCACAAACTAAAAGCCAATATTAATGGGCGATCACAAATTTAGCTACTAAATTGGACATAAAATCTCTGAAAAAAAAAAACAATACTTTTTCTTCGAGGAATTTGAATTTTAACAAACAAAATGCGTCGGGGGGGGGGGTTAAGACGACATCTGAAAAATAGGGTGCCAATAGGATATTCGTCGAAAGTTTTGTTATCTTTTCGTGCATTTTGCTATATTTTCGGAATTTTTTTAAGGAATTGAAAAATGCTTGAACACAATTGCAAAAATCATTTTTCTTTTCATAATTCGATATAAAAATAATTATGAATTTATGTTCTTAATTTATAATTTTATTTAATAATGATCGGAAAACTTCTGAGTTGTTAGCAATACATATTTTGAAATTAAAACAATAATACATTTCTACAATAATACTAAATTTGAATAGAATACGTAAAGTAGCTAATGAGTTATATATATCTGTGTTTCTAAACTTTCGTTTCTCCAGAGCGGTTTTCAATCAAATCAAGAATTTTGTCATTTATCTTTGCATTCTTTAATTAGATGCAAAAATTAGTACTGCTTACAATTCAAATATTTTTTTAACAATAAAAAAATATGTATCAAATATTTTTTAATAATTATTTATTATTTATAGCATGTAATTATTTTTCTTTGAATGAAGACATTTTATAATTGTTTACAAAGGAATTTTCGATTCGCTTAAAAACTTCCTGGCATATGGCAAAATAAGTAAAAAGTAAAATTAACAATCGGAAACATAAACTTTGGACTGAATTATTGGGACCAGAAATCCATTGAAAAATAAAAAGGTATGTTAATTCAGAGAAAGTACAATTTATGTCTGATTCAATAACTTAATAGTTAGCACCCATTAATTGGCATGCGTGAGATCAATGGATTGAATGATTGGCACGTTGATTGTGAAAAATCTATCATTTGAGCATAAGTTATTCATAGTGATATCAAATATCAATTAACTCTTGTAATGTATGCATTTAGGTCCGTTGATCCTGATGACAAGGCAATGGTGTTTGGTGCTGTAGGTCCTTTATATTCTTTGTTAGGTAATTATCTGTTTATGCAAATGATTTAACATACCGAGTGTACAAATCATTATTCTCTTTTCTTATGTCGTACATTCGTGATTGAATTTAATCGAAAATTTGAAATGCAAATTTCATAGTGCAAATGTAAACATATAAAAAGTGAGATGTTACTATAACTATTACTAAAGTTACTATTTAAATACTTTTTTTTAAGTTATATATCGGATAAACAATAATAATTAAGTTTTGTCAATCTAAAACTTTAATTTTTGATCATTATAATACGTAAGATAATTGTGTAGGATATTTGAAATACTTCCAAATGTGTCGATAAATACGCACGAGCATTTAATTTTTATCAGTGGCTAACACTTAATTAGTCAGAAAATTTCATTTCGCTCATCCCGCTCGAATGGATTTTGTAGAATATTCGAAATTCGACTTTTTACGTGCTGTCTGTATGCTGCCAAATTTAATCACTTCGGATCGGTATATTTTATTTTATAACCGCCGTTGAACAGTCTACCCAATTTTTGGGTTTACAAGCTTTCGATGGAACTAACCCTCCCATGAAGAAGAGCACCACGGTTAGCCTGAAGGCGAGGAGACTCTAACTCATGATACGTCTACAACTGAGGATATTTTACGTCAACACCGTGGTCGGTGCAAGCCGGATGCGGAATTCGTATCGACCAGCCATCACTGGGATTCGAACCCGCTAAACCTCATTGGAAAGCGAATGTTCTATCCCCATCACGGCTCGGTAATGATATGTAATAATAATAATGTGAACTTAATATGTAGCTAAAACATTTTTTTTGTTACAAATTTGGTTTACCCTTTTGTTAACATTTTCTGATACATAATTTAATGATTATTATTTCTCTTCTAGCATTCTTCCCTTATCCACTTATTTACGGCGCCCTCACGGATTCCAGCTGTCTCGTATGGCAAAAAAGTTGTGGAAAGACTGGAAACTGTTGGATCTACGACCTCGATGACTTCCGGTACAAACTTCACGGCACTACGATTGTATTCTTTTGCTTTGCTTGTTTCTTTGATATCTGCGTATGGATTTTTAGTAAGAATCTCAAAAATTTGTACGAGGAGCCTGTCTCCAAAGAACAAAAAGAAATGAACCCTTTGTCCACCCTCCATTTTGATACTGTTCATGATACGCGAAGTGAAACAGAATCGGATTTGGAATATGTTTCAAAAGAAGACTCTTTGAAGAGGGATTCTTAAAATCATTCATGGTTGTTTAGAAACCCTCGAAAGTATTGCAAAGAAAGATACAGATTTTTGTATTGTATTTGCAGAAAACATTTGCCGATTACTCTAAAATATGTCGACGAACCAGTTTCCAATGAACCACAAAGAGGTTCTGGTTCGCTATTGCTCACCAACCACCTTTCCTTTGCTTTTTGATATTACATTTATATGAATAAATATTTATTCAAAAGATCACGAAATGTCAGATATCGAAAAAGATTTGAATTAGCACAAAATTCGATCTCGATTGTAGTTATGATAAAATTTAAACCTTATCTCCTTCCCAATTTTTTTAAAATTCCTCCTTAATTATATATTATATATATATAAAAAAAAATCCTTTTTAATTTAAAAAAAACTGGTTAAATTCTTTATGTTAAACAGGTTGCTTAGAAATAGTGCAAAAAGTTAAGTCCTGAAATTTTATATTATTTTTCAAATTGTTCATTGGACACAATTTTATGCAAAGCTTTTAATGAAAGTGAATATACAGGGTTAGGGCAAAATAATGGAGACACTTCCGTACTTATACATTTTTTCATATTTCTCAAGAAAGGATTTGAGAATCATTTTATAACTTTAGAATTGTTTATATCATGCGATTTCTCATACTTTTCAATGAAGTGTAAGGCTTTTAAGGGTCTGAGGGACCGACAATAAATTGCGAACGGAAAATCTAGTTTTTGAACACCCTATGACAAAAAATGAAGGAATAAATTTGCAACTTTTTAACAATTATTTGATTTATTTTATGCAATAATTGCACAAAATTTCGTAAGTCTTGCTTTGATATTTATTAAGATATGGACATTTAAAAAAAAAACTTCGTCTTAAGCTTTTTTGCTATAACTTTAAAAACATTCAATAAAATTAAATAAAGTTTTTAGAGCTATTGAAAAGTAATTACAAAATTGTTGCTTTGAAATTTCAGAAACATTTTTTTAAAACCTGCGGAAGATATGAGTAATTAAAGTAGCTCTTTTATACTGCACATGTGCAGAAAAAATTGGAAACAATTTCGCTCATAATTTTGTAGAAAATCGTATTTCGCAACTAATAAAGGAATTGAATATCTTAAAAATTTAAGAAGTTTTAAGCCATTGTAGTTTCGTACTTTTTATAAGAAAAATGATCAAGGGTTTTCCACAAATATAAATTCGTATTATTAAACAAGAGTTTTTAAAAATGACACCGGCAATCATCCTCCATAAAAGCATCTTTTCTTTCGATTGTTTTATACAACCATATTTCGGCGTATAAAGGTTTATTGTAACGAATTATCTTTTGTTATTTAATTTTGCCTCTTGATATAAAAAATAATAATTGTAGAAAGCCTATTATCATTTTGAGCTTTGTTTTAAAAGGTGAGAAAGCTAAAGAAATTGCTTGAAACTTTTTATATTCTTAAGTTATTCAAATTAATTAATTTCATTATTAGCTAAATACGATTCACTACAAAATTATGAAGGAAAAAAAATGTCAGGTTTTTTTTTCCGCGTATGCCCGTTATAAAAGAACTACTTTAATGTTTTGAGCAGTTTTAAACAAGTTTTTCTAAAATTTTTAAGCAATATTTTTGTAATTAATTTTAAATTGCTGCAAGAATGTAATTCGATTTTATTGAATGTTTTTGAAGCTATAGCAAAATAGCGTTAGACAGAAATTAGTTTTTATAAAAATGTCCAAATTTTCATGAATATCTAAGCTGAGTTTAAGAAATTTTATGCAACTATTGCATGTAATAACTGAAGCAACGGTTAAAAGTAGCAAATTTAATTCTACATTTTTTTGGCATGGGGTGTTTAAAAACACTATTTTCCGTTTGTAATTTAATGTTGGCCCTCAAACCTCTAAAAGCTTTGCATTTCATTGAGCAGTATAAGAAATCGCATGATCTAAACACTTCTGAAATTATAAAATGATTCTTTAATTATTTCTTGAGAAATATGAAAAAAAAATGTATTGGTGTAGAAGTGTTTCCATTATTTTGTTCCTCCCTTGTGCTAATTTAACTCTAGAAAAGTTAATAGGTTAGATTCTGAATTAATTATGTTCATTGTAAAATGTTTCAGAAAGTGGTAGGATAATAAGTTAACTTTATAACAAAACAAAAAAAAAAGACCACTTTAGTATTTAAACTTTAATTCCGAATGAAAATCAAAAGGAATAACAATGGGGCAGAAAATACAAAAAAAGGAAGAATGATAGAATTAGGAATATTTTGCAGGTGCATAATAATCTCTTCTCAAAATCTTATGAGACTCCAAAAGAAATCTGGATCTTCATGTGAATTCACTAATACACAGTGAATTCTCTGCCTTTCTTATAAAAATAAATAATAAAAATAAAAAAGCGCCAACAACAATGCGAAAGCAGTTTATATCATTATGTTTTTATTTATTTATTATTTTTTTCAGTTCGACTTATCCGTCCTATCATTTCCTTATCCGTATATCATTTCCTTTCCATTACGCTATCGACATTAATATTTTTAGTAATGTTTTTAAAACTTAGCTTTAGTTATCGCGAAATCTGTAAGGAAAAATAGTTTCTATTTTAATCTTATTAGACTGTTGAACATTAATTTATTTTGTATATGTATGTATCAGTTGATATAGGTAATAATAGGCAGTCTTTGAGTGGTTTTCGAGTGAAAGAAGGATACAAGCGCATCTAGCTAATAACAGCTGATGAAAAATTTGAAACACCTGCCATTCGATAGCAAATTTAATCGCCAACTAGAAGAAGATTAATGAAAAAACAGTTTAAATCAGGGATTAATAGATTTTGTCAAACTATATCGTTTGGATAGAAATTATGCCAATGCCTAGTCTTTATTTCAACATAAACTTCAAAGCAAATTAAATCAAAATGTCAGTTTCAAATTCTATCCACGGAAATCTACCTATACCAAAGAATTTCCAGTAAAACTCACGAAGTCTTTATGTCTTATAAAAATACAGATACACTGCAATTTTTTTTTTTTTTTTTTGTTTTNTTTTTTTTTTTTTTTTTTTTCTAAAAGTATTTATGAAAAGTTTTTTTTTCTGAAATAAATCATCCTTTTCACATTTAAACTTTTTNTAAACTTTAAAGCAAATTAAATCAAAATGTCGGTTTCAAATTCTATCCACGGAAATCTACCTATACCAAAGAATTTCCAGTAAAACTCACGAAATCTCTATGTCTTATAAAAATACAGATACACTGCAGATAGTTTTTTTTTTTTTTTTTTTGATTTTCTAAAAGTATTTACGAAAAGTTTTTTTTTTCTGATATAAATCATCCTTTTCACATTTAAACTTTTTGAAACATTCAACCTTTTCAAACAAACTTGTAAGTTTCGGGCAGTTTAAATCTAATTATTCAAAATGCAGCTTACAAACGTGGAATTATTGAAGTATTAACGTCATAAACATTACAGCTCTTTAGTCCAATAAAATTTTAAACTACAAGTTAGGCCAACTGTTACTCTATCTGTTATTTTTCATTCGTGCTTAATTTGTACCAATTAAATATTAATGATAAAGGCAAGTATACTGAGTGCAAGAAACTGGATAACATTTGATCTCATGATTTAATTTCAACGTACTCAATCTTAATGGTTCGAGGACCTGACTAATTTGATTATGACTAACTAATTGACACAAGAATGTAATTTTTCTGAAAAATAGTGTTCCAATATTTTAGTCAGGAGAGTGATCACAATTTGGGGTCACTTAATATTAATTTCACTCCTTGCGTATTTCGCTATATCAAAGGAATCATAAAATTCCCACAATTATAAAATTCGTTTTTCGAAAGATGTACGAAATAATTTTGAATAAGTATTATATATAACAACTGTGGAAAATTTTTGAATTGAGTAAAAAAGTTTTACAAGGTGCATTTTTAACAAGGTAATTTTGAATGACTAAATTCGAATTTTTAACCAAAAAATTCTACAGAAAGGAAATTTTAAAAACACTGCTCTTTTGTATTTCATCAAAAATCCAATTCCGCACAAAAAAATGTGTTTATTCTGCGAAAGTACGTTTTTCGTTTGATTCTGTAGCTTAAAATGTCATCTGCACTATTGAATTGGTCTTTTTTGAACCCTTAATCAAGTAGTTTATGCAAATGCGGTTATTAGAACAAAAATTATTTTGCTGTTTTTTTTTCTTTCTTAGCACTATACTTTATCCCAAGAAGATATTTCAACATGCAACAATACTTCGAATTTAATTTGTGGAGCTTATTAGAAATTTTAGATAAACTGATTTAGATACAAAGCTCTTTATATTATTAAGAGAAGCTGCATATCATTATAATAGTTGTATGTCATTAAGTAATTGTCATAATATTTCTTGAATATACAGGGTGTTTATAAATTCCCGGACCCATTTTGATGTTTAATAACTCATAAAATAATGAAGATATAAACAAACTTATGGCATTTATTGATGGAATAACTCATATATTTTCCTTTTCAGGTTTGAATATCTTTACTTTTGTAAATATCGTCTGCGCGTGTGGTTAATTTCAGATAATTTCATTTTCCTGTCTAAATATCTGTACTTTTCTAAATATCGTCTGCTTATTAATTGCATTTTTCTCTCTTTTGTTTTTGGCAAACTATTGCAATGATATGTTTACTTTTGATGTGTTTGTTCTATGTAGAACTTTTCTATGTGATGTTTTATTCGAGCGGATATTAAGGAGAATGCATACACCACAAGAGGATTCACAGATTTTATGGTGGTTCATAGAAACAAAATCGATAGTGCAAGCACAGAGAAATTGCAGAAGAATTTACCAAAAAGAACTTCCATCCAAAAGCAGCATCTTGCGGTGGAAAAAGAATTTTCTAGAACAGGAAGTATTGCAGATAAGAAGCGTTCCGGTCGTCCCTGCACAAGTGATTTTGACGTTGAGCGTGGCAGACAAACATTTTTAGACAATCCTAGAAGATCTGTGAGATCAGCGGCAAGAGAATTGGATGTGCCAATTTCGACGGTGTACAAGGTTATTGAGAAGCAATTAAGACTGCATGCATACAAAGTTCAAATTGTTCAAGGTTTGGAACCGGACGATAGGCCTAGGAGGATGGCGTTTGCAACAGATATGGCAGGAAGGATAGAAGATGCGGCTGATTTTCTGAAGCGCATAATGTTCTCCGACGAAGCATCCTTTCATGTTTCTGGCATTGTTAATCGCCATAATGTGCGCATATGGGGATCTGAAAACCCCCATGAATACCGTGAGACACAAAGGGAATCCCCAAAGGTTAATGTGTGGTGTGGACTAATGCACGATCGAGTCATAGAGCCTTTCTTTTTTACAGAAAAGTCGGTCTCATCAGTCGTTTACTTAGACATGTTGGAAAACTTCGCATTTCACAACTAGAAGAGCTTCAGCTGCATGTCTTTTTGCAACAAGATGGTGAACCACCTCATTGGGGTATCATCGTTCGTAGTTCTTTGAATGACCATTTTCCCGGATTGGGCGAGAAGGTCCAATTCCTTCGCCACCCAGATCACCTGATATAACGCCGCTGGACTTTTTTCTTTGGGGATTTATGAAGGACAATGTTTACAGGAGGATCGTGTCGAACATTGATACCTAAAAGCCAGAATTACAACCGCAATAGCCTCTGTGGATGCCGACATGCTTGCCGCTACCTGGCGTGAAATTGAATATCGACTTGATATTCTCCGTGCGACGAAGGGACGTGGAAGTTCATTGACAAGGGTCATGGAACTTTTTGTGTCTATCTAACCATTTATGTTATTAATTTTAATCCATCTTTATTATTTTATGAGTTATTAAACATCAAAGTGGGTCCGGGACTTCATAAGCACCCTGTACATTTTCTTAGTATGATAAGTACATATTCTTGTTTTTTACATTCTTGTTTGTTATACAAGCTTCAAATATGTTATGTGTTTAAACTGGAATGGCATTTATTTTTTTAATTATTAGAGTATGTTTAATAATTATTGTAGTTAATCACTCAATCGCGATCACTTTTATGTTAACGATTGCGCAGTTGAGCACCGGCTGACATAAGGAGAATTGAATGTTTCGATTTGTGATTAATTGGTAATAAAAATCAAAAAAAATTAAATTAATATCAAAAGTAAGAATGAGATTTTTTTATTGAAAAATCAAATCGAAAGTAAATCAATCATACAATCGAAAGCCCATATGAAGCGTGAACAAATTAAAACATCGCTAACCAGCGTTTAAATTAGAATAAATTTTGTCTTAATTCTATATACTTCGTAGTCCCCTTTTTATCAAACATTAATATGCGTACATGATGAAATTAACAAAGGAAAAATCAGCGCATCGTAGTTTAATTGATTAGAAGCGCTAAAAGACTAAAAAGAAATAATTTAATTTAAAAAGGGTTTAACTAATACTTTTTATATAAGGATAAGTTTGAATGAAAAAAAAATAATTTCATAAAGATTAATAATAAAAAATTTTATTCTAACAAAATATCTAGATGCCCAAAAATTTACAACTCATTCTTAGCTAAGCAAATTTGGCCAAGTAAATTCAAAACTTCTCTGAAATTTCAATTGGGTTTCATTTTAGGGTTGGAAAACATCCAGACAAAACTATTTTTTCAGTCAGTTATTGTTTTTTTCTAAATAATTTTTTTCTAAAAATAATGGGGATTTTATTTTATTAAGGAAACCTTGTTACATCTATTTCTCAGTGAAATTTGGGTTTTCTCAGAGAAAACTCCCCGATAACTGTTTTTTTTTAAAATATGCCTGATAACCAAATTACTACTTATAATATTACATTTGTTATAGTTTCATATCTATATCATAAATTTCATGCATATAGCAGAATTAGATGTATTTTTGTATAAAATTGCTATTTTTCCCACTTTTAACTCTAAATTTAATTCTTCAAAAATAAAAATTATAGTAGGAATTTTACTATTTATATTGTATCGAATAAGAGTATTTTACTCTATCGTTATATCGTATATTTTAAGAGAGTGTTTTACTATGTCGTATATTCTCAGAGGCATGAAATTGAGCATTTAAAAATTGATGAAGTATTACGTTTGAAGCATTGACTAGAAACAACTTTTCGTGAAGAAAAGCATTGATTCACACTGAGCAGTCGAGAATGATGAGGTCTCATTTAGTTTGAAAGGAAATAAAGTTTTAATATTTTAATAGGGTGTCCAAAAATATAAAGAGAACCCTGATCGAATCTTTTTTTTTTTCAATTGACTGGTTTAAAAACGAAATTTCTGGAAGAACACAGTTCCTGTTTTAAGAATAAATTATTTCACGTTATACTGTAAAATTATCAATGGTACTAAAAAATTTGATTTTCTTTTAAAAAGTATTAGAGCTGATAATCAGAACATACGAATGAATTTTGCATTTCTCTCGACATGAAGTGTAAGATAAATAATATTTTCTTATAAAACTGGCTTTTTGAGTGCTAAGAAAGTTTCTGTCAGCATGGAAGGTCAAGCATATGAATAAGAAAACTCATCGGTTTGCTTTATCACATCGAAACAAAGTTATCATAGCTATGCGACGAAATATGAAAAGAAACAAATTTAAAAAAGAAGAAGAAGAAAATGGCGCAAATATCAGTGTTTGTTCCTGAAAGCGATGATGGTTTAAACATGGGAGATGGAACAAAAACGGAAACAACGCTCAGTTGGATTCATTGATATTTATTCTCGTTATTCTTGCCTTAACGAGAAAAAGAAATCATTTTTGTATTATGCCACAAATTATAATGTAATCGTTAAAACTATTTTTAAAACGAAAACTGTGTAGGAATTATATGTTTTCAATAACGTTTTCACTGAATGATATTATTTAGGAAGCACTTCTTTAACTAATTGTGTCTTGAGATGAGATAGTGTTTGAGATTTTGAGACAGATTTAATTATTTGTGTTTGTGACTTTTTTTGGATAATATATAAATTGATGTAAATAGAAATTGGGCAGAATCTATCTTTTTGTGGTTTCATATTAGTAATCTAACAAATCGGGAAATAGCTGCATTTGTAGACCTGATGATGAGAAAAAGTTTCAGAGCTATTGAAAATCAGAAAATAGAAGTACTAGTGCAGTTACAGACCGGACGTATTTGTGCTATTCAATGCCATAAAATTGCGGCATTTGTGAATTTACAGATCATGAAATAACCGAATTGGTGTACTTAAAATGTCTGTAAACGAAGATCGGAGAGGATCATTAGAACTCAGTTTAAAAAAGGTCGAAGCAGAGGAAGAACAGAATGAAAATGAGGACACCACTTGTGGAATCGGGAACTTTCATCCATCGTGGCTTCAAAAATTCAACACACCCAAAGCATTTCTGGTTAACAACGGATTTTTGGGACTTTTGAACGGTGCGACTTTTACGTATTTCATTGGCTGTATATCGACTTTGGAAAAACGTTATTCGTTTGAGAGCAAAGTGACGGGTATTATTATGATAGGTGAAGAAATAAGTCCTATATGCTTTGGATTTCTAATCGGTTATTTTGGCGGTAAGTCACACAGGCCGAGGTTCATCGCCTTAGCGTTGACGATAGGTTTCCTCAGTGCTTTGGTGATGGCTTCTCCGTATTTCTTGTACGGCGCCATACGGGAGGTGTCCAAGCTGGACCACTACAAAAATAGGACAGATTTCGAGCTGTGTGATTCGGCTGAGAAGGATTACTTTTGTGATAAGTTTCCAACGTTAACGGCTGTGACGATTTTCTTTATTGGAACTTTCATGAAAGGCTTTGCCGTCAACGCTTTCTACACAATTGGTACGCCGTATTTAGACGATAATGTTAAAAAGAAAAATACAGCTATGTATTTTGGTAAGTATTTATAATTTTTTAAGCATTAGTAAGGGTTTAAATTATCTCTGTACAGAAAATATTTGAAGTGCTGAAAATCGGTTTATTTAACACTTCAAATAGTTAATTTACGAATTTTACAGGCAATTTGCACATTACCTAGTCTACCTCTATGTTACCCATTTAATTTGTATGTTACCAAAACAAACACGTCTCCCATTATAGATATTTAGATTTTAAATAAAGCTTCATGTGCCGGAAATATGTTTTATTCAAATCGATGTAAGTAATTCCGTCACCCCCTTTGAAAACTATTGTGTGTTTTATAGGCTTATGGAATAACACATTGAGAATGCTGATAACATGTTGAAGTCATAAGTTTCATGAAACAGGAGGAAATATAATAATTTTCATTTTAACTGCGCAATGGACGTAAAATGCGGACGCACATGGCACATGCGCAAAGCGTTTTGATCGTTTCGCGAACTAACTCTACGAAATTTCAGCTCAATTGTATAAAATTTGTCTTCCTTGCTGAGCAACCAAGAATTTCCAATTTATTACCAGATAAATGTTTTAAGTGAAATTATTTAAGTACTCATTGCTTAGCAGATGTTTCGAATATATTTTTTTATTTTGAAATAAACACGAATTTGAAACACGTTGATGTAAAAGTAAAATTATGGCAAAATACATTTGTGATAGAACATTGAGATAGTTTGGTTTGAATAACACTTTTTTAGAAGAAAATTAAAGTCACTTTTCCAAATGTTTCATTATTTTCAAGAACTTTTCTGGTGATTGAGTTTCGAAATAGCTGGAATACAGCTAAACATGTAACACCCACTAAATGGAAACCACATGTCAGTTTTAAATCTATGACTTTAAAGATTCTAAATAGTTTGAAAAGAAATTTACCATCTATTTGTTAATTTTCAAAACTATCTCATTATACATATATTAAACCCTCTATTTATTTACTTACAAAACTATCTATTATACAAGTTAAACCCTCTATGGAACTGTAAGAAAGCAATAATTTGATTGATCTTTGATTATTTTTTTAAGAAGTGCCTTCGTATGATAATCCTGCTTCAAAATCGGTAAGATAAAAATCAAATTTATTTTTTTAAAATATGTTTTAAAACAAAATTTGCTCCTGGATCACTAGATCTTTACCTTTGATTGTTGCTTTTCCTCTTTTTCTAAATTTTCAACCAAAATAACAAAGTAAACATTTGGAGAGATACAGATACATTTCCGGTAAAGAGTTCTACGCAGATTTTATCCTGATATTCATCCCTAACTCCTAGATGTTTGTCGCAACATTTATGTCACTCCACCCCTGTTATGTACAGCATTTTTAAATTTGTATATGTCGACAATTAATAGACAAAAAAATTTTATTAAAAAAGTCTGTGGCCTTAGGAGCAAATCTAATTTAAAATCTCCACACTCGTATAGAGCAGGATCAAGCATTTATTGAAATGAAATAAAAAATTTGTTCCCCAGTGTTATCAATATTTTTTCATTAAATCGAAATTTTCTTAACCATATCTCATTAAAAAAATGTTACGACCTACTTCTCGTGTTTTAGATTTCGAGTTTTAAGAATTTCATTTTTTCAATTGATTCATTATTTAATGAATAAACAAAATTTTAGAAACGATTAGTTTTTATTTTTAAGAGAATATTAAATAAATTTTCTTATTGGTAAATGATTTTTACCTTCTTTCCCAGCTTTACAGCCCTTCGTGAGCTTTGGCTTTCTCTACGATGGAGTTTCACGTTCCTCCCTCCCCACATTTATTTTTCCAGTTTTTTTTCAAGTTTTCCTTAACTTGATTCAAGTATTGGTTTTTTTCTACTATTATATAACCTTCCTTTCATGATTTTCTTTGGCATTTCACTGTTTTCTTTTAATTTTGATTATTCTTATGGGTTTTTTTTCCTTTAATTTTTCTATTTCATGGTTGCATTTTTTTCCCATTATGCTATTTTCAGTAACGTTTCTATAGATTTTTCTAATTGTTCAAAATTCAAAATTTTTTAGTATATTTTCCATTTTGTGGGATAAAAGCCACGTTTCAGATACCTATTGGCCTCACTAGAGTTCAACATCTGCATTTTACATTTTCTTGAAATAAGTTTACTTTTCAGTAATCTATTATTTGAAACTACTGATTTATTTACAGTTCATATCTGTTTATTTATGCAGTCATGAATTCCTCATTAATTGCTCTTTTTTGTTACCGATATCAGTAGACGTAGTACCCTTAAAAATGTTATCATTAAATTTTAGATCTTTATTTTGTCTTCTCTCTTTCAATTTTGACTCAATCATGAATTTCATTTTGGTAATAAAACAGTTTAAAACACTTTTTTATTTCTAAACATGCAAAAAAGGTGTAAATATTGCTTAAATTTTATTGTTGCTCCTGCAATCTCGTGTAAAAAAGTTATTTTTTAGTGAAACAATAAAAACGGAAAAATAAAAATTGCTTACAGCCTAATTTTCTGCTGATGAATTTCGAGAACAGCTTCTAAGTTATCACGTAATAGAAGTCCACAGTCTTGACACAAGGTGTTATTAATCATTTTATAGAATTGGCCTTTCGAGTGCTTAAGAAAATTGCTGTTTAAATCCGCATAGAAGGTCATACTTTTGAATAGGAAAACTCATCTGCCTGTTTTGTCGCTCTAAAACAAAATTATCACGCGATGATGGAATATCAAAAGGAATAAAAGGACAATTACGCAAGCATCAGCGTTTGTTCCTGAAAGTTTAAACAAAAGCGAAAATAACGCTCAGTTGGAGGCATTGATATTTTACTCTCCATTCATGTCTTAACGAGGAAAACAAATACTGGTTTTTGTGTTATGTTAAAAAATCATTATTTATAAAGTAAATCTTTCTATAGACAGCTTGAAAAGAAAGAAAGTGTCTGTTCCATCTTCCTTCCAATAAAAAGCTTTTAGTTAGAGGGTTGTATGAGTTTAAATTAATAATGTTTTGTAATACATTTTCTCTGCTGTGGTAATGATCTTTGCGATTTGGAAAAAAACCGGAGTGCAGAGATAGTTGATAGAGATAGTTACATAAGGAGATAGTTTTTTATGTAATCGTGAAATAGCTGTTTTCGTACAATGGCAAGGATCATAAAATAGCTTTTTAATGCGACTGATGATCGATGATTGTGCTTCTGGACATCGTGCAATAGTTGTGTTTATGCATTTGGAGATTGAGAATTGGTGATTATTTTTCTGAATTTTCTATCGTTAAAAAAACCGTATTTGTGAATTGTAGAATCGTGATAGAGTTGTATTTGT
Organism: Parasteatoda tepidariorum; assembly: GCF_043381705.1. NCBI lineage: Eukaryota > Metazoa > Arthropoda > Arachnida > Araneae > Theridiidae > Parasteatoda > Parasteatoda tepidariorum. The sequence goes on from NC_092211.1 coordinate 90,652,779, forward strand.
ACAATTGAAATTCAAAATGTCTATAAATATAGATCGACGAGGCTCCTTGGCTCTCAGTTTCAAATTAGAAAGAATCAAATCGGACGAACAGAATGAAAAAGAGGACACCACTTGTGGAATTGGAAACTTTCATCCATCGTGGCTTCAAAAATTCAACACACCCAAAGCATTTCTGGTCAACAACGGATTTTTGGGACTTTTGAACGGTGCGACTTTTACGTATTTCATNTTGGGTATCCATTGTTTTTTTTTATCAAATTTTGAAATAGTTTATCGATTTGCTTTTTTGATAAATAAATATTAATACATATTCTTCTAATTCTGATCATTTCATTAAAAGTGGTATTTAAATAGATGCTCCTAGAAGCAATAGAATTCCAAGTAATTAGTTTATTAATATTAAGATTAAAATCATTTCTTTTATCGTATAAATTAACAAAGCAGATATTTTCCACTTTTATAATACCTAAATTCAAAAAATTGAAAATATATATATATATAATTATTTGAAGTTTCATGTTTATATCGTCATCATTGTAATGAATATTGTTTTCATTGGGTTGGTTTCCGTTGTAATCTCTTTTCAATCTGTTCTGGCTAATAAGACGGATATTTTAATTTTTTTTTGGCTATTTTCTTTTTGCTTTAAAATTATTAAAGACATTTTTAATGTATAATATCTTGATTTTTAAACTTTTAGAAGACAAATGAAAGTCTATTTTGTTGTATTGTGGGGCACAGCATTATCAAGGAAGTAATTAAATCAGATATTTCGTTAAAAAGAATATTAAAATAATCTGTTAACAAATAAAAAGGAGTTCTGGATTTGCTAATTTTTGATGATAATTTGCTTAATTTTGCTGACTTATTTTGCTTTGCAATTTTACTTAAGGGAGAAGAAGGATGAGCAATGCTAACGTAAAGCATTGAAATGTTCTTATTTTCAAAAGTTTCATATGAAGCAGGCTTAGAGATTTCATAAGTTTTACAAATAGATTTCAAATTTGGAATAAAAGTTTAATTTCAGGAAATATAATTTTTCCTCTTTCGAAAAGTTGCAAACTTCGAGAGTTTTAAAGTCCAAAGACTCTCATGGAATATTCTGCTCAAAATTTTATAAAATGGAAAGAAGCGTAAATTTTGTTTTTTGCAAAATTATGTCTTTATGAATTTAATCCTAAAGAAATTGACTACTACAGTAAAAGTTAAGGTAAAATTCACTCAACTTCCTTACGTAAGCATGGCTGGGATGCGCGATTAGCTCATTTTTGCTGACAAGGGGTTAAGATTTCAAAATTACCAAAAATATACTTATGTAATATTTAAACAATCCCCAAGGATTTTAAACATAAAGAGGATATAAAGCAGAAAACTCTATAGAATATAAATATTTCAAAAACATACGTGTCTTAGATAAAAAAGCTTTGTGAAGGTAAGTGACATTTTTTTAAAAAAAATTGAAGTTTCTCGGAATAAGCTCTTATTTTAGTCTTATTTAAATAAAAAACATTCACTGATATTGTTAAATCTATTAATTCCAAAGATACTCAGTGGAAGAACAAAGTTTGTGCCATCATTGCTATTTTAATATTCTTTGGGGGGAAGAACCATGTAAATGACTTTGCAACAAATAGTCAACAAACAACCCTAGAACATTACTTGCTTGGCACTGAATGGTAAAGCGCGTGGAGTTCGAGCTTTCTCTGTAGAAAATGGAAAACTTGAAAAGCAGCTTCCATACGTTAGGGAGTTCATACATTTTCATACATGATTGATAATGCGGATTTTTTTACGAATCAATAATTAGAAAATAGAAGGAAAAAATTGCTCTTAAAGGGCTTCATATAATTTTATTTTCTCCTCCTTCGTAATATTTTGTGTTTCAAACACATTGCCTGTAATTTTTTTTCTGATTAAAGTCGCGTTCAAATAACTATTATTTTGTGCTTATGAAACTTGTTCAGTATATTATTATTATAACTAGATGAATACTTGTTCTTCGTACGGGTCGGAAAAAAAAACTAAATATTAAATAAATCGGTCAATAAAGCGAAATCATACACAAAATTGAAAGAGATGCACTGATGGATACAATTAAGTTAAAAATAATTCCAGTTTCTTTATTTATTATTACTTGCTGTTTTTCCTGATTCTTTTATGTTATTTGGTCGAGCAAAATAAGTTTTTAGAAATGCATCCTATCAAAATAAAAATCAATGATATTCAGTGTCATTAAACATGATATTATTGCTCGAGGAAAACTCTTGATTGTCAAAAATTATCTGGTACTTATACTTATTATCTGGTCTGGTACTTATACTATTCGGTGGACAGTAATAAACCTATTTCCACAGTACCTATTGTAGTAACTATATTAGTATGAGTTGTAAATATCAAAACAGCTTCAAATAAAATAGAATCAGTATTATCAACAAAAAAAATTTCCCTTCTTTTGGATTATTATTTTTACATTAAAAATACCAAGAAGCTGTTCAGCAATCTTTAAAGTGTGGCACACTTAAAATATGAAGCGTTAAATTCGAAATGTTAAGAGTACATCTTTTAAATTTAACAAAACAAAAGGCAACTTTTTCATAAAAATCGATAGGGTTCATCGTTTTAGTGAATATGAACGAATCACAGAGATTGATGGTGACCAAAGAGATTCCATTGCTGATGCAGATTGTACTTTGGTAAAGACAGATCGGCATCGGGCTAACCATGAGAGGTTTTCGAGGCTTTTACCTCCGGTTGGCGTAAATACTGATTTGTTACGCTTAAGAAAAATTATTTCAGAAAGGTGAATTTGATCTGCTTCTTTAAACAAGGTGTTCTCTTTTATTTTAGAATCATGTCTAAGAAGGATTGGCTGTTCAACGACGGAAATTTGTGAAATGATAGCCTAAATTAGAAAGAAAAATGAAAGTCTCAAAACTAATCACGATCACGTAGTTCACCAAGATAGAAAAAATATTCAAAACGGTTTTATAAATACAGTCGAACCCCGCTATAGTGAACCATCAAGGAACTGAAATTTCGGTTCACTATTACCAGGTGTTCTCTATATTCGCTCCGCAGGCAATTTAACTAATTGTGCCCAAACTCCTCCCTTTTATTGCACATTATTTAAATAAATGACTGAAAAATATTATGTAGTAGCCAAAAATATGTTATTTTTCATTAGTCTTCGTCTAGCGTACAAAAAAAAATTAGTAATCTCTAGCTGATGAGCAATCCTCAACATCAGATATGGAAACACTTCCCGACTCTCAGACAATTTTTCCTGACTTTCTGTTATTCCGTTTTTTAAACATGTCTAACTTGCCACTCGAGCACATAAAAATAGTCTCATAAAATCGCTAAGCAAATTCATCGACATTTGTCAAGATACTGAAAGATTGCGCCTTCTTCGAATGGTGAACCACTTCAGTAATGCTTCTTCAACATCCTTGTGATCTGCTTTTCTTAACTTTTGTCTGCCATCCAAATTTTTTTCATGAGCAGAAATTATTAATCGCTTATTTTTCCATATGTTACAAACTGCAGATTTGGACAGTTTATATACCCTGAAAATATCAGCTTGATTGCATTCATTTTCAATTTTTCTGATTATGCCCATTTTATCATCGAAGGAGAACGTCTTACGTTTACTGCTCGCCATAGTTAAATTTTAGACACTTGTTTGCAGAAGTTTTTTTAACTGAACTGAGAGCAAAAAGGAGTTGAAATGAGTGCATTATCAACACATATTAGTGTCCAACCCTTTGACCAATAATGAATAATTGCTCATTCCCTCTGACAGAAAATGCATATTGATCCCACTGACACCTTACACGTGCATCATCTGCTTGGGTTGGAAACATCTGCTTGGTTTGTTTAAGGATGGGAAAGTGAGATAAAAGAAGCAAACAAGAAAAAATGCTTATCACTACATTCCCCTCTATAGGTGGTTTTAAAAATCGGCATATGTATTTATTTTGAAGTAGAAATTTCAAAATTATTACCAAAAAAAATCAGTCGAAGACAGAAAAAAGTTCATTATATCCAACTTCCTCACTTTTTTGGTTCACTATATCAATATTATGCGTGTATAGCAAGGCACGGGACCAAACATTTAGTTCACTATATCCGGGAGTTCACTATAAACCATGTTCACTATAGCGGAGTTTGATTGTATTTCTTATAAATTTTTAGGAAAAGTTCATTTTTGCATAAAACTGCTAATTTTTAATGGAAAATTTGCGAATAATTTATGCATTTCGGCAACTATAAATATTTCGTGTGTTACAAAATATTTTCATCTAGTTTTTGACATACTATTAGATGTAATGATATGATATAACACTTTGATCACTATCAGCGCTATTTAAAAAAATATTTTTCAAATCAATAATTACTAAACTCTAGTCTTTCCAAACGATAAATACCGGTTCAGACTGCTTCTGAATTGTTTTGGGGCGATTTTCTGACAAACAAAGCTAAATGAAACTTTATGTCAGTTTGTTCCAAATTGCGGATGCTAAAATTTTATTTCATGAATATAAGTCTAAATATATGTGTATTTTAGCTTTTCAAATAAAATTAAGAGTTAAAAATCCTTCATCTTAACAAGCAGATTCTACACACGAAAATCATCAAAACTTCTCTTTTATAAATTAGTGAAGGTTAAATAAATATACACTGAGAACTTTTATGAGTTATCTCTCTCTTCACAAATATACTTAAAAACATAAATATTGAGCGAAGTAAGAAAAACGTATAAACTTTAGAGCTCATTTACTCAAATTTATTCTAGTTCAATAAAATGCCACTTACCTGGTTCTTCCACAAAGCTCCTCAAGTATGTCACAGATGTTTCTAAAAATTCCAAATTCTAATAAAGGTATTTTTCATTTTCATCCTAAATAATGTGTGAAGAGATATCCTTTAAAATTTTTTGACTAGTAACTAATATATTTTCAGCCACTTCAATGACAATTCAATTACTTGGCCCTGCATCAGGATTTTTGCTTTCCTCTTTGTGTCTGCAATTCTATGAAGATCCTTTTTGTAAGTATTGCTTTCTCCAGACAAATTTATTATTTCTTTGAAGTTTTTATGCCGAAAGGACAAAAAAAAAGCCACGCATTACTCGTTTTTAACTCGAAGAAAAAGATAAAAAGGCTATAATTTGAGTTTATCGAAATGAAAGCTATAATTTCAGACTTATAAGAACAATCTTCACAAATAGATCATACAAATTTAAGGCTCTCATTGAAATAACAATTTGTTTCAAAATAATATGTTATTTTCATAAATGTTGTGAGTTTGCAACAGTTATTCATGAGATCAGCTTTAGCCTGCACCATCTGAGCTAATTCTGAAAATAGCACAAAACGTCACTATGGAAAAAGCCACAGTTTTGTAAAACTACGAAACGTTTCTCACTTGATTTTTCAATATTTGAAAATATATTCTAACGGTGCATTATCAGAGCTCATAAAAATTTGGAAAAAATTTAGACTTATTTATTAACTTTGAAAATTTTCATCTTAGTAACACCAAATTGACATTTTTGTAAAAAGTTTAATAATTCTAAAATTATTTAAGATATTTCATACGTTATAAATCGCAGATAATTATTTGTGGCAAAATGGTGTAGTACGTGTAATAGTTTAAAAGTATACTTTTGCTTCAAGCCCTTAAACTTCTTGTTTTTCTCGGTGAAAGAGCCTCGGTAACCCATCCTCTATAAAAATCATTAAAAATTGAATAATTTTCAGTTTTTTAATATTTTTATCAGCCCCAAAAAGTTAGGTAAGAAAGTTGTTAAAAGTTTTGTTCACAAACACTCTTTATGCTTATATAGAACGCTGGCTTTTCTTAGAGTCATTTTCATTGCTAGCTTAGATGCCAACGGATAAAAATGGGCAAAAACATATAACTCACCTATGGCTCATACAAACTCACTACATTTATAAAAGTAACGTACTATTTGCATTAAAAGAGACTTCCAGAACAGTCTTAGGAACATTATGCATAGATTCCTGAAACAATAAAGCAAATAAATAAATAAATAACTCATAATAATAATAATTTTATTTGGATTAGATAAGTAGAGCTCGTATGAAATAATAGATGATCAAAGTTTCCACAATCTAGAGAAAGTTGTTTATATCTTTAATTTTGAATTTTTATAAACCTTGAAAGTTCAATTTTGAACCAGGGGGACGCAGGGGGTAGAACACTTGTCTCTCAATGAGATGACCTGGGTTCGAACCCCAGCGATCGATGGTAGATACGAGTAGCGTACCCAGCTCGCACTGACCACAGTGCTGACATAAAAATATCCTTAGTGGTAAACGGATTATGGGTTAGAGTCCCCTTGCAGCCAGGCTAGCAGTGGAAGATTTCCGTGGTCTTCCTCTCCATGTAACGCAAATGCGGGTTATTTACATCAAGAAGTCTTCCATGAAGCGAAAGCTCTCCCAATACTTGATCCAGGAGTTTCCTTATCTTCTGGATAATTTTTTTCTAAGCAAGTCTATGCAAATCTCACTAAAATAAAATTACTTAAATTAAATATGGTTTCTTTTTTATTTATAGTAGATTAAATTTCCCTCTTATTTCACATTTATGTGTGAACAGGCTTTACAAATTTTTCATTTCGATCTCATGGATTTTCAGTCATGTAATATTTTTCTGCTGTGTTATACATACAGTGGTGGACAAAATAATGGTAAAACTTCTATGCTAACGCATCTTCTCATATTTCTCACGAAATACTTAAAGAATAATTTTATAAATTAAGAAGTGTTTAAATAATACGATTTCTCCCACATATCAATGAAGTGTAAAGCTTTTTGAGGTTAGAGGGACCGACAATGAATTACAAACGGAAAATAGTATTTCTGAACATCCTATGTAATCAATTTGTAACTTATGTAACGAGCATTTAAATTATATGCAATAAGTTGACAAAATTTCGTGAACCTTTAGGCATTTTTATAAAAAACTAATTTTTTTCTCACTTTTTTTTGCTATACATTTAAAAATATTCAATAAAATTAAACAAAATTTTCAAGGAATTTAAAATAAATTACGAACAAAATTATGAAGAAAAATGTTTGTTTTTTCTTACCATGCGTGTGCTGTATAAAACAACTAATTTAAATACTCATATCTTATGCAATTCTGAACAAATTTTTCTCAAATTTTAAGCAAAAATTTTTTAAATTTATTTCAAATTACTCTTAAAAGTTTCAAAATTTTCCCCGGAACATTTTTAAAGTTATGGCAAGAAACGTAACAGAAAAAATTTCTTTTTTATGAAAGTGATATTTAAGCAAGAATTAATAAGTTTTGTCTTATTGCACATAATTGCTAAAATAATTGTTACAAGTTAGAAACATATTGCTACCTTTTTAGCATAGGGTGTTCAAAAACATTATTTTTCGTTTGTAATTTATTGTCAGTTCCTTAAACTATTAAAAGTTTTAAACTTCATTGATATATATGAGAAAGTTATAAAATGTTTCCTTAAGTATTTCTTAAGAAATATGAAAAAATGTATTAGTAGAGGTCTTCCCATTATTTTGTTTGCCCGCTGTATAATGTATGTTTTAATTGTATTCGAGCATTTCACTCTAGAGTTGATTTAAAGATCTTATTTGCGATTGTAGAAGAAGCTTAAACTTCAAAATTCGATGTTCAAAATTTATTACAGACATGAAAAAATAAGCCTGATAAATTTGAATTGAAATTCGGTCAGGTTGTTGAACTTCAGATCATTTGAATGGTTTGATGAATCTTAGGAAGATAGAAGTGCGCATCTTGGTTAACCTGTCATTGTGAAACGAATGAATCCGTCTCTTTGTAGAAAAGAAATATCACAACTCACATTTATTGACATTTCTTTACGGGATATAGGAATTTGTCTCGTTGCTGCACTATTTGACGAAGCTACAAAAATCACACACTTTTCCTTAAAAATTCTAATAAAGGGTCAAACATTATTGTTACATAAGGTGTAAAAACGTTTGGAAAGGGTCAAATATCTCGAGAAATATGCGTTAAATAGTTTATTAAAAAAAAATCTAATGCGTGTAGAAAATTNAATAAAGGGTCAAACATTATTGTTACATAAGGTGTAAAAACGTTTGGAAAGGGTCAAATATCTCGAGAAATATGCGTTAAATAGTTTATTAAAAAAATCTAATGGGTGTAGAAAATTTGGTCGTCCATCTCCACCCTCTGTGGTTGGATCGAGGGCAATTTTGAAATCTTATGAATGAAGATCTATTTTTATGACAGAATTAAGTTTTCCAGATGGAAAAAAAAGTAATCCTATTGTTTCGCAGAGCTCACTGTAACCGAGAAAATGAAAAGGAATCAATACTGTTTAAAATGACAATCTCCAGATCCATCAGATTAAGAGCATAGAAACAGACAGGTTTCAATTTTTTTTCCTTCTAAAGTTTTCTCGAAGAAAGAACATTGAAACATTTTTATTCCTTTTTTATTTATTTTTTCAGTTTGATGTATCTCCAGATACTTCCATTTTAAATAATTTGTACCCTATTTTAATTTTTCCAATTCATTTCCTTCTCAGAGTTGGGGAAGATCAATTCTTTGAAATTACTGGATAGATTTTAAAAATATGGAATGCCTCTATTTCCACTTTTTTTAATCGATGTATATATATCGAAATAGTTAACCATTTTTCACATCCTACTTAGTGATGTAAACCAATAGCAATGTTCAGATCTTGAGTAGTACCATTAAGTAGTTGAAAACACAGTTGCTAACCCTGAAAATCTTCCCGAAAAAAAAGTTTTTTCTTTAATTCCGTCAGTTGAGGCGCAGACACGTTTCATGAAACAAATGGATTGGCCCATAAGCATTTTAATAAATAAGTTTTTAAAAAGGAAGATTGGAAGTCATTGCTAATCTGCCGAAAGTTATTTATTTTAAACTTTGTCAACGTGTCGAATTGAGATTGTCATATTGTTTATTCAAAAAAATCAGCATCGCTTTTTAAGCAGTGAACGCCGTTAATGTTACGAAACGAAGCAAAATTTTTCGTCGTTCCTAAAACCTATTTCGTAGAAATTTTGCGAAGAACGTTTATTTCAAATCTTCTACAGGGATTCATAACTGTTTCATGATGATATTAATCTCTTAGTTTCATGATTCATTATTCTTGTTTTTAATATATTAAAATACAGGACCTTAAAAACCTACTAAATTTATTGTAACCAAACTTACTATTTATAATGATAGTAAACCTAAAAATCAAATATTTACTATCGGTTTCGTATTGAGATCAAAATGTCCGCAAATGGTCGTTATACGCAAGTAAAATTGTCGGTATTTTTATGATTATATTAAAAGAAATATTATGTTATGAAACATAAATTATATAATTCTATATATACATTTGAAAAGGAATTAGAATGTCTTTTTTTAAAAAAAACTTTTATTTGAGTCCTGCTTCAAAATCCTAATATTTTCAATGTTTAAAAACATTGTTCTGATAGTTGAAATTTTATTTCATTCTAGTGTTTATTTGAAGTAAAAGAAACACTTCATTAATCCCTATTGATTCGCGAGACTTGTTACTCGTGAAATGGTAGTCAATCAAAATCGCTCCTTTTTGCTCTTGACAGAGAACAACAGAAGTTTCTCCTTTTGAGACATAATTTTCACATAATGAGCACGCAGTTCCATCTTTATCCTTACTGTTAGAAAAATTCCTTCTTCATAGCAGGTTATATAGCAACCTTTTTATCAGTTACTCGCCTAGAGAAAATAACCATAACACTCCAAAAGAATGTAAAGCCAAGTTCTCTTTAGGGGACGGGATACAAACCTGAAAACAATTATCCTTATGTCAACAGCCAAAGATGTTGTCATATCTATCATATATATCATCTGAACGTAATATTGCAAAATAATTATGAGGGAGGATTTACTGCATTAGAACTCAAAATAAGATCTGAAATCAGTTGTGAGAAAGCTCTGAATATAAAAAATATTTTAATTTGATTCAAATCCAAATCAAAGGAAATCCTATCTAGAACTCACAAATCTCTCTTAGCATCAGTGAGTGTTAAGGCTTTAGTGAATTTTAATAATAGGAAAGCGATGAATAGTTTGTTTTTACCAACAATATTTAATGAACCCAATAAACCAGTGTAAATAGAAAGGGTAAAACAACGAGTGAATAAAAAAGTTAACTTCTGTATGAGCATCAATAGGGAAAGTCTCGTTGACGAAGTTTATTTTTCATGTTGATTTTGATTGTTTTTGCTTCACCAAAATACTTCTTGCACATCAATTTATAAAAAGTCTTTCAGATACTTGATACTATGCGCTTTGTTTTATTTTAGGAGTATTTATTTGGCTTATTAAAATTAAGAAATCAAATTAAAATTGTTTTTGTAGCTATCCAGTTTATTTAAGTTTCAAATTAAATTAAAGTATTATCTTAATTTAATTTTTAATTCTTAGAACAAATATAGTTGAAGTGCTATTCCTTTTCAAAAATATTTTTATAGTTAATTCTCTCCATGTTTACATTGTAAATTAGTATAGTTACGAATGTCAAACTCAAATACACAGTTGAATAATACTGTGAATCATAATGTGAAGTTGTAAATACTTAAAAACATAGTATTTAGGTAAAAATCTAATAAATGAATTAACTCTCATTCGCAGGAGTCTTAAATAATCAACAATTAAAAAATTTTATTTTTGATATAACCTTAAAACTAATTTTAGTTTTTTTTTAAAAACTACTAAAAATATTGCCAGGGATGTGTTGTGAAAAGTGTTCAAAATGGACGAATAAAAACTGCAGTTTTTGGTTTTAAATATCCATTGCCCCTTTTATTTAATAGCTATTCTTATTTTATTTTGACACACAGTGTTAATTATTTATATAAATATTTTTAAAAAAGGAAAGAAAAAAATGACTGTACAGGCTTTGCAATACCATAATTTTAGTATTTTGTAAGATAAAAACGTCGTTGAAATCGTGTAAATTTTTATGTTGTGATAGTTTGATATTAGTTTTTCTGAGTAGATGATCCCGGTTATGGCACTGATGACCCGCGTTGGATCGGAGCATGGTGGCTTGGCTATATCATCATTGGATTGCTCATGTTGCTTTTCTCCCTACCCATGTGGCTTTTCCCGAGAAGATTTCCAGGAGTGAAAGTTCCAAAACCTCTCCCACAAAAGCAAGATTCAAAAGCTAAGACTGGTATTCTAAAAAGTAGGACATTTTTAGTTTTACTATAGTAATATTTAGTTTGAATATGCTAATAATTAGTTGTGTTTCTGCACATATTGTAAACCAAAACTTTGTCATGTTAAATAAGGGAGGAGACATTTGATTCTTATTGATATTAACGTTCTACAACAATGGAGTTACACATATTCCTAAACTTGATATGATAGATTCTTGATTAATAGTCTTACAATATAGGAGAATAATACCTGTGCGTGTTTCATATGGCTTTATTATGAAATGAATCCATATGAATTAGACAATTCACTGCATCACAAGGGAACTGGAAATAGAACAAAGAAGCAATAGAACTTCAAAAATTTAGATTAAATGAACAATTAACATTTCAATCAATAAGCACTTGAAACAATAAATTGAAAATAAAATACATTTCGAAGTCTTAATGAATCATATGTTATCTCTCCAATTTGATTGATGTAAATGTCAGATTTATAAATCTATTTGTTTCAGAAAATTACGGATTCAAAAAAATTTTTCTAGCGACACACTGTTTGAAAATTTCATAACTGCATGTTTCGTGCTATAGTAAGCAATAGAATTGTGAGCCTATAAAAATGATTCAGGATACTCAACGAAACATTTTTGAAAAAGTCAAAAAATTTTTAAAATAATTTTTTTTTATTTATTTCGAACAAAATTATTCACGCTTTCATTCGTATTAAAGATTACTTGATTTGACATTTTAAAACCAAATCATAACTAAGAGCTTCTCACTATCATTATTTTTCGTATACATTAAAACCTGTTTTTTTTTTCCAAATTACTATACACAAAAAAACTTAATAGAATTTTCTTAATAATAACTAATTCTTAATAATAATGAAAAAATAAACTTAATAGCATTTTCTTTGCTAATAAAAATATTCCATAATTGTTCAATTAAAAAGAAAACATAATCCTGGGTAATAAAGCCAGAAATATACGATACTTAATCATTCATCTAGTAATTTTTCCGTTCATTTAGTAACGGTTTACCAGAAATTTTGGTTTTCAAAATTATCGTTCTTATTTCCCTAAATTCAGTAAAAAGAAATATAAACTTAACCGAATGAATGTTTTTTATGCCATATTCTAAGGTATTATGATAAAAATATGGAATTTTACCACACTTACCAAATTTTATCACATTTTATAAAACCATATTTTAATGCTAATTTTATCAAATTCATTACCCTTAAAAATTACCGAGCTTTTTGGTGTTCCCCTTGAGCCAGAAACATGGTAAATTTTACCATATTCTGGTAGTTTTAACCATACCTTCTTCTCGATGCAAGGCTTGCATCTCTGCCATAAAATGTTTCAAATAATATGTAACCAAAGTAGCCTAATAAGTATTCTAAGTTTAATCAGAACTTGATGGTTGCTTGGGCATTAAATAGCCACCAAGTGATAAAATCATTTAATTCAAAATGGATCATAGTTCATAAATACCCATTTTCAGACTGATTTAGTGTCCAGTCTGGTAGAAATTGGAATATTAAATTGAAAAGTGAACAGAAGAAGCTCGGCCTCATCCAACTTGCATCTGACAATTGCGTGTTTGCTAAAATTGATGAAACCGGTGTTTTAGCTATTTGTTTTTACTTCGATGGCTTTGCAATATTTTCCAGCAAATTCTAAATTATATGAGGATGGGTAATATGAACTTAAGTAATCAAATGGAACAATTGAAAAGTCTAAATTGTTAGGCACAGAAGTTTTGAAAGATGAAAATGGAATCAGTTTGTTTTAAACTGAACCATTAATTAACAATTATGATCTAATAATGTAATAAAACTAATCATCTTATAATTAATGTTGAGGATAGATATTTTAATCCTACAAACAAATTAAGTCAATCAGAAAAATTATCAAGAAATTTTCGGGGAACTTTTATTTTTGGCAAATAAAAGGCATCCCGATATTTCTTTTGTGATAAGTTAATTTATTAGCATTAGTTATTATGAAGATTATGTTTCGTTTTATGATAAACAATTGGGATTTTTAAATGGTAGGGTAGATGTAAGGTGAGGAGATGGCAAAAGAGGTGAATCATTATCACAGTGTGTAATTATGTTAGGTAATTCTCTAATCTTGTGAAAAAACAGAAAACAAGGAATTGCACGATTGTCAACATGCGAACTATTTTCTATTGCTGAAACAACAAGAAAATTCAGAAGAATTATAAACATGCTACGCGAAATTAACTGTAAACAATTCATAAATGCTCCAACTGAAATTCATTCTGATAGTCAAGCAATCACTGACTGGTAAAATAATGATAAATTATCAAATAAAACTGGTAAATTTAAAATTCCGTTTCTCAATAGACACAGATGATGATAAAATTTTAAAATCAGTGTATAACAACATTGCTCATTTTTTTAAAACAAAAGATATCAGATTTGATAAGTTAAAATTTTCTTTAGAAAAAAATATGTTTATTTTAATATTTTATTTTATAGATATGTTATTGTTTACCCTGAAGTAAAACCCGTATCGTAAAAAGAGAGTGTAATTCATGGATGCTGCAAAGGCTTTTAATTTTAATCAAGCCTCTGCGTATTTTTTTTAATTGTTTGTGTTTTGTTAATAAAAATTCATCTTGAAATACTGCAATTTTCAGATATGGGCAATGCTATATTGCGACTGATTCGAAATCCGATCTTGATATTCCATCAGTTGGGTGGAATATTCCGAGTGAATGGCGTGATCGGATATTTCATTTTGATGCCAAAATACATGGAGATGCAGTTCCAGCAGTCAGCATCCAAAGCAAACCTCTTCTCAGGTAACTTTCTTTTTGAAATAGAAGATTTTTTATTTGTTTATCTGCATTAAAAATAGGTCGTAAAAAATTTTCTTTCAAGAATAAAAATCTGAATAAATTCGGTTACTTTTTCTCAACTATTTAAAATTAAATCCGTTGTTGGATCTTAAAAACTAATTGCCTTTGGACACCGGTTTGATCACTTTTCAAAGTAATCTCTTGTGCGACATCTACACACTTTAATACTAAACAAAACGAATGGCAACACAACTGTACTTAAATATTTTTTTTAATTCTTTAACCCTTCCTCCAATTCTAATTTCATTAACCAATTTTTTTCACTCTCTATATCACCGTTACATATACACCGAAGAGCCATTACGTTATGACCACCCTGCTAATAACATGTAGGACCACCTTTAGCCCTCAAAACAGCTAGCATCTACCGGGGCATTGATTCCACAAGGTGCTGATAGGTAGTCTGAGGTATCTGGTACCAAGCGCTCTCCAACTGGTCCTGCAATTCCCTCACATTGCGAGGGGTAGCGTGTCAGCACAAATTTGGTTTTCCAAGTAGGACCACAAATGCTCTATTGGATTAAGGTCAGGTGAATTTGGGGGCCAAGATAAGACTTGAAAGTCACTGAAATGTTCCTCGACGATTTGACTCTTATGATATGGTGCATTATCCTGTTGGTAAAAACCATCCCCCGCAGGGTAAACTGTTGCCATGAATGGGTGAACCTGGTCTCAAACTATGTGTAAGTAGCTTACAGACGTCAGGGATAGTTCTATGAGGATTATGGGTCCTAATGTGCCCCATGAAAACATTGTTCCTGGGGGAGCCCATTGTTATAGATGGAGGGTAGTCATACATAATGTAATGGCTCTTTGGTGTATATATATA
>NC_092211.1:90667841-90679094 GCF_043381705.1 Parasteatoda tepidariorum
TTTTTATGTTATATATATATATATATATATATATATATCAAGGTGGCGAACACCAAAAGCTGTAGGCTATGTTGTTATTGGTTGGACACTACACTAACAATGATTACATGATAAAACAAAGATTTTTTTAATTCCATAGCCAATGCAAAATCAAATTCTATCCTAGCCCACGTAACACAATTTCAGCAGCCATCCCTCCAAATTATTGGATTGAAGATAGTGCGTCATCAAGGAATATAATTGACAGTTTAGGCATTTTTGAACAGTGCAAATCTCAAACAATAGATTAAAATTTAAATTAGATCAAAAGATTTAAAATAAGGAATTTAATTGGGTCTGATCATTTAGAACAGGATTGAAGCGGAGGAACACATAATAGCAACGTATTAATGGTTAGCCTAAATGTGAAAAAAAATAAGCTTCCTTAGAAAACTTCTTGCGAATATCCTTCCGCAAATATTATTTTTATGGATGTGAACTGAATTCTGGAAAGATTTTACTCAATATCACCATTCCTAAAACTTTTTTTGTGTATTTAATCAGATCTCAAAATACCAATATTAGAAACAATAATCATTTAATATGATGAATGAGTTGCTATTTTATAAAAATGTATTTTGCTCAATTTAGACAGCAGTCAAATTATTTCTGAATTTATATAATTACTTTGGTTTTATTAAAAATCATTTTAAATGAATCAGAATAATCTGTAAAGGTCGTCTGCAATCGTAACCAGGTAGCTTTTTATTTCCTGGAAGTTTCCACGTGTTTACAGGATTAAGTATCCATTAATTTTAGAGCTAAATTTTCTCAACTTCAGTAAAATATCACGTTCAATGCGCAAATAATAGTTCGACCATCCGGAATAACTTTTGATCAGATGACCAAATCTTCACGTTCTAGGACTCAATCTTAATGATTGACAATATTTTAAGTTACAAAACTAGTACAATATTTCAAGTTACAAAATCAGATACAAAAACGTACTTTCTCTGAATAAACATACGTTTTTTTTCTTTATTAGGATTTCTGGTTCCTACAATTTAAGGGGTAGTCGCAATCAGGGATATACTGTCCCAATAGTTTGTTCCGGAGAGCAGGCCAAATTTTAGACGCTTTAATGTTAATTATACTTTTTGCGTATTTCACCATATCTCGAAAATTTATTTGAGAATCGAAAAAAGTTTGTACAGAATAAGAAAATTCGTTTATGGAAAGATTATCGTTTATAGGCATGCAAAAAATAACTTTTAGTAGCTATTGATTATTATTTCGTTTTCTTTTTAATAACGGTAAAAAAAAATCGGTAATAACGGTAACGGTATTAGACTTAGACTTTGAGTAGAGGTTGGGCAGCTCCAAGAAGCAGGGAACATCGACCAGAGGTCTATTGTACCCAAACCCTAAATCATGATTAGCATGAAACCCCTATAGCTGAAATAAAATTTAGCAAGCATCTTACAGGAACATCTTGCAGTTCTCAGGTTTTGACGCAATGCTGTCCTAAATGCTCAAATCTTTGAGCAGAATAGACCTCATAATCACAAAGTATATGTCGTGATGTTTCTTCTTCAAGATGACAGCCTCGACAAAGAGAATTGGATTTAATTCCCCTTATATATAGGTGTCTCCTGAGGAAGCAATGTCCGGAAAGAAGACCAATGATCTTCCTTAAACTGTTTCTATTAAGCCTTAAAATCTCCTTTTGATGTACACAGTCATGATTCAGCTCCTTACCTTGTCCCTGACCGTCAGCAACGCGCCATTGCTCATGGGCAATTTTGCCGTACAACTTGAATATGGATGCCCTAAATGAGGTGGGAGAAATGCCTAGTGCAGGTTGAGGCCCCTAGAAAATTGCATTAGAGCCAGCCCGAGCTGCTTCATCAGCTAGCTCATTTCCACCAATACCCATATGTCCAGGTACCCAATGCAGGGATACCCAGTTATGAGTAGATAGGTCACAAAGGACCGAGAAGCATTTCCACCCTAGCAAAGAGGTGAATTCACACTTTGACAGGGATAGGAGAGCAGCCTGACTGTCAGAACAGATGCGGAAAATCATATTTTGATATCCCATGTCTAAGCATATCGTGCAGCACCAGATAATGGCATAGACTTCAGCCTGAAAAAAGTGGCATAGTTTCCTAAGGGAAAGTGAAGTTTGGTACCATCATTGGAGCAATAAATTCCTGCTCCTGATTTAGGACCAATCTTTGAACCATCGGTGTACCATATTAGACATTTGCCTTTAAGCTACGGAGGAGAATTAAACGATTCATCTCTTGTAGGAAAATGGATCTCGAAAGGGTTATGAAAAGCATATCTTAGTGGCATATAATCACTAGGCATGATGAAGGAGGCATAATGGTATGTCCATCACTTGTGAAACAAGATAACCCCATGACAAGCGTTTGGAATACTCTTTCCATAGGCCAAGGTACATAAGACGCTTTATGCCTGTCTGAGCTTCAACTTCAATGCAAGAAGCCCAAGTAAGCTCTCAAGAGCAGCTGTGGGAGTGGTCCTAAGACAGCCTGACCGGGCTACACAGACCATTCCTTATAGTCTATCAAGATTAGACCTTGTGGAGTTCAATCAAGTCTTTGACCATCAGACGATTACGTCATATGTGATAATAGGACAAATAATCATTGAGAATATCCAGTAAACTATTTTGGGGGATAATCCCCAGGTTCTACCAATAGCATTTCTGCAGGACCAAAAAATCTTCGTGGCCCTACTGATACCGTATTCAAGATGATAACCCCAATTAAGTTTGGAGTGAAAATAAACCCCGAGAAACTTAACTATCTCCGTGAGTTCCAATTTATAGTTCAGGTAGTATACATTACCTAGATCAAGATGCCTTTTTTTTGTTAAGGCTACATAACTTATCTTGGACGGATTGACAGATTCACAGACAGTCAGAGCACCATCTAGCTACTTCTAGAAGTGCATCATTCATGATATCAGAGACTGCTTTACCATGCTTGCTTCTGACAAGAATAACACCGTCATCAGCATACCCGATACAGGGAATGCCAAGATCAGGTAACCTAACTAACAAAGAGTCCATTACCATACACCATAGGACACCATACACCTTGGCCTAGAGGATAGCAAATTGGCTATACACCTGGCAATTATTGAATTTATGCCTCTCTTTCCAAGTGCATTGATGATTGTCTCAACAGGGACTTCATCAAACGCACCTTTAATGTCAATAAATACCGCAAGAGCAACTTGCCTATCTGAGATAGTTTTCTCAAGCAGGAAGGAGAGCTCATATAGAGCAGTGTCCGTTGACTTGCCTGGTAGATAAGCATGCTGTGTGGAGGACGGTGGCTTATCCATCAGCACAGTGTCTCTAAAGTAGCTGTCAATTAGCTTTTCGATAGCTTTCAACAGACAGGAAGGGAGGCTAATTGATCTGAATGATTTAGCCTCAAAGTAATTTTCCTTATCGGGTTGTGGTATGAAAATTACCCTGGTATTCCTCCAAGAATAAGGTATATACCCAAATGCTATACAGGATCGGAAAATCCTACATAGAATAGGGGCTAGTATGTTCACCCCCTGAATAAGCATTATTGGTATGATATCATCCATTCCTGGAGACTTGTAGGGCTTAAACGATTTGATAGCCAACATAACCTTTTCATAGGAGACCACCATCTTGGCGACCTCCCAGTCATACTTACTACAGTAGTTGTAGGATTGACATGAAGATGTTCATTCTCTACAGGATTGGATCCAGGAAAGCGAGCTTCAAGTAGTTCTCTAAGAGCCTCTTCCCCTGATTCACTGTATCTTCCGTTTGTAAGACGGATTGCATTTAAATTGTAATTAAAGTCTTTTGTAAGAATTTTTGCAATCTTTGCGGTGGCAGAAGTAGCGTTGATACCATCACAGAAAGTCTGCCAAGAGCGACGCTTAGATGCTCTGATAGCTTTGTTAGAGCGTCTGATAGCTCTGATAGGCAGTTAGAGCGTTTCGGTGGAGTTGCCATTCTCCAGATTTCTTTGCTCTGTCAAATAGCTTCCTACATTTCTTACGTAATTTACTAAGCTCAGAAGACCACCAAGGAACTCGCCTTGGGGAGCTAGTAGACTTAACATTACATGAAATATGATATGAATCGAGTATGATCTGTTGCACTTGGTCAACAGTCCACTCCACATCATTTACATTATTGTACTTACCAGAGAAGCTCCCCATGCTCCTCTCCAGAACTTCTCTAAAGGAACCCCAATCAACTGTTCTGGGGTTCTTCCTTATGACCTTCAGTCCTGAGAGACCTTTAATAGAAAAAGTGATTAGTTCGTGATCTGAAGCAGTAACTGCCGCAGATACCTTCCAATCAGTAACGTAATCTATAGAAATAGAGAAGCATAAAGTAAGGTCAATGACTTCGTTGCTTGTAACAAAGGTTCATTGCCTTTATAAAGGACATACAAATTAGAAAATAAGATAGATTCCATAAGTAAATCTCCCCGCTGGTTACAATCACTGCTACCCCACACTGTGTGGTGAGCATTTGCATCACAGCCGAAGATGATTCTACAGCTTGAACTACCGTGGCCAATTAAAGCCCTAGTAATATCAGACAATGGGTCCTTCTCCTCATAGGGGAGATAAGCTGAAACTATGACAAAGTCAGAAATTGTCTCATTGTCATAAAATTTTAGCTTTACTGCAACTAAATCCCTGTTAAGAAAGTTGACAAGATTAAGGGCATTTAGATTAGACCTAGCCACTATGCAGGTCCTGGGAAGGTCACAACGGGTATCATAAAAAATATTGAAACCTTTAACGTTGAGACCCATAATTCTACCCATGCGGGTCCAAAGCTCTTTTATAAGAGCAATATCTAGTTCTCCATCATTTAAGCTTTTAGCCATAAGGCTAGAGGCAGCAATGATGGATAGAGATTAATCTGACCAACCTTGATTGTTGCCACAATTGGTTAGCAATATGAGTGAAACCAGAATGGCACCTACCTATCTTGGTTAACATTAGAAGATAGATCTTCCCTTAACAGCTCTATTGCTACGTCGACACCAAGCATAGAAGTTAGTGAGTCAGGTCGTAGGGTTACGTCTGACTCGGAGCTTAACCCTAGTTCTGAAAAATCAAGAGCTCCAATTGAACTTTCCTTGGAATCATGGGAATTAGCCTTCCAAGTTTCATCCTCCTGATCCATTTCCTCCTGGTCATCAGGTTCGACAGAGAGGACATCCGATGTTGTTGGAGCCTTTGCTGCCTTTTTCTTGTTAGGATCGTGGATAATCTTGAAGACACCATGATCCACACCAGTGAGTGCACAAAAGTTGGCCCTCACAACATCTTCCAAGTCATCAGGCTCCACCTCAAAGATCCATCTAGAGGTGCCCGGTCCCTCAGCACTCTGCATAACCCTCCACCTCATAAACTTCAACCCTGGGTTTAGTCTCTGACGATTCCACAAAAAGATGATCTGATCAGAGAATTGTTCTCTGGTCTTAAAGGCGAACTTCACTGGCTGGGGTAACTCCTCAGCGCATAAAACTTTAAGCATGAGGTCGTCCAAGTATCCGTCATTAAAGTGTCCTCGAATCCACTCTATCGTGTACTCATTACACTGTAATACCAACGCTCCTCTTAGAAGGTTGTTGCTGTAGATCTCATTCATTCTTCTGCCACCGGGAATGGCGTCAGTCTGCGCTAAGATCTCCTTAAGGATGTTTTTTAAATCTCTCAGAGAAAGCTTGTCCGAAGTAAAGTCCTTCCGTACAATAGCTATCTTGGTCGACTTGACAGCACAAGCAAAAGAAACTCCAGATTGGAGGCCCCCATTTGGATCCCCCTTCCTCCAGCTCGGCATCCCAACTAGGGGGAACCACTTCCCTGGATTGGGCTTTCCTCCCAGGAACAGCATCCTCTCTGAGCTTCTTTCGTTTATGGGTTGGCACATTGGGTAAGGGCGTTGCATCAGAAGACCTTGATCTCTTAGCTCCGCCACTCGCTTCAGTGGTCCTCATTTCCCTCAACTTCTTTCTCCAGCTCTTGGGGGACATTCCAGTGGCGTCAGACACACTGTCCCCCGAGTGCCTCTGGGGATCAGAGACTCCTACAGAGGAAGGGTCAGTGATTTTGGACGCCTCACCAGCTCTCGAAGTAGGCTGCAAAGCAGTGATATTGGCACTGGGCTCACCTGAGGACTTACCAAGTGCTACTGGAGACGGTAGAGAACTTTTCAAACAGGAACCTCTGCCTAATTCCTGAACGCATTCCTTGTTAACCGGCGCGACGGATGATGCCGTATCAAAAGCTTTACATGTGCTCATCATATTGTTTGCCTGCCATTTAGTTACCCAGTGAGAGGTATCCAGCGGTCACCACGTGGAATCGGCAGGCATTACCCCTCGAGTTGTCAGGTATACAGTTTCTTATAACTTTCTAAAGAATGCAATTTTACATGGCAAATACAGAATTTGAGCGAAATCAGCAGAATAGTTCCCGAGAATTTGAATTTTAAAGAAGACGTTTTTTTATAATTCGATTACTGGAGAATTATGTGACTTAGAAATAGATGACAGAGATGAGAAATCGCATCATGAAAATAGCACTAAAATTGCCGTAACATTTAAAAAATTAGAACTTGTAAAGAAAAATGTTTGAGGCTCATAAAAATTTAGCGCTGTCAGCAAATCAAATTTTAACAGATTAGCTACATTCCTGTGGACAAAAGACTGCGTGTTATTTTTCACTGCAAGTTTAACTTTTAATAATTCTCGCACAATTACCCGAATTTTTACATTTTTTCCGTCCAATGTACCCTGTGTTCATTTTCCCACTCTATTCACAGTATCAAGTTTAAGTCATATAGTTTTTGCTCATGAAAACAAAATATGAAGTAGAATGCGAGAAACAGTAGCGTCGTTTACGATTTTAAGATATAGAAGGAGAAAATTATTTCAACTTTGGAGTATGCAATACAACTTGAACTTCACAATTTATTCAAATGTATTTCCAAAAACATAATATACAATTTACGTTATTTTAAGTTCATAATTTTAAAGTGACATAAAATTTTCTAGGTGCATCAACCCCATAAGAGCAATGATACGTGATCGCGCGATTCTTTTTTTAAGGCCCGCGATATCACATATAAAACGAGCCGTTCTAATTTCTAACGGCCCAAGATCACACGGCCGAGATCTCAATTAAGTCTTCTCGTATAAAATCTCGTATTAGTTACGCATAGCGCGTATAAACTCGGAACCTTCAGAAGAGCTTTTTCTCTCCTCCCGCCCGGTCCTGAAGGGGTTAAAAGAAAGAAAAAAAATCACTTTTTAAGCCTATAGTCTATTTGTCATAAAAAAATATTGGTTCAGATATGTAATTTCTCGTCTCTTAAAAATTGAGTAAAGAATTACAATGTCTGAATTCACTGCATAGGTATAAATTGAAATAACTGCCAGACATTCCTTTAAAATCTATCCATTCACGCTGACAATCCATTTATTCGAATCCTCCGGAAATATTGTTTCTCCATTACCTTTCCCTCGCTGTCAGAATTTCATTTCCCTCTTTCAAATGTAATAGTTCTGTCTATTAAGGAAGTCATTCACTTGAAGATTAAATTTATGTCATTGAGTATTCCAATCACTTCAAATGGAGTTTAATCTTAATAAAAATAAGAAAAAATATCTTAAGAATTTCTAGTCATTTCCACTTTAAAATTTTTAAAAGGAAATTCTGATCGCCGTAGAGGATGTCAAAAAGCTATCCAAAAATTTTTTTTTGCCTTTAATGTGATGTTTTGAATTTTTGATTTTATAAGAGTAACACTTTATACTTTGTTATTTGTATTGTTTGTACTGATGAATGATCCTATTGAATGTCTAAATGAATAACTCTTGGGAGGGAGATTACATAAACATGGACGGCAATACCGGATTGTTGTGAACGAAATGTCACCCCCTCCCTCTTTTTTTTCTTCTTATTCACCATAATACCAAATTGACTTTCAGAGACATAACTAAGGGATTGGCAATGTTTGATTCATCCTTGTCAGTTGTTGCTTTGCATGCAAATCTTATGAGGCAACACTAAAAATACATACTTTAAGGAACACTTTAGAACTTTGAAACTTTTAAGTCATTTGTAAACTTTTCACTTTTAACGGCATGTCATTTTAACTATTACAGGACCCATAAGCATCGTAGGAATGATGTTTGGTATTCTCATTGGTGGTGGCTTGGTGAGAAGATTTAAACCTCGTCCACGAATTCTTACAGGAGGATTGCTTTTTGCCGAATCCTTTGGTCTCTTGGCTCTTCTNTCCATTTATTCGAATCCTCCGGAAATATTGTTTCTCCATTACCTTTCCCTCGCTGTCAGAATTTCATTTCCCTCTTTCAAATGTAATAGTTCTGTCTATTAAGGAAGTCATTCACTTGAAGATTAAATTTATGTCATTGAGTATTCCAATCACTTCAAATGGAGTTTAATCTTAATAAAAATAAGAAAAAATATCTTAAGAATTTCTAGTTATTTCCACTTTAAAATTTTTAAAAGGAAGTTCTGATCGCCGTAGAGGATGTCAAAAAGCTATCCAAAATTTTTTTTTTGCCTTTAATGTGATGTTTTGAATTTTTGATTTTATAAGAGTAGCACTTTATACTTTGTTATTTGTATTGTTTTTACTAATGAGTGATCCTACTGAATGTCTAAATGAATAACTCTTGGGAGGGAGTTTAAATAAACATGGATGGCAATACCGGATTGTTGTGAACGAAATGTCACCCCCTCCCACTTTTTTTTCTTCTTATTCACCAATACCAAATTGACTTTAAGAGACAAAACTAAGGGATTGGCGATGTTTGATTCATCCTTGTCAGTCGCTGCTTTGCTTGCAAATCTTATGAGCCAACACTAAAAATACATACTTTATGGAACACTTTAGAACTTTGAAACTTTTAAGTCATTTGTAAACTTTTCTCTGTTAACGGCATGTCATTTTAACTATTACAGGACCCATAAGCATCGTAGGAATGATGTTTGGTATTCTCATTGGTGGTGGCTTGGTGAGAAGATTTAAACCTCGTCCACGAATTCTTACAGGAGGATTGCTTTTTGCCGAATCCTTTGGTCTCTTGGCTCTTCTGATATCAATGCAAATAAACTGCCAACCCGTACAGACAGATCAAGAAAGCTCATTCACGAGTACGCTGTGAGTAAAAATGATAAGTTTAATGTAGACGGCAATTTAGAGCCGGCATGAAATGAACCTCAGCGTTTGGATAGAGCTTAAATTCACTCATTTCTTGATAAAAACTTGCAATTATTTGTTGCAATCTAAAGTTTTATGAATAGAAAAAGTATTTAATAGTTTAACTGTTCTTTAGCCAAAATACTGCTGTGTCTTGATATGCTGCATGGCAAAAGCAGTAAATCGTTTAAGATACTTCCAGAGCTAACAACGATGGAGGAAATCTACTTGTTGTTGACGTATGCCTGTTTAAGCAGAGGGATAAGATTATTCTTGTTTTCCATTGGCCTATCTATGGCCAAGAATTCGACTTTTGCTACATCGATGCATCACACCCATTTACAGGACGGACCCATTCATACATCCATTTCTTCATCCACAGATCGTAATTTCGACCTGAATCAGAGAACGATCGTTCTCCAATTCAATACCCCCAGAGGTATTGATTTTTTATGGAAACATGGAGGACTTTGCGATTCGACAGATTTAACGTGCATCAGTCACCATACACCATATTGTAACTGTCTTCGGCCGTCGGGTGTTCGAACCCTTGAAGTCTCGGACATAGGTGGACCCACGCCCTACCGATAAGTCTATCCCGGCCTGGTAGATCTACTTTCGCAGAAGAAATTATAATCGGCACTTTTTTACAAGTGTCTGTTTATTTTAACAAGCAGTAAATAATTGTTAATAAAAGCTTCAGATGAATAGTCTTATTCAATGGACTCTAAAAAAGAACACCCTAAATAACTTTGGATCTAAGGACCAAATTTTCACGTACTGAGATTTAATATTAATAGTTCGAAAGCTAAACCTTAAGTATTCTAATTAATTAGCGTAGACGATATTTGAAGTTACGAAATCAGACACAAAAATGTACTTTCTCTGAATTCTTTTATTTCAGCGAATCAGGATTTTCGATCCTCAAAATATGGGAGTGCTCGCCATCTGAAAAATTGGGTCCCAATCGTTTGGTGAAGAAAGGCGTTGGACCCTTTAATCTTAATTTCACGTTTGTGCATTTTGCTATATGTCTAGAATTTTTGAAGCAAATCAAAAACATTCTCTCGCATTTATGAAATTCGTTTTCCAAAGATTCACTCCAAATAAGTAAATAAATAATATTTTTATTTATATTTTAGTTAAAAAAAAACATTCGATTTTTTTAACTGTAGCAAGTACAGTTTTTGACATTACTTTAAGGTAAACAAATTAAAATGACAAAATGCATGATATGTACGAATTCGATTAAATAGTTTCGGAATTATTTATTTTCAAAAAGTCGTATATTTAAAAATTCATTTTCTCGAGAACCTTTCGACACATTTTGTGTTTAGTTTTTTTAGTTTGTGTACTGAATTATAGCGAAAGCAAAGTTTGAACTCATGTATTCACATATTAGGATTTTCAAGTCGTGTTTTTTTTTTAAAATGGAAGTATCGTTTATTAGAACAATTAAAATACGCCCAATGGTTCAAGCTGATATTTTTCTCCTTATTTCACTAATTTTATAGCTTTAAATAAACATTTGGTTCGCAAGTTGGTTTTTACAAGCTTAATTTACTATGCTTAATACTAATTGATTTCTCTACTGTTTCAGAATGAATTTAGAAAATGACTGCAACCGTGACTGCTTATGCACTACTAAATCTTATACACCCATTTGTGGTCCAGACAAAAAGACCACTTATTTTTCACCCTGCTATGCCGGATGCAACAGTTACAATAACACCGAAGATGATAAAGAGGTAAATATATTGCAGCAACACTCTTACAATCATGCCGACAAACATGCTAGTAATAAACAGAGCGAACTGAAACTGAAAAAAAAAATATGTTTGTTCAAGATTTTATGCGAATAAATCAACGTTGAGGGAATATAAGCAATTCATAGGGAAAAAATGCTGCGAAAATCAAAGTTAAATAAAAGTTTTTAAGGAAGATTTAAATCTGTATCAATGGGTATCAACTAGGACTGGGCTATAAATCGATAT
>NC_092211.1:90679594-90705512 GCF_043381705.1 Parasteatoda tepidariorum
AATTAATATTATATTATTTACATAATAAAATGTTTCTCAATATTGTATAACTATGTGTTGTAAAGTACTTACCTGGAAACAATGCTAAGAAACAGTTTGTTTTCAAAATTTCG
Source organism: Parasteatoda tepidariorum (assembly GCF_043381705.1). Classification (NCBI taxonomy): domain Eukaryota; kingdom Metazoa; phylum Arthropoda; class Arachnida; order Araneae; family Theridiidae; genus Parasteatoda; species Parasteatoda tepidariorum. The sequence goes on from NC_092211.1 coordinate 90,679,708, forward strand.
CCTTTTGAAAGAATGTAGCCAACATTTTATCGCCCGAAACTCTTTGTATCTATTTGTTTTTACCATGCCTACGCTTTGACTATGAACTCTTATGGTGAATAAAAAGTAACATCGTTTTACAGATATTTTCAGATTGCAAATGTGTGCACAACAGTGAGGGAGAAGTGAATGCTGGAGAGGCATTAAAGGGTTACTGTAATTTTGAATGCCAGTGGCTTGTTCTCTACATTGCTGTCATCTGTGTGGGTAGGTTTATGTCTTCTACAACGGGAGTTGCGAGTGCTTTAGTCTTTTTAAGGTGAGTCAAACTTTTGTTAATCATGTTTTTAAGATAAATTCAAAATACACATTTTTTTTTTATACCAGATTCAAATATTGTAAGCTAAATTAAGATCTTAATGAAATATGAGCATAACCACCACAGCACAAAAAAAGAAAAGAAAAAAACAGGAATTATTAAAAACCAATCTAGTTCTTTGTTGAAGTAGCTGTATTCCGTTCAATTAAGGTAATAGGCTTTGGGAGAGCATTAAATTCAAAATAATATTTAACAATGCGTGCTTAAGTGTAATATATCACTTTTCTAACTTTAAAAAAAGAAAATTTTCTCTTCAATCCTTTCATTTTATGTTCATCTAATAAAAAACTAATGCTGACAATTATTAAAATAATGTACAATGTTTAAAAAAACCGGGTCACTCAGAATAACTTTTGATCTAATGATCGGATCTTCACGTTCTAGGGCGCGATCGTAATGATTTAAAGAGGGATTAATGATTAAGATTTACTTTCTGCACATTTCGCTGTATCCCAGAAAAATTTTCAACTGAATTGAAACATTTTTACACACAAGTATAAAATTCATTTATCCAAACATAATTCCTAACAACAAATAATTTGTAATGAATATTTATTATTTTTTATTATTTAATTTAATATTAGTCTAGAACATTTTTAATTGCTAAGTATGCAATTTTTTTACATCATTTTACAAAATATAAATTTCTATGGAATTATGCAAAATTTGAGTGAAATCGCTCTCATAGTATCTGAGAAATAAAATTTCAAAAATGCTTTATTTTAAAAATTCGAACTTCCATTTCGCTATTTAAAATTATATTCTTTAAAATTATGTAAAACATTGCATACCTTGCTATTCAAAATGTTTTCGACTAATATTTAATGAAACAATAAGTATTTATCAAAAGTTATTTTTTGCATGGAGATATATCTTTGGATAAATGAATTTTACAATTGCGTGGAAAAAGTTTTCAATTCGATTAGAAAAATTTAGAGATATAGTAAAATACACAGAAAGTAAAGTTAACATTAAGGGGTCTCTCTCCTGACCAAACTATTTGGACTATATATAGCCCAGATTGCGGCTAGCTACACCCTATATTTTAGAGGTCAGAAATCCGAATCCGTCGATCAAAAGGTACGTTTCATCAGAAGAAGTACGTTTTTGTGTCTGATTTAGTAACTTTAAATATCGTCTGCAATTATTAATTAACATATTTGTGGTCCTCCATAGAGACATTAAGATTGAGTCCTAGAACGGGAGGATACGATCATTAGATCCAAAGTTATTCAGGGGGGTCCGTTTTTTGTCGCACTGTACACAAATTTAGCAAGGCACAGTGGGCCAGCATCCAAGGTTTCGTGGCCAAAATTAATGTTTCGATAAAATTTGTTTCAAAATTTGGGGGGGTTTTAATTAGGGTTTTTTATGTGCCGGTAAATTGAATTCATAGTTGAAATTTTGAAATACACTAAAAATACCCACACAAAAAACAAAATAGCGGTTGAAATATGGCGAGCAAAAATAAAAAAATAATATAGTACGTTCAAATAATTAAATATAGCAATGAAAATATAATAATCTTCGTAATTTTATATTAAAAATAAAAAGCAAATTATATTTCCGAAGCAATATGACAAAATAACGCGAATTAATTACAAAATAACGCGAAAACAAGAAGAAGAAAAAACATAACTTTTGTTTTTCGGCACATTTATTTATTATTATTTTTTTTTAGATATTGCTCTTTAGGGCGGCAATTCCCCCAGTAACACAAACTCCCACTTTTACACGCAGGGAGGGGGGGGGTTGCGGAGCAAGCTTCAATCTCAAGCTTCCTCCCTGTGAGAGTGAATAATTCTTAGGAAAAATTTCGGCAATGCCTCTTAACTTTAAAAACCATCAATATCGGAAATATCGGTCAAAGTAAATAATGAGGATTTTTTTAAAATCATATTTTTTAAAAAAAGGTGTTTCTCAGTAATCGCCAGATGTTATAATAATAATTTAATCTATCGTAAACCGGCTCTCTCTTGCTCGGAAGCAAGATTATAAAACAACCAAGCAAGCAGAAGTAGTCCTTTCAAGACTGCTGCAAAGCAGCAGCAATTTCAAGAAGCCTCTCTATGGGAAATGAACAGTACAATTTTATATCTTTTCAAGTTTTAAAAAAAAAAGAAGGAGGGAAAAAAACGGGAAATGCGTCACATTTCATCACTGATGTTTTTTTTAATTGTTTTTTTTATTATTCTTATTTTAAGGTGAAGATTCATTGCCCGATAATCCTTACGCTGTTTTTTTATTTTTTAAGTTAAAAGATTATTGTTTGTATTACATTACATTTACTTTTGCTTAGCATTTTGTACAATAGTGCTTTTTAATGGTTAAAAACCATTGTTCATCATTCCTTACAGACTATACTAAAGGTCATCATTGCCAAGTTCGGGAGAAAAAACAAACAAACATTTCTGTCATATTATCTTGGAGTTAAAGGAGGAGACAACGTTAAAATAAAATGCATCGAGTTTAGACGTTAGGTTTAAGGAAACAAATGCTCAAAAAACAATTGTTTTAAATTTTCTAAACTCTATATTCTGTATTTTTAGTTTAAAATTTTTTTTTTGTTGACCATTTGCGTTTGCAGATTAATTGATTTGTATCAAATGATAAAGCGAATTCTATTGCAGATGTGTTGATCCAGCAGACAAAAGTGCAGCTTTGGGGGCATTATCAGGAGTATATTCCATATTAGGTAGGTAACTAACAAATCATTTACTAGTTTAAAAAAATAGTTTTATAAAATTATCAGTTTCACTTTGTTTGTTTAGCAAAACTAGAGAGAAGGTTTTTATAGCATTTTACAGTGAGAAAAATAACAAATTGAGCACCGTGAATAATTTTTGATCTAGTGATCGAATTTTCTCGAACAAACACTCAATCCGTTCGAGGGTCTAACAAAAATTCGCAGTAGACGATAGAGTAAAGTGTAGATGATATTTTAAATTACGAAATCAGGAATGAAAACGTACTTTCTCTGCATAAACACACCTGTATTTCGACGTATAAAACAAACTCAATAAACTTTTATTAAATATTGGTGAATACACAATTCTTCTTCGTTTGAAAAATACTATATAATATTTATTTGTTAAACACGTAGTCTTGATAGCTAGAAAATATGTATATGCATATGCACAAAAAAAAGATACAGATTAGTTTTGTTAAAGTTTAACAGTAAGAGAAGTTCACATTTGTAATAACTTACTTTAATTAAAAAGTGCCTTTATTCAAATGAAAAGTGAGTAAACTCCATGAGGCCCTCTTTTTTTAATTGCTTGAACACAATTATTTGCTCTTAGACTGGTTTCTTTGTTTACGAGATTACAGAATATGTAAAACAGAGTTATAAAGAAAAATAGTTTCATTTATTATCCAAAATTTTACAAACCGCATCAAATGAACTAAAAGCAACTTTATATATAGATTTTGTTCTCATTAAATGGTGGTAAATGCGATTTAAATATTTACTTTGAATGCTTAGCTTTACAGCTACGTCAAAACTCAAAAAAACATATTCAACTAGAAGCATTTCCGAACCCTCATTTTTTTTTTAAATAAGACTATTCTCATTGCGTCGTTTACTAGTGATTCAAAGCTAGCACCAATCAGATTTATAAATGATTTTGCACTTTCGAACAAGATTAGTAAAATCGGTCAGAGTGCAGAAATTTTTTTTCCATAACCGAGCAGAAATTTTGATCTTACTTCGTAAAAATATAATAAAATTGTAAAAAAGACAAATTTATTTGAAATTTTTTCAAATATTTTTTATAATTTTTTTTACTACTGCAAACCACATATTTCGGGAGAAGGACATTCCCCCCCAATTACAGCACTTCCCTCAGTAAGGAGATTAAATTATTTGAGATCTCATAACTTCTTTTCTTACAGCCTTCATTCCTTATCCAATCTTGTTTGGAGCCCTCTCTGATTCTTGCTGTCTTGTGTGGGAGCACAGTTGTGGAAAAACTGGCAATTGCTGGATCTACGACATCGAAAAATTCCGGTACATGCTGCATGGTGTCAGCGCTATCTTCATCTTCCTTGGAAGCTGTACAGACATTGTTGTCTGGTATCTCAGTCCTCGACTCAAGAACATATACAGCGATGAGGAGACACACAATGGAGATCACCTTGAGGAAGTGAATGGTGTACTCCCAGATGTCTCACCTTTAGAATTGAATGGGATAAGCAATGAATTGTTCGACTCCTGTGATAAGATGGCAATGGACCAAAATGAGCTAACAAAGAATGTAGCAGTAAACGACTTTGGTGAGGAATCTATTAAACAAAATGACAGGGAAACTATTGATACACAAGAAATTTCAAGATGCTGAGATGAATCAATTTCATTAGAACTCTTGTCATCATCTATTTTGTAGGTTCTTTAACTTTCAGNGTACTCTTGTCGGTCCAAAAAGTAAATTATAATGTTTGGAATGATTATGAATACTTAATTTGGGCTATATTAAAACTGCCAACACATATTTTAGTTGAAAATTTAATTTTTAACTTTTGACCGAAGATCATGGTCTTCTGGCCGGAATGGTCGTGAATGTTTCGATTTTCTTACAATAACAATATTGAGAATGTTCTATAACAAATTTATCAGATGTACCAAAAATGTCCGACGGTTTAAAAAAAAATTTCTAACGGAAAATGAATGAATATAGAAATGTTCTGATTAGGACTCTACCTTAAACTCTACCGATCCACCACATATCGAAATGAGTTTATTTCTCTCTGTTATAATTATCAAGCAAGCTACAGATAAAAGTGTTTGATTGATTTTACAGCTAGCAGTCCTATCAGATTAATTTATTATTCATTTTGAAAATCTGTGGAGGAATTTTAGTTTCCAACACAGAACGCCGTTAACTGTACACTGGTCTTTAGCTCTTTTTAGTTGATTTTTTAAACCCGTCATTTCTGATACGGCTAACAATTATCATTTATTCGAATGAAAAGTCAAATAGACGGAAAATGCATTAAGGAGTTAGCTACTCTTATTTATTTATTATTATTTTTTTTAGATATTGCTCTTTAGGGCGGCAATTCCCCCAGTAACACATGCACCCACTTTTACGCGCAGGGAGGGGGGGGGGGTAGCAAAGCAAACTTCAATCTCAAGCTTCCTCCCTATGAGAGTGAATAATTCTTTGGAAAAATTTCGGCAATGCCTCTTAACTTTAAAAAACATCAATATCGGAAATATCGATCAAAGTAAATGATGAGGTTTTGTTAAAAATCATATTTTCCAAAAGAAGGTTTTTATCAGTAATCGCCAGATGTTATAATAATTTAATCCATCGTAAAGCGGCTCACACTTGCTCGGACGCAAGATTATAAAACAACCAAGCAAGCAGAAGTAGTCCTTTCAAGACTGCTGAAAAGCAGCAGCAATTTCAAGAAGCCTCTCTATGTGAAATGAACAGTACAATTTTATATGTTTTCAAGTTTTTTAAAAAAAAAAAAGAAGGAGGAAAAAGAACGGGAAATGCGTCACATTTCATCACTGATGTATTTTTTAATTTTTTTTTTATTATTCTTATTTTAAGGAGAAGATTCATTCCCCCAAAATCCTTACGCTGTTTTTTTATTTTTTAAGTTAAAAGATTATTGTTTGTATTACATTGCATTTACTTTTGCTTAGCATTTTGTACAATAGTGTTTTTTAATGATTAAAAACCATTGTTCATCATTCCTTACCGACTATACTAAAGGTCATCATTGCCAAGTTCGGGAGAAAAAACAAACATTTCTGTCATATTATCTGGGAGTTAAAGGAGGAGACAACGTTGAAATAAAATGCATCGAGTTTTAGACGTTAGGTTTAAGAAAAAAAAATATTCAAAAAACAATTGTTTTAAATTTTCTAAACTCTATATTCTGTATTTTTAGTTTAATAACTTTTTTTTGTTGACCATTTGCGTTTGCAGATTACTTGATTTGTATCAAATGATAAAGCGAATTCTATTGCAGATGTGTCGATCCAGCAGACAAAAGTGCAGCTTTGGGGGCATTATCAGGAGTATATTCCATATTAGGTAGGTAACTAACAAATCATTTACTAGTTTAAAAAAAATAGTTTTTATGAAATTATCAGTTTCAGTTTGTTTGTTTAACAAAACTAGAGAGAAGGTTTTTCTAGCATTTTACAGTGAGAAAAATAACAAATTGAGCACCGTGAATAATTTTTGATCTTGTGATCGAATTTTCTCGAACAAACACTCAATCCGTTCGAGGGTCTAACAAAAATTCGTAGTTGACGATAGAGTAAAGTGTAGACGATATTTTAAATTACGAAATCAGGAATGAAAACGTACTTTCTCTGCATAAACACACCTGTATTTCGACGTATAAAACGAACTCAATAAATGGTAATTAAATATTGGTGAATACACAATTCTTTTTCGTTTGAAAAATACTATGTAATATTTATTTGTTTAACACGTAGTCTTGATAGCTAGAAAATATGTATATGCATATCCACATGAAAAAGATACAGATTAGTTTTGTTAAAGTTTAACAGTAAGAGAAGTTCACACTTGTAATAACTTACTTTAATTAAAAAGTGTCTTTATTCAAATGAAAAGTGAGTAAACTCCATGAGGCCCTCTTTTTTTTATTGCTTGAATACAATTATTTGCTCTTAGACTGGTTTCCTTGTTTACGAGATTACAGAATATGTAAAACAGAGTTATAAAGAAAAATAGTCTCATTTATTATCCAAAATTTCACAAACGGCATGAAATGAACTAAAAGCAACTTTATATATAGATTTTGTTCTCATTAAATGGTGGTAAATGCGATTTAATTATTTACTTTGAATGCTTAGCTTTACAGATACGTCAAAACTCAAAAAAAACATATTCAACTAGAAGCATTTCCGAACCCTCATTTTTTCTTTAAATAAGACTATTCTCATTGCGTCGTTTACTAGCGATTCCGAAGCTAGCACCAATCAGATTTAAAAACTATTTTGCACTTTCGAACATGATTAGTAAAATCGGTCAGAGTGCAAAAAAAATTTTTCCATAACCGAGCAGAAATTTTGATCTCACTTCGTAAAAATATAATAAAATTGTAAGAAAGACAAATTTATTTGAAATCTTTTTACTACTGCAAACCACATATTTCGGGGGAAGGACATTCCCCCCCCCCCAATTACAGCACTTCCCTCAGTAAGGAGATTAAATTATTTGAGATGTCATAACTTCTTTTCTTACAGCCTTCATTCCTTATCCAATCTTGTTTGGAGCCCTCTCTGATTCTTGCTGTCTTGTGTGGGAGCACAGTTGTGGAAAAACTGGCAATTGCTGGATCTACGACATCGAAAAATTCCGGTACATGCTGCATGGTGTCAGCGCTATCTTCATCTTCCTTGGAAGCTGTACAGACATTGTTGTCTGGTATCTCAGTCCTCGACTCAAGAACATATACAGCGATGAGGAGACACACAATGGAGATCAGCTGGACGAAGTCAATGGTGTACTCCCAGATGTCTCACCTTTAGAATTGAATGGGATAAGCAATGAATTGTTCGACTCCTGTGATAAGATGGCAATGGACCAAAATGAGCTAACAAAGAATGTAGCAGTAAACGACTTTGGTGAGGAATCTATTAAACAAAATGACAGGGAAACTATTGATACACAAGAAATTTCAAGATGCTGAGATGAATCAAATTCATTAGAACTCTTGTCATCATCTATTTTGTAGGTTCTTTAACTTTCAGAATGACCAACATCTATGCTAGATGAGTATTCGCTAATACACCTGGTTTATCCACATTTTTTCATATGTTGATATATTCCACTTATTGATTCTACTTTTCTTATAGGTTGCCGTCAACTGAGGCTACTTTGGTCCTTGTGGGGTTAATTTTAAAAAAAAATCTGAGTTTTAGATCCGATTTAAGGGACAATTTTAGGATCGATGTTTAGGACTGATTTTGAAAAAAATTTCTGATTTTTCATCGAACAAATGAAGCGAGATGAATGGGTATTTTGGAACTTAAAAAGTTTTTTTTTTTCCTATTTGAGGGTATTTTAGTCGTTTTGGGAAATTAAAAAATTTTGCCTTTGGCTATACCGGAGTTGTTGTCAACCACTGTTTTGATGAGTAAATTGCTTACCTTAAAACTTTCCATTGCCGAAAAATCCAGTTGCGCGAAAGAAATATGGTAAGTGTCGAAATATTACCTTAATTAACTTTTTAACGAAGTGCAATATTTTTTTCCTTAATTTATTTTTCTGACGATACATTTTAAAGTTTACGAAAACATAAATGCGCACCTTAAAAATATTGCACTGTTTACTTCCTTATACTTTGTTAATTTATTAAAATTTAATTTGGACGTTGAAGGACTGTTCCTTATTAGTTTATTAACAAATATGTGAGTAAAGGACGAAAAATTGTCTTAATTTAGTCCCGGTTGACGGTATTGTTTTGCGAACATCTAGCAATGAAAATTTCCGTTCTTGTTTCAAAATAGGTTCAATAATATCGTTTGCAAAAATAGGTAAAATAATAGATTAAATAATATAGGTTAAATCACTCGTTGAATTGATTTATAACGATTTATTTAGTTTAATATTCTAATATTTTTACAAGAAAACATAAAATCAATTATTTTAAAAGTCCCCCCCCCCTCATTTGCTTATATAAACTCTCCATTGATGTTTTCAATGCATACTTCAGGAGCTTACGATTTATTTTATTATATTTATTCTATTCTCCTCATCTTGTTTCTTTCCTTAGAGGCTTTCATTACGGGGTAAATACGGTTTAACGAGTCCAAGATGCCTTGATGACGTTTACCTTCTTATCTTTTGTATCATAATTTCATACTTTTTGCATGGAGCATAGCTTATAACCCCGTTTAATTTTATTATCCGAAATACGTAATGTTACAAACTCTTTAACAATACTTCGGGTGCAGTATTACTGCATTTGGATCATGCATCAAAAGTTGAATGCTTGAAGAATAGATTTCGAAAGATCGGATGTTGATTTTCAAACCCATGAATGTTTTGGGTGAAACATTGGAACATAAAATCAAAATAATTCATTACCCTGGGTCATATATCATTATTACACTTATACAGTTATTTCTATGTATGGTTTTAAAAAAATAATCCTTTTACTTTATAAATCCGGAATTAACTTTTAATTTAATGATCAGATTCTAAAGTGCTAAAGCAAACTCTTATGAGTTCAAGTGGTAGATCTTAAATATTTTAAATAATTCATAGTGATGGTAATTATGATTACAATACTAAACAAAGCTCATTGGCCCATGCGTCAGCTCAAGTTTTCCTGTGCCTATTGCAGTTACTTTTACCTTAGGCTCTAAGGCGCAAGAGTAAAGTTCCAGTTAGGTGATCAACCGAACATAGAATCCCCAATGTTAAGTCCTTCACCATTGCTCGGAATTGTACTTTTTCTGGTTAACAAATGGAAAATCGTGCAAATTTTCCCACTTATTAAATAATTAATTCTTATTGATAATTTTATTGCGTTAGTTTACTTACTAAAACATGTTTCATTAATTTTTCAACCAAATTTTAGATTTTGAGGATGTCAGTATTTTTAAACGTTTTTCAAAATCTTTTTTAAAAAAATTTTTTTTTCAATATGAAAGTTTAAAATTTGATAACTATGTTCAAAAGAACGCATTTCTATGAAACAAGGAACATTTAAAAGCAGTAATGAGTTACTTTATAAAGAAATTGTGTTTATCTAATTCTTTTGTGGGTTAACTAAGAAGAAGTGGAATCATCATATGTATATACACTTGGAAAACACTATACACTTGTATTGTGCGATGTTTAGATAATCGTTATTAAAATACGTTTGTGTATATTCCATTTTTTATTTCCGTGTTATAATTATTTTTATATTTAGAAACTATCTCATAAGTCATTAAAAATAAAAAGTATTTACATTCATAATATTCACGAATTGTAGTCAACTAAGTGCTTGTTTATAGTCTATAATTTCTTTTCAGAAATTAGAAATCTTGAATGAGGCTCAACGCCCCCCCCCCCAAGGCTGTCTAAAAACTCAATAATGAGTTTGAAATCTGAACGATTATTAGTTGGGGAATTCTCAATGGTTAAACTCTAAGTAAACAAATAACAGTGGCGTTTAGATCTACAGCCCACTGAAATGCAACAGCAAATTTTCGAACGAAGTGTAATTTCGAAAAAACTTCAGTTAAAATTGAAAGATAGGTAATAGTGGAATAAAATAAGAAAAAGAATTGCCTTTCAGTAGGCATTAGATCGGACCCCATCGTATTTTTATAACAAATTTAACTAGTGATAATATTGTTTCACACTAGGGGAGAGTGGGGTCAATTGTAACAGGGTACGATTGTAACACAGCAAAAATTTCGAGTGTCGTTTTCTAGATTTGGTTCCTAGGTGGCGCACAAGGTGTATTTAATAAATCTACATGTACACCCCTGCTGGCAACCATTTTTATGTACTTTTGAAAGAGTTACGTCACAAAAGATATTTTCATGCTACGTAAGCATTTTTTTGGTATTAGAATATTATATTGTAACAAAGTAATTTTGTTTAAACAAATAAAAATTATTTACCGAATATGTAAGTGGACACCTTAATTAACATTTCAATAAAAAAGAATTAGTTTTGTTAATTACTTAGCATTGTTTTTAACAAATGAAGCTGAAATGGCGTGTTGGGGACGATTGTAACAATAAGTAAAGGGACGATTGTAACAGCTGAAAATAAATAATCTTATGTTTACAAATCATTACTTAACTCTTTAAGAACCACCAATAGTTTCCTATATCATTTATATTATGTTGCATGTGCATTATTTTATTTGTCACCTTTCACAGCATAAATTAAAATTTTTANAAATCTGAGCGATTATTAGTTGGAGAATTTTCAATGGTTAAACTCTAAGTAAACAAATAACAGTGGCGTTTAGATCTACAGCCCACTGAAATGCAACAGCAAATTTTCGAACGAAGTGCAATTTCGAAAAAAACTTCAGTTAAAATTGAAAGATAGGTAATAGTGGAATAAAATAAGAAGAATAATTGCCTTTCCGTAGGCAGTAGATCGGCCCGCATCGTATTTTTATAACAAATTTAACAAGTGATAATATTGTTTCGCAGTACTCCTCATGAATTTTTTCTATATCCCTTAGTAATTTAAGGTTCCTAAATCTTATTTTTTTTTTCAGCAGAACAAAGTTTACTGTAAAATTGAAAACCATAAACAATGGTGGCAGTGACTATTACGATTTTTAATTCGGAGTGACCTAAGCCAAGATATTTGTTTCTTTTTACTCAATAAAATACACAATTTAAATAAATTTTTATAATAAATATATTTATGAAAATATGACCTGTCATTCATATTTTCTGATAAGTGCAATATCAGTCTAACGTAGTGACGTTCATTTTCTCTCGTTTTATTTAACCTATCATAATTGAATGTCTTTATTCTTTACTAGCTGAAATTCCGTTCAACAAACAGGGTAAAAAAAAGGATATAATCAATAAATCAGCTCTAAATAACACCTAAATCATCCACAATACTGGAAGACATATGCCAACACAATGAATAAAGCTTAAATAATTCGATTTTCATTTATTATGATTTGTAGCCCCTTAATGTGACTTTATGAAATTAGATAAATCAAAACACGTTTTTAGTTGTTCCTAGCATCAAAATTAATTGCATTCATTTAACAAAGCAAACTCATGATAATTTATCAAACGATTTTCTTCTTTAGAGGGACCACATAAATTCATTTTTACATATTTCGTAGAAGTAATAGGATGCATATTTAATCTGTACCAAATATGAGTAATCTCTGTATTTGCACTAGTATATTTACTATCTATGAAAACTGCACCAATCCATAAGACGAATAATGCCAATTGGGTACTTGTAACTCCAGAAGAATGCGATCACTGATACATAAACGAGTGATCTATGACCTCAGCGCAAGCTGATCGTTTTATAATTTTTATATTTTACAACCGTCGTTGTATAGCCAACCCACCTTTAGGTTTACGACTACTAATGTCAAACTCCGTAGCTTTGTAATTTTAAACCAAATCCAGAATTTAAGGGAACTCCTAAATCAGTACCTCCAGGGTCATGATTTGTTATGGAAACATGGTGGACCTTGTGACTCGATAGATTTAAAGTGCATCAGTCACCATTTGAAACCACGGAGTTACATAACAAATCTCCCTTAGAACAACAAATCTCCTTTAAACTTTACCGATGGATTTGATTTCATGTCTTCCAAAGATCAAATAATTATGAAAAATAACATAATTGTATATAATTTTTAAAATTGCATCCCAGCTAGTTCAAATCTCAACATTCAATTCATTTTGAGCTTCTCTCCCACGCAATGAATGATAGGGATTTATTACCCTGCTTTAGCTTAACCATCCCTGTCAATACACCTGAGATCAATTGGAATTGGCTACTGTACCAAGCGTCTCAAGTCAAAATTGTAAGGTTCAGCTAACTTGACTTTAATGAACAGTACTGCAATAAATAACTTAATGAAAAATCGTTGGTGAGCTTTTCCTTCCCGTGACAGGTAAAAATGCGTGTTAAAAGAAATGGAAGTGGCTCAAAGTTCGCTTTTAAGGATATGGAATAGAGCGAAAATGCGCCTCTTCAATGTTCAATCCAAATTTAGCTACTAAACGAGAGGATTGTGTTGGATGGCTATATTAAATATGAAACTTTTCAGGCGATATCTTTAGAAAGCCAGATTTTTTTAAAAAAAAACTTTATCTTTCGAATTCTTTCAGCATTTATTAAAAGTATTAAAAATTTTAGAACCCGTGGAATCTAATGATATGCCCATTTTCTTAAACACGCATTTCAAGAACTAGAAAAAAAATCTCACCGGCGAAATAAAAATAAAATATGCATTGACGATTGTTTTTAAAAAAGTAAAATGCTTCAATTTTAAAATAGAAAAAGGGAGTAACATTTTAATAAAATCTAGCAAGTTTCCGAGTTATCTTAAAATAATGTACTTTAAAAAGAACATTAACTACAATAAATCATATACAAAGCGTGAGAAAGCAAAGAAAAAAAATTAGAATTGAGTTTCTTTAAGTAATAAAATCAAATTTTGCATAATAATATACTAAAAGATACTTTCGATACTCAAATGCTTCTTTAAAACATTCTTTTAAGACTGTGTTTTAATAAGCCAATAGAAATTTATTGGCATCTCTCCAATACTCTTTCCCTTAATCATATTGATCGCGTTGCTGGGATAAAAATTATGTAGCCCTGATAAATTGCTAAATTATGAAAATCATTGAAGTTCAGCGAAAACACTTGAGGTTTCACTTTTGAAGTCTTAAAAGAATTTAAACATCTGCTCCCCACACGATTCTTACCCTATTTAACTCAAGATTATAATTTTATTATTAATATTTTTAATAATGGGTTTACTTTTATTTAAAAGTGCATTTATTCAACGAAATCTACTTTTGAATAAAAACTAGGATTAAGTATAATAAAAAGGGGACAGAGAAAAACGTTTTTTTATTTTATTTTTAATTTAATAAACTGCGGAGAACAACTTGAAAAATAATAACATTTGTTTGAAAATTGAAAAAGGCATAAAAAGGTAAACAAAGAAAATTATAGAAACGTATCCATCCATTTATTTTTCATACTGTTTCTTGTCTTTTTTTCATGCTTCTACTTTTGAAACAGAGAGATTAAATAAAGTTTTTAAAAAAAATCACTAAGGTTTTGATTATCATTGCATAGTTTTTAAGACAATGTTGAGTTGTAGAATTTTTTTAATTCGTCATTTTTTTCTTACGCTTTTTCTGTAATAGACCTTAATGAAATATTTAAAATTGGGGTGAAATAAAGTGGCACAATAGTTCTGGAATGATTGTTGCAAATTTCAAGCATGTAAATTGAAAATCCTAAAAAGTTTAGCTGAAAATACTTTCCATATATATTTTAAATTTCAAACTCCTTCTATAATATCACAGAAACGATTCATAGATAGAATCTTTAAAGTATGCTTGAGACCGATTCATGATATTATCGGTCCCAATTCGGTTCCTTCTTGATTTAGTCCCGTTACTAATTCGATTCGTCTTTATCCTTTCTTTAATTGCAGTGGATATGTTTCAATGGTCTTAAATATAATTTTTTTTTGTTCATAAGTTTATTAAATTATTATTTTTAGTGACATAAATTTAGGAATTTTCAATGGTTATTAAGTATTTAAAACTTATCAATTATGGATTAAGAAGGAGAATTTATGCGGATGGTCTCTTCCGAATTACATCGAAAACTTTCATCCAAGAATTCGTTACCCTTGATTGGAATTCAAAAGGGCAAAAATGAACGCAGTTTGCCGCTCATTGCAACCATAAGATTCTTGCATCTTGATAAAAATAACGAACTTTCAGAAGAAGGATTATTAACAAAATAGAATAGCGACCACATTTACTCGCTCCGGAAATGATAGCACTCGCTTTTGTCCCAACTGATAAAATAGATAGACTGGAATCTATTAATGAAAATTGACCCATTGAAGTATTTATTGCTTATTTCGAACTAGTTTGAAGATATTGGAACAACAAATCGTAAAAATATTCGTACCTTTGAGGTTAAAGTTTGAAATATTTTTTATTTTATGAATCTTTTCCACATATTTCCTTATATATCAAGATATATCAGAATTTAACGAGTAGAACAGGTTCCAGAAAGGTTTAAATGGGGTTCATTCAATTATAACCTATTTATACACCCACTCATTCTTTATAAGAAAACACTGGCTACTTAAAATCAAATTCTGTAAATAGATATTTAGTTTTTAAACGATTATAAATACAAATTAAAATTCATAATAGTTTCAAGGTTTCAGGAATATTTTGTTCGTCAAAACCGACTTCTCCGCTGAAACAATTTAAGTTTCTTGTATTGCATTGAAAAGTCTTAATAACAAATCTATCAAGTTACCTATTAAGCCAAATTCTGATTTTATTCTAGGTGAAGTATTTTATGACTTCTATAAGTCAGCTTATTTTTTTGGCAGTTAGCCGCTCTCTTCGTAGGCATTTCAAAAAAAATATTAGCATAAATCAATTAGATTAAATAGAGTAGGAGTTAATATGAAACTGATTGATGTACTAAAATTTTTCATGCTTCTGTAATACTCCGAACAGAAACTGTCAATTACAAAGAAAAATTTTATGAATCACCTTTTTATTATCTTAACCACGGCAAACTCTGCTGAAAAGTCTCGCTCAGATCACATTATCAATTCTCGACCTCTCGAATCGCATAAAATATAGCCACAGATTGTCGATCATTCCCTTACGAATCTACTGAGGTACTGTTTTGAAACCCTATCAACTATCCAGAAACACTTTTTTTTCAGTTAAAAACATTATTAATAAAAAATCTTATATTTGGTTTACATTAATTGAAATCAATTGAACGTGATCTACCAAAAATGTGACGGCGATCTGCAATTAACTCTCGAATGATGATTTTGTGATCCTCACATTAAGAAATATGAAGATGTGAAGAATTTCACAGGAAGTGTGTTCGTCGGCCTCATGAAATTTAAGAATTCTTGAAATTAGGTTTTTAAAAGCAGAAGTTTTATCTGCTGCAAATTAATTTTGTATAATCAAACACTAAACTCAAAAGCATGGCATAATCCTATAGTTTAAATCTTTTTGTACTGAGCATTAATCTTTTGACTTTTTACAACAAATTTCATACGTTAGAAATAAATTCTACATCTTTCAACATCTCTTTTCTTAATCATTTATTTCCAAAACAATGTATTAAAATTTTGTCCTTTGCAATTCTTAACCATTTTATCTACATTTAAGAAAAAATAACATCAGTGGAATGAAAGGAAAAAAAGATTTAAAAAAATAAAAGCCTTAGGAAGAAAAGAAAATAGTATCAAATGAAGCTGTCAAGATGCCCTTTAAGCTATTTCTCAGTTTTTCTTTTGTTTTTTACTTTGGCATTAATCGAAAAGCTCGCTTTTGAAATAAGTTTTTTTAATAATGGCCTTTTATTCCTCGAACAATTTGTACCATAAAACAATCAATAATCGGATATTTTAGAAAAAAAAGAAACGTGAAAAAAAGAGGATAGATTACGATTTTTTTTTTCTTTGCTACTATCGATAGTATCCTAGATGGGTTTTTTTTATTGCTTTAAAACCTTAAATATTTCCTTTTGATATTAGGGATGTAAAAGAGAAAGAAAACATATTTCAGTGGAAATAATTTTGATAGGAAAGCTAATAATAAAAGAATGCTTTCTTTTGTTTTTTAACCTTGACACGTAAATTACTTTCCAAATTAAAAAAAAAACGCCCAGTGGTCATTCTCCTAAAAAAAATTGAGACATTGATATAACTGTTTTATTGACAATTTATAATTAAAAATGGGCAAACCATGTGTGCGAGCATCTGGGAAATTTGAATATCAATTTGCTCATCCTGTTAAGATGCGTAATCAATTGCGGAAAAAAAAAGAAAATTTTTCTCACCAATCAAAGCTAAATGGTAGTATTCAGGAAAACAGGAAATGTGGCTAATGTCTACAACTGGCTTTTTTCAGTGAAAGTATGAAATATGAGAATTTCCACGGGCATTGTTTACAGGGATAGGCATTATAGACAATAACACTCTTTACGCAAAGTATGATAGTTTACATGGTTTTGATTGACAGAAATCGAAAAGTGAAAGGTGGCGAGATGAAGAAACGCTATTTTTATCGCTGCTGTCTTTTTTTCTTTTTTTTAATATTATTCTGTAGATATCCTAAGAATAACGTTTTCTTCATACAATAAACCATTCTTTTGCGAAATACAAAATTTATCCCAGCTGGCTGATTTGGTTAATAATAATAACCTATTACGAAAAACGTCAGAAAAGGAAAAACCGGACAATGGTTCTATGCCTGTAAAAAATAACGGGGAATTGCCCACACATCCCAGCAAGCTTACAATATCGGTACATCTGGTTATCATTCATAAATACAAGGTGATTACAGAGGTTTTAAACTTTCTTTAAATTAAAAAAAAATATGAATCCACCCTTTGCACAAATAAATTATTTTCAACTGATTCAAGTAATTCGTAATCATACGCATTAAAAGTGTAAAGACTGGCCGGGATAGCCTGGTCGGTAGGGTGCTGGGCCCGTGTCCGAGAGTTTCTGGGTTCGAACCCCGCCGTCCGAAGACTCCCCGTGTAGTAAATGGTGACTGATGCACATTAAATCTGCCGAATCGCAAAGTCCTCCGTGTTCCCATAACAAATCAATACCTCTGGGGTTACTGAATTGGAGATTGATCGTTCTCTGATACAGGTCAAAATTACCATCTGTGGATGAATGAATGGATGTATGAATGGGTCCGCCCTATAAACGGATGTGACGAATGGGTGTGGCAGAAGTCGAATTCGTGGTCATAGATGGAATCACTGGAAAGCAAAGAACAATCGCACCCCTCTGCCTAAACAAGCGAAAGAAGAGAGAGAGAGAGTGTGTGTGAGAGAGAGAGAGAAAAGTGTAAAGTAATGGTAGTTCATACTTCTCCGGTTTGTCGTTTAGTATTGCTTACAATGCCGGATTTCCAACTTCAACTGAAACATATCCAGATACTAGATTCAACAATCCCTTATTAAAATTGATAGTGACGATATTTATTACTTTATTCAAACAGTGATGAATCGCACAGTATTTAAGCTAAAAAACGCTCTCTTTTTCTTTTCCTCTCTTAGCTTATGCTGTCAAAAAGTTTTCTATTTCATTTTTAATTATAGATTACTTTTTGGTTTTAATTCTTCTTTTTTTAAAAAAAAAACTTGAGTTCTTTGATCAGAGTTTGCCACGAAAATTATATTTGGAGTTCGCAATTTCGTGAATTATTGTTTTATTTTCTCACGTGCCCGATTCACTTAATTGTTACCCCAGAAAAGTGGAAAATCGATTGTGCACAGTACCAAAAATCAAGCTGCAAAATATGCAATGATTAAACATTTCTCACATTGTCTAGACATCGTATGCAATCACTAGGCAATGTGATATAGTATGATTATTTCATACTTTTAATTAACATAATTATGATTTGTTCATATTAGGTGAAAGTAATTACCTGGAATAATAAATGGATTCATACTTTAATTTGTTTTAAGGAGAAATTCATATAAATTGAGTAATGAGTATGTATTAGTTATAATCATATGCAAAAAAATATTTCTTTCTTTTGAAAAAAGCCCTCTTTAAGCATTTTCCTAATTTTTTTTCCAATTTAGTAACTATTTTTGATAATTGCTCTCAATTGTGGTTTGACAACATCCTGATTTTACAATGGAATTGTCGCGTTCCTTACATCTTCGATATTAAAAGGGTTCAACTGCAATGCTTAAGTATTCTATTAAAGGATTGCATACGTTTTATAAGATTTAAAAAACTTTCTATTTTAAGAACAAAGAGGCCTTTTTTTTTTATTCAGTCACGATTTTATATTGTATCTCGTTCTCATCTACAGAGTATTCGAAAATTTGATCGACAAATTTACAAGGGAGGGGGGGGGAAGACAACAATAAGAAGATGAAAACCTCGAAATAGCCATGCAGGCTTTGACGCTACATTAGAATACAACTAATACTAATGCTTTAACTAAAAGCCATTTTTTTTAAAGTCAGGTAGGGTTAACATTTTTGATTTTGATGAAATTTTCAGGATATGTTCTTCGTACAAAACTTGTGTTTTTTTATTTTTGCAAAAGATATTTTTTCTCAAAGTTTTGAAGATCAAAGCTAAAGAGAAATTTATAGGAAAATATATTTTGTTTCTGCTAAACTTAAGGCTTTTTTTCCTGGTAATTTCCTACTTTTCTAGTTTTTAGTCTGTTTATCTATTTTATCTATTTTCTATACCATCAATTTTATTCCCATTAACCTTCCAGATTTTCAAATTTTTCCTCCTAGTTCTGACTGCAAAACTTTATAACCACATCTGACTTTTAATTTTAAATCTCGTCAACATAACGGCATTTCTTCAACACTTTATCATCCTTCTTTTCCTCCAAAATCAATTTTTTTCCCTATGACTTTTCCTGTAATTTATCCAAATCTAGAATTTTTGGCTACGTTTTCCATCCTTCATTCAAAAAATTTTTTTCTTCCTAAAACTCCGAAAGTCCCTCATATTCTAGTTACCATAATTTCCCTTTATACTTCTAGAAAGTTCCGTACACTTTAAGTTTGATTCTATCTTTATCTTTTGATCGTGATTCAGAGCCAACCGTACATTTGTTGCCCACCTCATCATCAATCATTTCATAATTATATTTTGTTTCGTTTTTGGTTTCAATCGTTTCTTGATGTTGGTACTTAATTTCTTCGCCGCTTCAGGTTGTTCGCTTCATCTTGCCTTTCATTTGACCAAAGCTTCACTTTCAACAAGTACTATTTTGACCAGATATTACTTTGAATTTTCATATTCTACTCACTTGGTTACCTGGTTTCCAATTTACTTGGGGGTACTGAATTGGAGATTGATCTCTCTTTGGTTGAGGTCAAAATTACTATCTGTGTTTGAATGAATGGATATATGAATGGGTTCACCCTATAAACGAGCAGTGATACGTGTGTGGCTAAAGTCGTATTCTTGACCATAGATAGCGCCACTGCAAAACAGGAAGCGTGCCCTCTGTCTTACATTCGCTTGGTTTCATCTAGCAGGCTGGCAGGTGTTAGCAAGTAGCATTAGAAACAACAACAAGCTTAAAATCACTATTAGGAAAGTACTTTAGGTTTTAATTTATACTAAATTAAAATTTTGAGTTTAATAAGGATTTAGAGCTGCGCCTTTATTTTGTCTCCGGAACAAAATACTTCGAAAAATCATCTTAAGATAATTACAAAATAATTATGGAAGTCTATTCACAATTTCGAGAATTTTGAGTCTGAAATTCTCTTTCCCCCTTTTTTTTCCTTTTAGTGATAATAATAGGTTTAACGTAGGATATGAAATATCCTGTACCTTTGGAAACTTAGGTTTAATGAGAGATTGAATATACTCTGAAGATGGGGGGGGGGAGTAGCAGCAATAAAGAAGTGTGTCTGCCAAATTGGTGCTGTAGTATAAAGAGGAGGATTCTAAGATGTTAATTATGGAACAAAAAGTTCAAAAAGCAGTTTTTAATGAGTTTAACTTTCATCGATTTTATCCTTTTTAGTTCTTTTCGTGCTGTTATAACCTTCAAAGAGTCATTTTTTCTAGTCTTTTGAAATTGAATTGATTTCATAAAAATTAACTTAGCTTATTATCTAAAAATAATTTAATTTTTAGGACAGTTGTTTTGGCAGGAAGATGGGTGGGATTTTCAAAATTTTGCCTATTCAACAGAATCGATTATAAATTTGATTTTCTGTCATCAAAAACTTGATCTTATTAAAAGCAGAATTTATGAATTCTGTGTCCCAATAAACTTGATTAAACATGATCAAATGTTCGAACTTATAATGCACAGTAGAAAGTAGATTTCCAGTTTTTGGTTCTTTTCATAATCCTACGCTGACCTTCACTCATTTATGTAATCAGTTGGTAATTTTTTTCTTAATATTTTTGAAGTTTTTGAAAGGCACGACACGTCTCTTGGGCACTTGAAAATGAATGGAGTTAGTGGGAAACCATAGTGTCCATTTTTGATTTTTACATAAAAGGTCTTTTTGGTTTCTTTTAAGACTTAACCAAATGCTTTTCATTCATTACTCTTTTTATGTGTCCTAACTCTTGATTTTTTTCTCACATTATTTTTTAACTCTTGAATAAAATGAGCTTAATATATGAAAACCAAACTTTTGTATAAATTAAAAAAACGAAAACAAAAAACATAGTTTTTAACATTTGAAATTTTTAGCTCGGTTGAAATTTTCAGAATATTTTCTTCGTGTATAAGACGCATACCTATAAGACGCATGTTTCTTTTTTTTTTTTTTTTTTTTTTTAAATTCTCAATATTTTGAGAGGACGAAACTGAATATTCCTATGAATTTTGAGAGAACACTTCTATTTATTTCTTACAATACTTTATCGGAACCACGGCATTATTTTATGTTCCGCTACTTTCATTAGGACAGACCTTCACATGGAAAGTCATTCAAATTTCTTCGCGGAAAGGCTATTGCTGTATGAATTTTAAAGATTTCGTAGTCCATTACTAACGTTGAAGTAAAGAGTGGACAGCGGGTAAAATATACAAAGGTCGGAAGATCGAGGCCTGAAGGTGGGGAGAGCGAGATCGGACATCTTGAGAAAAGTCCGGACGATGGTGGAAGATAGCAAGCAGATGAAATTGATTTTTAGTATTTCTTCCCCTCGTGTCCCTTAGAGTTCGAAAGCTGCTTAAAAAGTATTTCTTAATCGAATATTGACGGTGGAACAAGTCGTCAGTGACCATTCCCAGCGCGAATTCTTAAACGTCGGTCAAATAACACCTAAAAGCTTTAACTCCTGCTCTCCACCTCTTCATGGTTCGGGGGAGTTACGTCGTTTGACGGCCAACGCAGACAGAGGGGACGACCGACGAAGGCGAACAAAGCTAATAGAGCAGAGATTTGAGATTTCGAGAATGTCGAAAAGCGAAGAGGATGATTGGGAGCCTGCATGTTTTGAAGACTCATTTGAGATTAGTCAGAGAAAGAGCTGAGTCACAAATCCTGTTGGGAAAGATAATTAGACTACTTGAAAAGCACCAGGGCAAAACACTGAACGCATTGGTGGTTGCAGAGTTCGCACAGGTTGCAGTCGAGTTTTCACAAACCATTTCGAAACAAAACACCCTACTATCCTTTACCAAGGGTCGACAAGCTGAAGCCGAAAGAACATTAGATTTGGTGGTTAAAAATAAAGACAAAAAGAGTCCAAAAACATATGCCGAAGCTATTAAAGTTGGCCGAGAGACATGAAGATCCAAGAAGTCTAAAAAACACATCTTGGTGGTTGAATCAAAAGAGAACGCTCCTCCCGAAGAAGTCGAAAGAGTCCTTAAAGAGAAAATTGACCCCGCTGAAGCAGAACTCAGAGTCAGAGAGCTAAGAACAACCCGAAAGGGTAAAGTTCTAGTAGAGCTGGATGGCAAACAAGATTTAGCCCAATGAAAGAGCAAATCAAAGAAAACGGCCAGAGTGAAAAATTAAAGAGAGCTTTTTTTTTAAAAAAGAAATATTTTTTTGAATATGATTATTACTAATACGTACTCATTACTCAATTTATATGAATTTCTCATTAAAACAAATTAAAATATGAATCCATTTATTACTAAAGGTAATTACTTTCACCTAATATGAACAAATCATAATTATGTTAATTAAAAGTATGAAAAAATCATACTATATCACAGTGCCTAGTAAATGTATACAATGTCTAGACAATGTGAGAAATGTTTAATTATGTCACACTTTGCGGCATTATTTTTGGTACTGTGCACAATCGATTTTCTTCTTTTCTGTGTAACAATTAAGTGAATCGGACATGTGAGAAAATAAAACAATAACTCAAAAAATTGCGAACTCCAAATATAATTTTCGTAGCAAACTCCGAGCAAAGAACTAAAGTTTAAAAAAAAAGAAAGAATTAAAACAAAAAAGTAATCAAAATTTAAAAAAATGAAATAGAAACCTTTCTGACAACTTAGGCTAAGAGAGGGAAACAAAAAGAGAGCGTTTTTACCTTAGATAGTGTGCGATTAGGTGGGGATTGCCTGGTCGGTAGGGAGCTGGGCCCATGTCCGAGAGTTCGAACTCCGTCGACCGAAGACTCCCTGCGTAGTAATTGGTGACTGATGCACGTTAATCGTTTGAGTCACAAAGTCCTCCATGTTTCCATAACAAATCAATACCACGGGGGGTACTGGATTGGTGATCGATCGTTCTCTGATTCGGGTCAAAATTGCGATCTGTGGATGAATGAATGGATGTATCAATTGGTCCGCCTTTTAAACGGATGTTTTAGAAGTCTAATTCTTGGACAAAGATGGCGCCACCGGAAGTCAAGTTCAATCGCACTCAATCTGCCCATACAGGCATACGAAAGCAGGCATACTGTGCGATTCATTACTGGTTGAATAAAGTATTGCGAAATAAATATCGTCATTATCAATTTTAGTACGAAATTGTTATATCTATCTGGATATGATAGAGTTGGAAATCTGATATTATGAGCAATGCTAAATGACAAACCGGCGAAGTATGAACTATCACAACTTTACACTTTTAATAAGTATGATTACGAATTACTTGAATCAGTTGAAAGTAATTTATTTGAGCAATAGGTGGATTCATATATATATTTTTTTTAATTTAAAGAAAGTTTAAAACCTCTGTAATCGCCTTGTATTTATGGATAATAAACCAGATTTACCGGTAATGTAAGCTTGCAGGGATGTGTGGGAATTCCCCGCTATTTTTTTACAGGTATAGAGCCATTGTCCGGTTTTTCCTTCTCTGACGTTTTTCGTAAACGGTTATTATTATTAACCAAATGAGCCAGTTAAGATAAATTTTGTATATCGCAAAAGAATGGTTTATTGAATGAAGAAAGCGTTATTCTTAGGATATCTACAGAATAATATTAAAAAAAAAAAAAGACAGCAGCGATAAAAATAGTGTTTCCTCATCTCGCCACCTTTTACTTTTCGATTTCTGTCAATCAAAACCATGTAAACTATCATACTTTGCGTAAAGAGTGTTATTGTCTATAATGCCTATCCCTCTGAACAATGCCCGTGGAAATTCTCATATTTCATACTTTCACTAAGAAAAGCCATTTGTAGACATTAGCGACATTTCCTGTTTTCCTGAATACTACCATTCAGCTTTGATTGGTCAGAAAAATTTTCTTTTTCATTTCCGCAATTGATTACGCATCTTAACAGAATGAGCAAATTGACATTCAAATTTCCCAGATGCTCGCACACATTGCTTGTCCATTTTTAATTATAAATTGTCAATAAAACAGTTATATCAATGTCTCAATTTTTTTTAGAAAAATCAGCGCAGGGCGTTTTTTTTTTTATTTCAGAAAATAATTTACGTGTCAAGGTTAAAAAACAAGATGAAACATTATTTTATTATTAGCTTTCCTATTAATATTTCCTAGCTAAAATTATTTCCAGTGAAATATGTTTTCTTTTTTTTTTATATACCTTTTATCAAAAAGAAATATTTAACGCTTTAAAGTAAAAAAAAAAAAAGAAAAGAAAAAAAACACCTAGGATACTATCGATTGTAGCAAAAAAATTGCATTCCTTCCTCTTTTTTTTCACTTCTTTTTTTCTAAAATATCCGAATATTGATTGTTTTATGGTACAAAATGTTCGAGGAATAAAAAGCCATTATTAAAAAAATTATTTTAAAAGCGAGCCTTTCGATTAATGCCAAAGTAGGAAAAAAACTGAGAAATAGCTTAAAGGGTATCTTGACAGCTTCATTTGATACTATTTTCTTTTCTTCCTACGGCTTTTATTTTTTAAAATCTTTTTTTCCCTTCATTCCACTGATGTTATTTTTTGTTAAATGTAGATAAAATGGTTAAGAATTGCAAAGGATAAAATTTTAATGCACTGTTTTGGAAATAAATGATTAAAAAAAGAAATGTTAAAAGATGTAGAATTTAAATTTTAGCGTATGAAATTTGTTTTAATATGAAATCAAAAAGTAAATGCTCAATACAAAAATATTTAAACTATAGGATTCTTCCATGCCTTTGATTTTAGTGTTTGATTTTACGAAATTAATTTGCAGCAGATAAAACTTCTGTTTTTAAAAACCTAATTTCGAGAATTCTTAAATTTTATGAGGCCAACGAACACACTTTCTGTGAAATTCTTCATATATCTTAATGCAGTGTGTTCCAAACTGTGGGGCGCGACCCCCTAAAGGGGCGCGAGACTGTTGCAGGGGGGGGCACGCAGCTGATTCCAAAATATCATTTTCGAATACAAACCAAAAAAGTCGAATAGGTGTCAAAAAAATTAATCAGAAAAACGGTAATACGTAATCCACAATCCTCGCCGCGAATTTCTCGGGTATAAATGCTAAAAAATCCATCCATACTCTTGCTGGAACGAAAACATCTTGCTTTCCCGTTTGGAGCCGAGCGCGAGGAAACACAAGACGAGCACTCGGATCATCCCGGGTATTCTCGGGGTTACTCCCGCCAAACTTCAGTAAACAGAAGCAGGCAGCAGGCCCCGACAACAATTGCGCGCGACTGCGGGGTTTTTCAAACTCGGACGACGCGACTACACCTGGATGCGTGCGCCCAGACGAGAGCAGACACGCGGCATTTCGTTAAGAAACGTTGGTTAAACTCGACCGTTTCCACGCAGATTGTCTACAAACTC
>NC_092211.1:90706265-90717857 GCF_043381705.1 Parasteatoda tepidariorum
GCACAATACAAGTGTATGGTGTTTTCCAAGTGTATATACATATGATGCAAACAAATATATCTTCTAAGGGTCTCCTCCATACGAGGGAAAGATATTCCACTTCTTCTTAGTTAACCCGCAAAAGAATTATATAAACACAATTTCCTTATAAAGTAACTCATTACTGTTTTTAAATATTCCTTGTTTCATAGAAATGCTTTCTTTTGAACATAGTTACCAAATTTTAAACTTTCATATTGAAAAAAAATTTTTTTTAATAAGATTTTGAAAAACTTTGAAAAATACTGACCTCTTCGAAATCTAAAATTTGGTTGAAAAATCAATGAAACATGTTTTAAAAAGTAAATTGAAGCAACAAAATTATCAATAAGAATTAATTATTTAATAAGTGGGAAAATTTGCACGATTTTCCATTTGTTAACCAGAAAAAGTACAATTCTTTTTCGGTGTAAATGTGCTCCTTATATACTTTGTAAATATTTTTTTTAACAACATGGCTCAACTTTTTAACAATAAACAACGTGGCTGCTACACCAACTACCAGTATTTCATAAACATTTTGTTTCAGAGTAATAAAATGGTTTTCAATGCTACACGTATTGGTGGATGAAATAAATAGAATAATTTCCTAACCACGGGTTCTATATTCGGTTGATCACCTAACTGGAACTTTACTCTTGCACCTTAGAGCCTAAGGTAAAAATAACTGCAATAGGTACAGGAGGCCTTGAGCTGACGCATGGGCCAATGAGCTTTGTTAAGTATTGTAATCATAATTACCATCACTATGAATTATTTAAAATATTTAAGATCTACCACTTGAACTCATAAGAGTTTGTTTCAGTACATTAGAATCTGATCATTAAATTAAAAGTTAATTCCGCATTTATAAAGTAAAAGGATTATTTTTTTTTAAAACCATACATAGAAATAACTGTATAAGTGTAATAATGATATATGACCCAGGGTAATGAATTATTTTGATTTTATGTTCCAGTGTTTCACCCAAAACATTCATGGGTTTTAAAATCAACATCCGATCCTTCGAAATCTATTCTTCAAGCATTCAACTTTTGATGTATGAGCCAAATGCAGTAATACTGCACCCGAAGTATTGTTAAAGAGTTTGTAACATTACGTATTTCGAATAATAAAATTAAATGGGGTTATAAGCTATGATCCATGCAAAAAGTAAAAAAATAGGATACGAAAGATAAGAAGGTAAACGTCATCAAGGCATCTTGGACTCGTTGAACCGTATTTACCCCGTAATAAAAGCCACTAAGGAAAGAAACAAGATGAGGGGATCAGAATAAATATAATAAAAAAATCGTAGGCTCCTGAAGTATGCATTGAAAGCATCGATGGAGAGTTTAGAGAAGCAAATGAGTGTGGGGGGGGAATTTTAAAATAATTGATTTTATGTTTTCTTGTAAAAATATTAGAATATTAAACTAAAAATAGTCGTTATAAATCAATTCAACGAGTGATTTAACATATATTATTTAATCTATAATTTAACCTATTTTTGCCAACGATATTATTTAACCCATTTTGAAACAAGAACAGAAATTTTCGTTGCTAATTGTTCGCAAAACAATTACCGTCAACCGGGAGTAAATTAAGACAATTTTTCGTATTTTACTCATATATTCATTTATAAAATAATAATTAACAGTCCTTCAGCATGCAAATTAAATTTTAATCAATTATCAAAGTATAAGGAAGAAAACAGTGCAATATTTTAAAGCTATGCATTTATGTTTTCGTAAAATTTAAAATGCATCGTCAGAAAAAAATAAGGAAAAAAATATTGCGCATCGGTAAAAGGTTGCACATCAATCCAAAAAATTTCTCTTAAATTGGTTCTAAAAATTGGAATTTATTTTTAAAAATTAATCACACGAGGACCAAAGTAGCCCCAGTTGACTGTAACATATAGAAAAAAGTGGAATCAATTTCGAAATCTAGAAGCGATTGTGGATAAACCAAGTGTATTAGCTAATGCTCATCTAGCATAGATGGCGGTCATTCTGAAAATTAAAGAACCTACGAAATAGATGATGACAGAAATTCTAATGAAATTGATTCATCTCAGCATCTTGAACTTTCTTGTGTATCAATAGTTTCCCTGTCATTTTGTTTTATAGATTCCTCACCAAAGTTGTTTACTGCTACATTCTTAGTTAGCTCATTTTGGTCCATTGCCATCTTATCACAGGAATCGAACAATTCATTGCTGATCAATTCTAAAGGTGAGACATCTGGGAGTTCACCATTGACTTCGTCCAGCTGATCTCCATTGTGTGTCTCTTCATCGCTGTATATGTTCTTGAGTCGAGGACTGAGATACCAGACAACAATGTCTGTACAGCTTCCAAGGAAGATGAAGATAGCGCTGACACCATGCAGCATGTACCGGAATTTTTCGATGTCGTAGATCCAGCAATTGCCAGTTTTTCCACAACTGTGCTCCCACACAAGACAGCAAGAATCAGAGAGGGCTCCAAATAAGATTGGATAAGGAATGAAGGCTGTAAGAAAAGAAATGATCAAAAGTTATGACCTTACTAATTTAATTTCCTTACGACGTTATACTGAAAGAAGTGCTGTAGTTGAAGGGAACGTCGTTCCCTCAAAATATTTGGCTTGATGCCGTAAAAAAAATTTTGAAAAAATTGCAATCCAATTTGTTTAATTCTCTTTTATTCACTTATTATATTTTTAAGAAGTGAGATAAAAATTTCGGCTCGGTTCTGGGAAAAAAAATTTTGCACTCTGACAGACTGTTCTAATCATGTTCGAAAGCGCAAAGGAGCTTTTAAATCTGATTGGTGCAAGTGTTGAACTCGTTTGTAAATAAACGCATTGAGAATATAGTCCTGTTTAAAAAATTGTGAGTTCGGAAATGCTTATAGCGCTTAAAATTTTTGACGTAGCTGTAAAGCTAAGCAATCAAAGTAAATATTTAAATTGCATTTATCAGTATTCAATGAGAACAAAATCCATATATAAAGTGGAATTTAGTTAATTTCATGTGTTTGAAAAATTTGGAATAATAAATGAAGCTATTTTTCTTTATAACTCTGTTTTACATATTCTGTAATCTCGTAAACAAGGAAACCAGTTTAAGAGCAAATAATTGTATTCAAGCAATTAAAAAAAAGAGGGACTCATGGAGTTTACTAACTTTTCATTTGAATAAAGACACTTCTTAACTAAAGAAAGTTATTACTAATGTGAACGTCTCTTACTGTTAAACTTTAACAAAACTAATCTGTATCTTTTTCATGTGTATATGCATGTACATATTTTCTATCGATCAAGACTACGTGTTAAAAAAATAAGTATTACACAGTATTTTTCAAATGAGGAAGAATTGTGTATTTACCAATATTTAATAAACATTTATGGAGTTTATCTTATACGTCGAAATGCAGGTGTGTTTATGCAGAGAAAGTACGTTTTCATTCCTGATTTCGTAATTTAAAATATCGTCTACACTTTACTCTATCGTCAACTACGAATTTTTGTTAGACCCTCGAACGGATTGAGTGTTTGTTCGAGAAAATTCGATCACAAGATCAAAAATTATTCACGGTGCTCAATTTGTTATTTTTCTCACTGTAAAATGCTAGAAAAACCTTCTCCCTAGTTTTCTTAAGCAAACAAACTGAAATTGATAATTTTTTTTAAACTAGTACAAGATTTGTTAGTTTCCTACCTAATATGGAAGATACTCCTGATAATGCCCCCAAAGCCGCACTTTTGTCTGCTGGATCAACACATCTACAACAGAATTCGCTTTATTATTTGACACAAATAAAAAAATCTGCAAATTGAAATCATTAAAAAATATTTATTGAACTAATAATACAGAAGATAGCGTTCAAAAAATTTAAAACAATTTTTTTTTGAGCATTTCTTTCACTAAACCAAATGTCTAAAACTCGATGCATCTCATTTTAGCGTTGTCTCCTCCTTTAACTCCAAGATAATATGACAGAAATATTTTGTTAATTTTCCGCCCGAACTTGGCAATGAGGACCTTTAGGATAGTCAGTAAGGAATGCTGGACAATGGTTTTTAACCATAAAAAGCAGTATTGCATAAAATACTAGGCAAATGTATACCAAGCAATAAACCCTTTACTTTAAAAAAAAACACATTAGTGATTAAATGCTACGCATTTCCCGTTTTTTGTTAACTTGAAAAGATATAAAACTGTACTGTTCGTTTCCCATAGAGAGGCTTCTTGGAATTGCTGCTGCTTTGTAGCAGTCTTGAAAGGACTACTTCTGCTTGCTTATTTGTTTTATAATCTGGCGTCCGAGCAAGTGTGAGTCGGTTTACGATAGATTAAATTATTATTATTACTGGCGATTACTGAGAAACACCTTTTTTTTTAAAAAATATTATTTTAAAAAATCCTCATCATTTACTTTGACCGATATTTCCGATATTGATGTTTTTTAAAGTTAAGAGGCATTGCCGAAATTTTTCCGAAGAATTATTCACTCTCATGGGAAGGAAGCTTGAGATTGTAGGGTGCTTTGCTCCCCCCCCCCGTGTAAAACTGGATGTTTGTGTTACTGGGGGAGTTGCCCACCTAAAGAGCAATATCTTGAAAAAGAAATCGAGTAGCTAACTCTTTAATAAATTTTCTGGCTATTTGACATTTCATTCGAATAAATGACAATTGTTAGCTGTATCAGAAATGACAGGTTTAAAAATCAGTTAAAGAAAACTAAAGACTAGTGCACAGTTAACGGCGTTCTGCGTTGGAAACTGAAATTTATCCTCAGATTTTCAAAATGAATAATAAATTAAACTGATAGGACTGCTAGCTGAAAAAACAATGAAACACTTTTATCTGTAGCTTGCTTGATAATTATAACAGAGCGAAATAAACTCACTTCGATATGTGATGGATCGGCAGATTTTATTTCCTAATCAGAACATTTTTATATTCATTCATTTTCCGATAGCAAATTTTTTTTAAACCGTCGGACATTTTTGGTATACCTGATAAATTTGTTATAGAACATTCTCAATGTTGTTAATGTAGGAAAATCGAAACATTCACGACCATTCGGGCCAGAAGACCATGATCTTTGGCCAAAAGTCAAAAAATAAATTTTCAACTTAAATATGCGTAGGCAGTTTCAATATAGCCCAAATTGTATTCATAATCATGAAGTAAATCTTAATCATTAATCCCTCTTAAGATTAAGTCCTAGAACGTGACGATCAGATCATTAGATCAAAAGTGATCCAGGGTGGCCCGGTTTTTTTTTCAGCATTGTACATTATTGAAATAATTGTCAGCATTAATATTTTATTAGATGAACAGACAATAAAGGGATTGAAGGGAAAATTTTCTTTTTTTAAAGTTAGAAAAGCGATATTACACTTCAGCACACTTTGTTAAATATTATTTTGAATTTTATGCACTCCCAAAGCCTATCACCATAATTGGACGGAATTCAGCTACCACAACAAAGAACTAGACTGGTTTTTATTTATTCCTGGTTTCATTGTTGTGGTCAGTTATACTCATATTTTATTATGATCTTCTATTAGTTTGCAATGTTTGAATCTGGTCTAAAAAAAAGTGTGCATTCTGAATTTGTCTTAAAAACATGATTAAGAAAAGTTTGACTCACCTTAAAAAGACTAAAGCACTCGCAACACCCGTTGTAGAAGACATAAACCTACCCACACAGATGACAGCAATATAGACAACAAGCCACTGGCATTCAAAATTACAGTAACCCTTTAATGCCTCTCCAACAATCACTTCTCCCTCACTATTGTGCACACATTTGCAGTCTGAAAATATCTGTAAAATGATGTTACTTTTTATGCTCCATAAGAGTTCATAGTCAAAGCGTACTTAAGGTAAAAAACAAATAAAATAAAAAAAATTTATATATATATATATATATATAAATATAGTATATCAGTCATGTGTGGAACTATGTATTCGGATATTTCTCTATCTCTTGGCAACACTGAAGTTTCACTTTGATAGGTTGTATAGTATAAGAGATTGTCGTAAGCAGTGTTGAATACTTAGTTATTCGTTAAATATTTATTTAGAATTTCTTATTTTTATAGAAATAAACACTTAGTTACCAAGTAATTTTGAAAATTTATTTTTATTATTATTTAAAATGGCTGTACCAATTTTATCATAAACGGTGCTATAGTGTCGCATATTGCCATAACGATTATTATTGGTGACGAAGCTTGTCTTTTTCGAGCGTAATTAGAGAGTCCGCACTTTAGATCGTTTATTCCTAAAATAAAATCTTGATCACAAAAAATATTTAACAAACGTTTTTTTTTTTTTAGTTTCAGTTTGCTCTGTGTAATACTAGCCTGTTTGTCGGTATGATTGCGAGAGTGTTTCTGCAATATATTTACCTCTTTATCATCTTCAGTTTTATTGTAACTGTTGCATCCAGCATAGCAGGGTGAAAAATAAGTGGTCTTTTTGTCTGGACCACAAATGGGTGTATAAGATTTAGTAGTGCATAAGCAGTCACGGTTGCAGTCATTTTCTAAATTCATTCTGAAACAGTAAAGAAATCAATTAGTATTAAGCATAGTAAATCAAGCTCGTAAAAACCAACTTGCGAAATCAAATGTTTATTTAGAGATATAAAATTAGTGAAATTACGAGAAAAATAGTAGCTTGAACTAGTGGTCGTATTTTAATTGTCCTAATGAACGATACTCAGTGTTCCATTTAAAAAAAAAACGACTTGAAAATCCTAATAAGTAAATACATGAGTTCAAACTTTGCTTTCGCTATAATTAAGTACACAAAATAAAAAACTAAACACAAAATGTGGCGAAAGGTTCTCGAGAAAAGGAATTTTTAAATATATGACTTTTTGAAAATAAATAATTCCGAAACTATTCAATCGATTTCGTACAGATCATGCATTTTGTCATTTTAATTTGTTTACCTTAAAATAATGTCATAAATTGTACTTGCTACAATTTAAAAAAAATCGAATGTTTTTTTTAACAAAATAAAAATTAAAATATTATTTATTTATTTATTTGGAGTGAATCTTTGGAAAACGAATTTTATAAATGCGAGAGAATGTTTTTGATTTGCTTTAAAAATTCTAGAGATATAGCAAAATACACAAACGTGAAATTAATATTAAAGGGTCCAACGCCTTTCTTCACCAAACGATTGGGACCCAATTTTTCAGATGGCGAGCACTCCCATATTTTGAGGATCGAAAATCCTGATTCGCTGAAATAAAAGAATTCAGAGAAAGTACATTTTTGTGTCTGAGTTCGTAACTTCAAATATCGTCTACGCTAATTAATTAGAATACTTAAGGCTTAGCTTTCGAACTATTAAGATTAAATCTCAGTACGTGAAAATTTGGTCCTTAGATCCAAAGTTATTTAGGGTGTTCTTATTTTGAGTCCATTGAAAAAGATTATTCATCTGAAGCTTTTATTAACAATTATTTACTGCTTGTTAAAATAAACAGACACTTGTAAAAAAGTGCCGATTATAATTTCTTCTGCGAAAGTAGACCTACCAGGCCGGGATAGACTTATCGGTAGGGCGTGGGTCCGCCTATGTCCGAGACTTCAAGGGTTCGAACACCCGACGGCCGAAGACGTCTCGTCACCATACACCGTGTGGTGTATGGTGACTGATGCACGTTAAATCTGTCGAATTGCAAAGTTCACCATGTTTTCATAAAAAATCAATACCTCTGGGGATATTGAATTGGAGAACGATCGTTCTCTGATTCAGGTCGAAATTACGATCTGTGGATGAAGAAATGGATGTATGAATGGGTCAGTCCTGTAAACGGGTGTGATGCATGGGTGTGGCAAAAGTCGAATTCTTGGCCATGGATAGGCCAATGGAAAACAAGAATAATCTTACCCCTCTGCTTAAACAGGCATACGTTAACAACAAGTAGATCTACCTCCATCGTTGTTAGCTCTGGAAGTATCTTAAACGATTTACTGCTTTTGCCATGCAGCATATCAAGACACAGCAGTATTTTGGCTAACGAACAGTTAAACTATTAAATACTTTTTCTATTCATAAAACTTTAGATTGCAACAAATAATTGCAAGTTTTTACCAAGAAATGAGTGAATTTAAGCGCTATCCAAACGCTGAGGTTCATTTCATGCCGGCTCTAAATTGCCGACTACATTAAACTTATCATTTTTACTCACAGCGTACTCGTGAATGAGCTTTCTTGATCTGTCTGTACGGGTTGGCAGTTTATTTGCATTGATATCAGAAGAGCCAAGAGACCAAAGGATTCGGCAAAAAGCAATCCTCCTGTAAGAATTCGTGGACGAGGTTTAAATCTTCTCACCAAGCCACCACCAATGAGAATACCAAACATCATTCCTACGATGCTTATGGGTCCTGTAATAGTTAAAATGACATGCCGTTAAAAGTGAAAAGTTTACAAATGACTTAAAAGTTTCAAAGTTCTAAAGTGTTCCTTAAAGTATGTATTTTTAGTGTTGCCTCATAAGATTTGCATGCAAAGCAGCAACTGACAAGGACGAATCAAACATTGCCAATCCCTTAGTTATGTCTCTGAAAGTTAATTTGGTATTATGGTGAAGAAGAAGAAAAAAAAGAGGGAGGGGGTGACATTTCGCTCACAACAATCTGGTATTGCCATCCATGTTTATTTAAACTCCCTCCCAAGAGTTATTCATTTAGACATTCAATAGAATCATTCATCAGTGCAAAGAATACAAATAACAAAGTATAAAGTGTTACTCTTATAAAATCAAAAATTCAAAACATCACATTAAAGGCAAAAAAAAATTTTTTGGATAGCTTTTTGACATCCTCTACGGCGATCAGAATTTCCTTTTAAAAATTTTAAAGTGGAAATGACTAGAAATTCTTAAGATATTTTTTCTTATTTTCATTAAGATTAAACTCCATTTGAAGTGATTGGAATACTCAATGACATAAATTTAAACTTCAAGTGCATGACTTCCTTAATAGACAGAACTATTACATTTGAAAGAGGGAAATGAAATTCTGACAGCGAGGGAAAGGTAATGGAGAAACAATATTTCCGGAGGATTTGAATAAATGGATTGTCAGTGTGAATAGATTGATTTTAAAGGAATGTCTGGCAGTTATTTCAATTTATACCTATGCAGTGGATTCAGTCATTGTAATTCTTTACGCAATTTTTAAAAGACGAGAAATTACATATCTGAACCAATATTTTTTAAGACAAATAGAGTAAAGGCTTAAAAAGTGATTTTTTTTCTTTCTTTTAACCCCTTCAGGACCGGCCGGGAGGAGAGAAAAAGCTCTTCTGAAAGTTCCGAGTTTATACGCGCTATGCGTAACTAATACGGGATTTTATACGAGAAGACTTAATTGAGATCTCGGCCGTGTGACCTTGGGCCGCTAGAAATTAGAACGGCTCGTTTTATATGTGATATCGCGGGCCGTAAAGAAAGAATCGCGCGATCACGTATCATTGCTCTTATGGGGTTGATGCACCTCGAAAATTTTATGTCACTTTAAAAATATGAACTTAAAATAACGTAAATTGTATATTATGTTTTTGGAAATACATTTGAATAAATTGTGAAGTTCAAGTTGTATTGTATACTCTAAAATTGAAATAATTTTCTCCTTCTATATCTTAAAATCGTAAACGACGCTACTGCTTCTCGTATTCTACTTCATATTTTGTTTTCATGAGCAAAAACTATATGACCTAAACTTGAAACTGTGAATAGAGTGGGAAAATGGACAAAGGGTACATTGGACGAAAAAAATTTAAAAGTTCGGTTAATTGTGCGAGATTTATTAAAAGTTAAACTTGCAGTGAAAAATAACATGCAGTCTTTTGCCCACAGGAATGTAGCTAATCTGTTAAAATTTGATTTGCTGGCAGCGCTAAATTTTTATGAGCCTCAAACGTTTTAGTTTAAAAATTCTAATTTTTTAAATGTTAGGGCAATTTTTAGTGCTATTTTAATGATGTGATTTTTCATCTCTGTCATCTATTTTTATGTCACATAATTCTCCAGTAATCGAATTATAAAAATACGTCTTCTTTAAAATTCAATTTCTCGGGAACTATTCTGCCGATTTCGCTCAAATTCTGTATTAGCCATGTAAAATTACGCTCTTTAAAAAGGTATAAAAATGGTATACCTGACCCAGAATTTTTTCGACCATTATTAAAAATAATGAATAATAATAATCAATACTTACTAAAAGTTATTTTTTGCATGCAGTTATCTTTCAATAAACGAATTTCATAATTCTGTACAAAATTTTTTCGATGCGCAAATAAATTTTCGAGACATGGTGAAATACGCAAAAAGTATAATTGACATTAAAGTGTCCAGAATTTGGACTGCTCTCCGGAAAAAACTACTGAAACAATATATCCCAGATTGCGGCTATCCCTTAAATTTTGGGAATCAGAAATCCGAATCAATAAAAAAATGTATGTTTATTCAGAGAAAGCACGTTTTTTGTATCTGATTTTGTAACTTAAATTATTGTACTAGCTTCGTAACTTTGAATATTGTCATATTGTACTAATTAATTAGCATATTTGAAATAACTCTCGCGAATCATTAAGATTGAGTCCTCGAACGTGAAGATTCGGTAATGAGATAAAAAGTTATTAAGGATGGTCCAACTATTATTTGCGTTCTGTACGTGACATTTTAGTTAAGTTGAGAAAAACTAGCTCCAAAATTGATGAATGCTTAACCCTATGAACACGTGTCATTAATGAAGGAATCATAAAGCTTCCAGATTATCATTTCTGTTTGCAGACGACCTTTACAGACTATTCTGATTTTCCAACATTTAAAATGATTTTTAGTGAAACCAAAGTAATTAAATTCAGAAATAATTTGAATGTTGAATAAAAATAAATATCTAAATTAAGGAAAATACAATTTTATAAGACAGCAAATCATTCATTATAGTGATTATTGTTCCTAATATTATTGATTTAGATTTTGCGCTCTGATTAAATACACGAAGAAAGTGTTAAGAATGGTGACATTGGGTAAAATCCTTATCTCTCCAGAATTCAGTTCACACTCCTAAAAGTAATATTGGCGGAAGTATATTTGCAAGAAGTTTTCTAAGGAAGCTTATTTTTGTTCACATTTAGGCTAACCATTAATAAATTGCTATTATGTGTTTCTTCGCTTCAATTCTGTTATAAGTAATCTGGTCTAATTAAATCCTTTATTTTAAATATTTTGGTCCAATTTAAATTTTAATTTACTTTATGAGATTAGTACTGTCCAAAAATGCCAAAACCCTCAATTATATTCCTTGATGACTCACTATCTTCTATCCAATAATTTGGAGGGATACCTGTTGATGTTGTACGTGGACTAGGATAGAATTTGGTTTTGCTTTGACTATGGAATAAAAAAATTTCGACTTTATATTTAAAAAATCTTTGATTCATCATGTTATTATTAAAAGTGTAGGGTCCAGCCGAACACAACATAGCTTACAGCTTTTGCTGTTTGCTTATATATATATATATATATATATATAGTAAAA
>NC_092211.1:90719892-90734485 GCF_043381705.1 Parasteatoda tepidariorum
TATTTTAATATATATATATATATATATATATATATATCACGGTGATATAGACAGTGA
Source organism: Parasteatoda tepidariorum (assembly GCF_043381705.1). NCBI lineage: Eukaryota > Metazoa > Arthropoda > Arachnida > Araneae > Theridiidae > Parasteatoda > Parasteatoda tepidariorum. The sequence goes on from NC_092211.1 coordinate 90,719,950, forward strand.
AAAAAGTTGGTTAATAAAATTACGATTGGAGGGAAGGTGTTGCACAAGAGATTACTTTGAAAAGTGATCAAACCGGCAATTAGTTTTTAAGAATCAACAACGGATTTAATTTTAAAAATTGAGAAAACGTAAATGCATTTATTCAGGTTTTTATTCTTAAAAGAAAATTTTATACGACCTATATTTTTACGGGATTAAAGAAAAAAAATCTTCTCTTTCAAAAAGAAAGTTACCTGAGAAGAGGTTTGCTTTGGATGCTGACTGCTGGAACTGCATCTCCATGTATTTTGGCATCAAAATGAAATATCCGATCACGCCATTCACTCGGAATATTCCACCCAACTGGTAGAATATCAAGATCGGATTTCGTATCAGTCGCAATATAGTATTGCCCATATCTAAAAATTGCAGTATTTCAAGATGAATTTTTATAAACAAAACACAAACAGTTAAAAAAAACACACAGGGACTTGGTTAAAATGAAAAGCCTTTGTTACATCCATGAAAACTACACTCTCCTTTTAAGATACGGGGTTTACTTTTGAGTAAACAATAACCTATCTATTAAATTAAATTTTAAAAGAAAAATATTTTTTCTAAAGAAAATTTTAATTTATCAAATACAACAGCTTTTGTCCTAAAGATAAGTAGTGTTATTATATACTGGTTTTTAAATTTGATCATCAACTGTGTCTATTGAGAAACGGAACTTTAAATTTACGTGCCTTGTTTTATTTGATGATTTATCATTACTTCACCAGTCAGTGACTGCTTGACTATCAGAATGAAATTCAGTGGAAGCATTTATGGTTTATTTACAGTTAATTTCACTAAACATGTTTATAATTCTTCTGAATTTTCTTGTTGTTTCAGCAAAAGCAAATAGTTCCGCTTTACATGTTGACAATCCTACAATTCTTCGTTTTCTGTTTTTCACAAGATTATAGAATTACCTAACATAATTACACACTGTGATAATGATTCACCTCTTTTACCATTTTCAAGACCTGCATCGTCCCAATCCATTTAAAAATCCCAATTGTTTATCATAAAACAAAACATAATCTTTATAACAACTAATCTAAATAAATAAACTTATTGCAAAAGAAATATCAGGAAGCGTTCTGTTTGCCAAAAGGAAAGTTCACCGAAAATTTCTTGATAATTTCTCTTATTGACTTAATTTGTAGGATTAAAATATCTATCCTCACCATTAATTATAAGATGATTAGTTTTATTACATTTTTAGATCATAATTGTTAAGTAATGGTTCAGTTTAAAACAAACTGATTCCATTTTCATCTTTCAAAACTTCTGTAACTTACAATTTAGAATCTTCAATCACTCCAAAATAATTCAGATGAGTACTTCAGATGAGTGTGAATAATTTTGCTCGAAATGAATGAAAATTAATTAATTAAAAAAAATTAAATTTTTTCTTAAAAATACTTCTTTGAGTATCCTGAATCAATTTTATAGGCTCACAATTCTATTGCTTACTATAGCACGAAACATGCTGTTATGAATCTTCAAAACAGTGAGTCGTTTAGAAAAATTAAATTTTTTGTATCTTGTTTTCTGAAACAAATAGATTTATAAATCTGAGATTTACATTAATCAAGTTGGAGAGATAACATATCATTCATTAAGACTTCAAAATGCATTTTATTTTCAATTTATTGTTTCAAGTGTTTATTGATTGAAATGTTTATTGTTCATTTAATCTAAATTTTTGAACTTCTATTGCTTCTTTGTTTTATTTCCTGTTCCCTTGTGAGGCAGTGAATTGTCTAATTCATACGGATTCATTTCCTAATAAAGCCATATGAAACACACACATATATTATTCTCCTATATTGTAAGACTATTAATCAAGAATCTATCATATCAAGTTTAGGAATATGTGTAACTCCGTTGTTGTAGAACATTAATATCAATAAGAGTCAAATGTCTCCTCTATTATTTAACATGGCAAAGTTTTGGTTTACAATATGTGCAGAAACACAACTAATTATTTCCATATTCAAACTAAATATTACTATAGTAAAACTAAAAATGTCCTACTTTTAAGAGTACCAGTCTTAGCTTTTGAATCCTGCTTTTGTGGGAGAGGTTTTGGAGCTTTCACTCCTGGAAATCTCCTTGGGAAAAGCCACATGGGTAGGGAGGAAAGCAACATGAGCAGTCCAATGATGATATAGCCAAGCCACCATGCTCCGATCCAACGCGGGTCATCAGTGCCATAACCAGGATCATCTACTCGGAAAAACTATTATCAAACTATCACAACATTAAAATTTACAAGATTTTAACCACGTTATTAATTTTACAAAATATTCAAATTATGGTATTACAACGACTGTACAATCATTTTTTCTTTTCATTTTTTTCTTTCCTTTTTTAAAAACATTTATAAAAATAATTAACGCTTAGTATTCTGTGTCGAAAAAAAAATCTATTAAATAAAGGGGGCAATGGCAATTTAAAACCAGAAATTGCAGTTTTTTTCGTCCATTTTGAACGCATTTCATAACCCAACCCTGGTAATATTTTTAATAGTCTTTGAAAAAAACTAAAACTAGTTTTAAAGAATTTTATTGTTGATTACTTAAGATTCTTTCGAATGAGAGTTAATTCATTCATTAAATATTGACCTAAATACCAGTATGTTTTTAAGTACTTACACTTTCACATTATGATTATTCAACAGTATTATTCAACATTATTCAACAGTGAATTTGAATTTCGCATTCGTAACTAGAAATATTCATATTCGTATTTAGAATTTAAACTAAGTTAATGCTTTAATTTAATTTGGAACTTAAATAGACAAGATAACAACAAAAACCACTTTAATTTGATTTCTTAATTTTAATGAGACAAAGTATCGAGCATCAAGTATCTGAAAGACGTTTTATAAATTGATGAGCGAGAAATATTTTAGCGATGCAAAAACAATCAAAATAAACATGAAAAATGAACTTCGTCAACGAAACTTTTCCTATTGATGCTCATAAAGAAGTTAACTTTTTTATTTACTCCTTAATAATAACAACGTTCCGACTAAAAACTGTTTAGCTTAATAATATATATATATATATATATATACAACAAAAATAATAAATACNATGCTCGTTAGGAATCCTTAGGCCACACAGATATCTGTCGCCCTGTAGATGCCTGAATTGACTGATGTTAACACAGGCGGGCATTAGGAAAAAAAAAATCTTTTAAGTTTTCGTGCCCCCATTTCAGTATCTTAAGGGCCTTACGAGCTCTGTTTAAAATGAGAGTATCATATCAGATATATATATATATATATAACAAAATTAATAAATACAAGAAGTAAGCTGCAAGTAAACAGAACTCATTAGATAAGTTCAAAATGAAGATGAAACAAAAAAAATTTTTAGACATATGAAAAGAAGGGGGAGGAAATAATAATTAAAAAAATAACAAACAACTGATTTAAAAAAGAAAAAAAAAGTATGAAATTTTATTTAAAAAAACGGAAAAAAAAGAAGATATAATCTTTTCATCAGCCCACACGATTATATCCGCAAAAAAGAATGTTTTCTAATATTGTATCAATATAGCCAAAGCGAAATATATTAATACAATAGTGTGAGGAGCACTCAAAAAAATTTTTTACAAAAATTACAACAAATAAAATAGAACACAATAAGTAAAAATAAAACGTAAAAACAGAAAATAAAATAAAATAAAAGGAAAAATCAATATAAAATATAAACTATAAAGCGAGTAGCGAAATCAGATGTACTTACATGAACGGGAATTTTTTCAAGAATGATTTAAAAATGTTTTTGCAACAAGATTGCCAGATTACAAAATATGAAAACAAAAGCGCTAACTAGTGGGTTTTAAAGTACAGTTCTTACTGCATTGCTGAAGTGATTTGTTATGCTGTGCATTGATTTGTTAGTTACAAAGGATGGGCCCGAAATGGATGTGCGCTAGGTAATATTATACTGGATAATTTAAAAAAGTTGACCATAAATAATTTCAGAAAACAGATGTATATTTAAGAAAAAATATAAAATGGATAAGAGAAGCATAAATTGCTTGTTTTGCAAATAGTTTTAGCCACGGATTTGCCCGAAATGGATTTGCACATGGAAAAATTAAGCAAATTAACAAAGAAATTATTTAGTAAATAATTTTGACAATGGATTTACCCGCAATGGATTTGCACATGGGAAAATTATATAAATTAACAAAGAAAATGTTTAGTAAATATATCCACAAAAATATACGATTAATTTAATGATTTTACATAAAATTTTATTACTTTAGTTGGGGTATCCATTGTTTGTTATCAAATTTTGAAAGAGTTTATCTATTTGTTTTTTGGATAAGTAAATATTACTACATATTCTTTTAATTCTGTTCATTTCATTAAAAGTGGTATTTAAATAGATGCTCCTAGAAACATTAGAATTGCAAGTAATTAGTTTATTATTATTAAAATTAAAATCATTTCTTTTATCGTATAAATTAACAAAGCAGATATTTCCAACTTTTATAATACCCAAATCCAAAAAATTGAAATTAATATTATCATCATGATTACGAAGTAAGATCAATTCCTCTGGGTAAATATCATTTAATAATATAGTAAAATCTTGGAAATTAAAGATAATTAAATCATCAATATATGTAAAAACAAATTTCATACTAAGAGTACAATTTTTTTCATAATATTGCAAAAACTAGTTAGCTAAGAGAGATGAATAATTAGATCCTTGTAGTATTCCATCAATTTGAAGAAAAATATCCTTTCCATTGTAAAGATAGTTATTAAAAGGACAAAAATTAATCAAAATTTCCCAATAATCATAATAGCAACAAAGGATATCTTTAAAATCATGGTAATAATTCAAAAGGCCATCTTTTAGTTTAGAAAGGGGAATGCTATTGAAAAGATCCTGGAAATCAAAAGTTGCAATAGAATTAATTTTATTATGTTTAATGAAATCTAAAATCAGTTGATTATTAGTGATAATCCAAGAGAAACCTTCTTTAGCAATATTGTTAATAATTTTATTTAAGTAGTTAGGGAAAATGGTGCCAGGTTTAGTTAAATAAGTATTAGATCCACATGTGATAGTTTTAAATTTTACAGGAATTTTATGAAATTTAGGACTGATAATTAAGTAAGGAAATTGTATATTGCTAATTCTAATTTTTAATCTCTTATCAAAAGCTAAAATTTTTTTAATGGCAATATTATTATTGAAATTACTAAGTTTAAAATTTTTACTATTTTTTAATTCCGTATTTAAAAAATCAGATTACGTTCAGATTATTATGTAACGACATCTTTAGCTGTTAACATAAGGATAATTGTTTTCAGGAGGGTATCCCGTCCCCTAAAGAGAACTTGGCTTTATATTCTTTTGGAGTGTTATCGTTATTTTCTCTAGGCGAGTAACTGATAAAAAGGTTGCTATATAACCTGCTATGAAGAAGGATTTTTTCTAACAGTAAGGATAAAGATGGAACTGCGTGCTCATTATGTGAAAACTAGGTCTCAAAGGAGAAACTTCTGTTGTTCTCTGTCAAGAGCAAAAAGGAGCGATTTTGATTGACTACCATTTCACGAGTAGCTAGTCTCGCGAATCAATAATGTAGTGTTTCTTTAATTTCAAATAAACACTAGAATGAAATAAAATTTCAATTATCAGAACAATGTTTTTAAACATTGAAAATAGTAAGATTATTAAGTTTTTATTAACAGTCACATCGAAGAAGAATTAGAACTGTTTATTAATTTTTCGAATTGATGTTTTACATCAAAAGTAATGAAAATTTATCACTATTACATTATTAAAAATTATCAAAATCGATCATTGGGTCAGTATTAATTTTTGATTCCGAAAAATATACTATCATTTTCTTGGAATGAGTGTTGAAATTCAGATTGAACTTCTGTTATTGGATTAACTATCATACATTCTTCATGCACTTCTAATTTTTTCATAAATAATATTTTTGAAGAGGATAGCTTACCGCAGCATTAGAAATTATAATTTCTGAAACACTGAAAAAGCTTTCCTTCTAGCTAAAGGTGTAAAATTACAAAAACTTAACAAGGCAAAACTTGCAAAGGCAGTTTTAAGAAATTAAGCAGTAAAAATTATAAGCATAAAGCAGTGAAGTAACTCATTTTAGTATTCAAAGGGTTCTATCAAAGGGATCTTTAGTATTCAAAGGGCTAAGTAACAAAGTATATTACTTAAAAGTTTAAGTAGAAAACTAAAATGAATTTACAGTTTAGTTTTTAATATTTTTTTCCAACGCTTTTCTTTTATAATGTTTAATAAAATAAATAATTTTTCTATAAATGGATTTACGATTACTATTGCCTGATATAATTCACTTAAATTTATTCTGAATCTTCATTATAAATCGCAATTGAACAAAATATACATTGGCAAAATATGCGATACGTTAGAGTTTTAAGCAAACGGAAAATAAATTTTAAAAAAAATATTTCTTTTCAGAAGATAAATATTTGTATTGACTAATGTGTTGTCTTAGATGAAGGTTATCCAAACTATATATGTCGTGGCAGAGGGACTTGAAGCGATGATCATCTCTTCAAGTTTAAGATTTGTTCCATAATAATCATACTGTTATTGATTTATTTAAAAAGAAAAAGCCTAACGATAAAGTTAAATAGAGTTTAGATGTTGGCAGGATTTGAGTTTCCTGTTCTAGTTGAGAAGCTTATTGAGATCCTACAAATATTTCGATCACTTGCTGTTTCAGAAACGTACAAAGCAGCTACTTCAGTAATTATTATTCAAAAGAGTCTTTCAAATAAAAATTTAAAAAAAGAAAGGCATTCTTATTCATTTTTAAATGTATGTATAGAATTACAAAATTTATGTCTCATGATATAATATCTCCATTATTATAATCATAAAAATACCGACATTTTTACTCACGTACAACGGCCATTTGCGTACATTTTGACATCAATACGAAACCGATAGTAAGTATTCGATTGTTAAGTTTACTATCATTATAAATAGTAAGATTATGTCATTGTTAACAATAAATTTAGCAGAATTCTAAATTTTATCATATTAAAAAAAAATTTCAGAAAGAGTATGATCATCATGCAACAGATATGAATCACTGTAGACATGACTTAAAATAAAAATTCTTTACAAAATTTCAATGAAATAGGTTTTAGGTATGTCGAACAATTTTGCTTCGCTACGTAACATTAACGGCGTTCATCACTTAAAAGGGGGTACGTGATGATTTTTTTTTTTTTTGAATAAACAGCATGACAATCTCAATTCGATTCATTGACAAAGTTTAAAATAAAAGACTTTCGGCTGATTAGCAGCGAGAAAAACTTATTTATTGAAATGCGTATAGGTCAATCCAATTGTTTCCTGAAACGTGTTTACGCCACAACAGGCGGAATTATAGAAAAAAAACTTTTTTTATGAAGATTTTCAGGGTTAGCAACTGTGTTTTCAATCACTCAAGATTCGAACATAGTTCTTTGCTTACATCGTCATGCAGGGCGTGAAAAAAAAGTTTGAAAATGATTAACTGTTTCGATATCTATACATCGAATCGAAAAGAGTGAAATAAGAGGCATTCCATATTTTTAAATTCTATCCAGTAATTTCAAGGAATTGATCTTCCCCAACTCTGAGAAGGAAATGAATTGAGAAAATTAAAATAGGGTACAAATTATTTAAAATGGTGGTATCTGGAAATGCATCAAACTGAAAAAATAAATAAAAAAGAATAAAAATGTTTCAATGTTCTTTCTTCGAGAAAACTTTAGAAGAAAAAAAAAATTAAAACCTGTCTATTTTTATGCTCTTAATCTGATGGGTCTGGAGATTGTCATTTTAAACAGTATTGATTCCCTTTCATTTTCTCGGTTGCAGTGAGATCTGCGAAACAATAGGATTACTTTTTTTTCCTTCTGGAAAACTTAATTCTGTCATAAAAATAGATCTTCATTCATAAGATTTCAAAGTTGCCCTCGATATAACCACAGAGGGTGGAGATGGACGACCAAATTTTCTACACGCATTAGATTTTTTTTAATAAACTATTTAACGCATATTTCTCGAGATATTTGACCCTTTCAAAACGTTTTTACACCTTATGTAACAATAATGCTTGACCCTTTTATAAGGATACAAAACATGAGGAAGAATCGATACTTTAATGGGGGATGTCACTTTTAATCAATCTTGTTTAATAGTGCAAAAGGTAAAGGTTAACTTAAAAAGTAAGGAAACCACTTAGAAAATTGCTTAAAACGCTTCACATTTTTGACATATTAAAATTTATATTTCCTTATTATTTGTCAAATACGATTCACTACAAAATTAAGAAAAATGTATGAGCCGTATAATAGAGCTACTATAATTACTCATATCTTGACTCAATTTTAAACAGATTTTTCTCAAATTTTAATGCAAGAAGTTCCGCAATTTACTTTAAATTCCTCAAAAATTTTGTCTAATTTTATTGAATATTTTTAAATGTATAGCAAAAAACTTAAGACGAAAAAATTAGTTTTTTATAAAAATACCCAAAGGTTTGCGAATTTTTTCAACTTATTGCATATAATTTAAATGCTTGTTATATAAGTTACAAAATGATTACATAGAATGCGAAAAAATACTATTTTTCGTTTGCAATTCATTGTCGGTCCTTCTAACCTCTAAAAGCTTTACATTTCATTGATATGTGGGAGAGAAATCGCATGATTCAAGCACTTCTTAATTTATAAAATTATTCTTTAAGTATTTCTTGAGAAATATGAAAAAATGTGTTAGCATAGAAGTTTTGCGTTATTTTGTCCACCCCTGTATGTATAACACAGCAAACAAATATTACATGACTAAAAATTCATGAGATCGAAATGGTGCGAATGGTGTTAATCTCGAAATGGTGTACCGATGTAGAAAAGATTGGAACGCCTGTTCACACATAACTATGAAATGAGGGGGAAATTTAATTTATTATAAATAAAGAAGAATATTATGAATAATTATATAAATGAAACATATCAACAAGGTTAGAAGTCGTGAAGTGAAACATGGTAGCAAACAAACCTTTTTGAAATAGAACGAAAATACAAGACTCAAACGATCCTCCACTATACAATATGGCCTAGCGGTCACGCAGCAAACTGGACGAGAGCATAACACATATGAAATTCTGCAAGAGTCAATATTGTCTTCGACACTTCCGGATAACGCGAAAATTATAACTCACCTTCTCGACCCGTGTTCCAAAAAAGAAGTAACTTCGTCTATTAAAATAAAGGGAGACAAAACCATTGTCTCGTATTCAATAGAAAACTTTGCCTTCACCGACGGTCGCTCGGATGAAACTCTTGACAACGGAGGAGCTGGTGACAACTTTACTTTTCCAAAGAGTGGAAGCACAAAGCAATTTAAGATCGGAGGAGGCAAAATAGCTTCAAACTACACTTCTGAACTCATTGCCATCCAAAAAGCCCCAGATGAGTACATAAAGCTTGAAGAAAATGAAAGAGCCAAAGGGTTAATCATCTTCTGCGACTGTAGAGCTGCTCTTCAAGTAATTCAATGGGGCTTCTTCAGGGCTAATTATAAATATACACAGAGCACTTCGCAAGATTTTCCATTTGAAGAAACAGTGCACCATGCAGTGGATTCCCATGCATGTTGGCATTACTGAAAACGAGATGACTGATGCCTTGGCAAAAGAGGCAAGACACTTAAACACCAGCAAAGTTACTCATGTCACTCTCAGCGATATCAATTCAGTGACTAAGGCAAACTTCGATGATAGTAAAATCCCAAATCAAACACCAAATACCTGAAATCAGTACCAATAGAACTCTCACCAGCACACTAACAAGACTCCGGACAGGACACTTTAGGGGGATGAAGATTCATGGTGACGGAACAAGGACTTACTGCCTCTGCAAAAATTGCCCAGACATAGAACTAACCCCCATACATCTTTTCAACTGTCCCGCTATACTGGCGCAATTGCAGCAAATAAGTGACAATCCGTGGGCGGACTTATATGAAGAAAATTGCCTTCAAATTGCAGATGTTGTATACAGGACCTTTGATCGGATTAAAAATTATTTTCTGTCCATAACACGACACCAACCAACCAACCAAGAAAACATATTTAGTTAACATATTTTTATTTTAGTGAGATTTGCATATCCAGAAGACAAGGAAACTCTTGGATCAAGTATTAGGAGAGATTTTGCTTCGTGGAGGACGTCTTGATGGAACTAACCCGCATTTGCGTTAAAGGAGAGGAAGACCACGGAAACCTCCCACAGCTAGCATGGCTGCAAGAGGACTCTAAGCAATGATCCGCCTACTACTGAGGATATTTTTACGTCGTCAGCACTGTGGTCGGTGCGAGCCGGGTACGCTATTCGTATCGACCAGCCATCGCTGGGGTTCGAACACAGGTTATCTCATTGGAAGGCAAGTGTTCCACCCCCTGCGTCACTCTGGCTCTAAATTGAAACTTCAAAGTTTATAAAAATTAAAAATTAATTAGAAAGTTAAAAAAAAAAATTTCTCCAGATTGTGGAAACTTTGATCTTCTATTAATTTATAAGATCTCTGCTATCTAATTCAAATAAAATTATTATTGCTATGAGTATTATGAGTATTTATTTATTTGTTTTATTGATTCAGGAATATATGCATAATGTTCGTAAGGCTGTTCTGGAAGTCTCTTTTGATTGAAAAAATAATGTTACTTTTATATGAGTTTGTATGAGTCACCGGGGACTCTTTTGTTCATCTTTAGACAGCGGCGTTTATGCTAACAATAAAAATGGCTCTAATTGTCAAACTGAAGAAAAGGCAGTGCTCTATATAAGCATAAAGACCGTTTGTGAACAAAATTTTAACATTTGTTACTTACTTAACTAATTTTTTCAGCTGTTAAAAATATTAAAAAAATGAAAATTAGTCAATTTTTAACGATTTTTGTGGAGGGTGAAGTACCGAAGCTCTTTCACCAAGAAAAACAGGATGTTTAAATGCTTGAAGCAAAAGTATATATTTAAACTATTGCATGTAATTCACCATTTTGCCATAAATAATCATCTGTGATTTAGAACGGATAAAATATCTTAAATAATTTAAGAAATATTAAACTTTTCAAAAGTTTTAATTTGGTGACATCGAGATAAGAAACTTCAAAGTTAATAAATAGGTCTCAAGTTTTGCAAATTTTTTATGAGCCCTGATAATGTACAGTCAGAATATGTTTTTAAATATTGAAAAAAACAAATGACAAATGCTTTTTAGTTTCACAGAACTGTTGCTTTTTCCATAGCGCCGTTTTCAGAATTAGCTCAGATGGTGCAGGCTAAAGCTGATCTCACGAATAACTGTTGCAAACTCACAGATGTCTTTGATTATGAAAACAGCATATTATTTTGAAACAAAATGTTATTTCAATGAGAACCTTAAATATGTCAGCTATTTGTGAAAATCGCTCTTTAAAGCTTGAAATTATAGCATAGTTTCGATGAACTCAAATTATAGCCTTTCTTTCTTTTGCTTCAAGTTAAAAACAGATAATTTGTGGCTTTTTTTTTCTCTCGGCATAAAAACTTCAAAGAAATAATAAATTTGTCTGACAAAAGCAATACTTACAAAAAGGATCTTCATAGAATTGCAGACACAAAGAAGAAAGCAAAAATCCCGATGCGGGGCCAAGTAATTGAATTATCATTGATGTAGCTGAAAGTATATTAGTTATAAAAAAAAAGTTAAACAAATAAATTCTATAAACAAGAAAGCTAGGATTGCCTGTTATATTACAGATGTGAATTGTCAAAACATTTTAAAGGATATCTTTTCACACAGTATTTAGCATAAAAATTAAAAATACCTTTATTAGAATTTGGAATTTTTAGAACCATCTGTAACATACTTGAAGAGCTTAGTGGAAGAACCAGGTAAGTGGCATTTTAGTGAACTAGAATGAATTTGAGTAAATGAGCTCTGAAGTTTATACGCTTTTCTCCTCTCGAGTAATCTTTATGTTTTTAGTATATTTGTGAAGAGATAACTTATAAAAGTTTTCAGTGTATAGTTATTTAACCTTTACTAATTTATAAAAGAGAAGTTTTGATGATTTTTGTACATAGCATCTGTTTGTTAGTATGAAGGATTTTTAACTCTTAATTTTATTTGAAAAACAAAATTGAATACGCATATATTTAAACTTATATTCATGAAATAAAATTTTAGCACCCACAATTTGGAATAAACTAACATCAAGTTTTATTAAGCTTTGTTTGTCAGAAAATCATCCAAAAACAATCAGAAGCAGCCTAAACCGCTATTTATCGTTTGGAAAGACTAGAATTTAGTAATTATTGATTTGAAAAATATTTTTTTAAATAGCGCTGATAGTGATCAAAATGTAATATCATATCATTACATCTAATGGTATGTCAAAAACTGAATGGAAATATTTTGTGACAGAAAAAATATCTATATTTTCCGAAATGCATAAGTTATTTGCAAATTTTCCATTAGAGACTAGCAGTTTCATGCAAAAATGAACTTTTTTTTTTAAATTTATAAGAAATGTTTATAAAACTGCTTTGGGTATTTTTTCTATCATGGTCAACTACGTGATCGTGATTAGTTTTGAGACTTTCATTTTTCATTCTAATTTAGGTTATGACTTCAAAAATTTCCGTCGTTGAACAAGCAATCCACTCAGTGGTTACACTCAGTCGAACTTTTTAGCCTTGAATCTAAAAGATTACATTCACCTTTCTAAAAGAATTTTTCTTAAGTGTGACAGTATACGCGCCAACTGGTGGTAAAAGCCACGAAAACCTCTCATGGTAAGCCCGATGCCGATCTGTCCTTACCAAAGTATAATCTACATCAGCAATGGAATCTCTTCGGTCACCATCAATCTCTGTGATTCGTTCATATTCACTGTAACGATGAACCCTATCGATTTTTAAGAAAAAGGTGCCTTTTGTTTTGTTAAATATAAAAAATGTACTCTTAACATTTCGCTTCATTTAACGCTTCATTTAACGCTTCATATTTTAAGTGTGCCACACTTTAAAGATTGCTGAACAGCTTCTTGGTATTTTTAATGTAAAAATAATAATCCAAAAAAAGGGAAATTTTTTGTTGATAATACTCATTCTATTTTATTTGAAACTGTTTTGATATTTACAACTCATACTAATATAGTTACTGTGGAAATAGGTTTGTTACTGTCCACCGAATAGTATAAGTACCAGTGAAAATTGCTCAATTTTGATAATTTTTGACAATCAAGAGTTTTTCTCGAGCAATAATATCATGTTCAATGACATTGAATATCATTGATTTTTATTTTGAAAGGATGAATTTCTAAAAACTTATTTTGCTCGACCAAATAGCATAAAACAATCTGGAAAAACAACAAGCAATAATAAATAAAGAAACTGGAATTATTTTAGCTTAATTGTATATCTCTTTCAATTTTTCGTATGATTTCGTTTTATTGATCTTTTTCCAACCTGTATGAAGAACGAGTATTCATCTAGTTATAATGATAATAATATACTGAACAAGTTTCATAAGCACAAAATAATAGTTATTTTCAACGCGAACAAAACACAACAGAATAGACTCTTATTTGTATTCCAAAAATATAAAAATCAAGCTATTTTGCTTCAAAAATATCTTTAATATTTTTAAAGCTAAAAGAAAGTAGTCAAAATAAATAAAAATATCCGTCTTTTCAGCCCGAACTAATTTAAAAAAGGTTTACAATAAAAACCAATGAAAACGAAATCCATTACAACAACGACATAAACATGAAACTTCAATTTCTTTTAAAAATATTCCAAATGCTTCATAGTATATATTTATGATCACTTTTATAAGCATAAAAAATGATACAGCAAAACAACGAGGTCACAAAATAATGGTTGGTACAATAATCACAACGCAAGCACAACAAACAAAGCATAGTTAAATTGTTTCATAGCACTGCAGAAAAGTTATAAGTGATTTTTTAAGAGAGGGCTTTCACAACAAATGTTTTTAACGTGGGTTTTGACCCAATTTAGAGCTATAGAAACTGTCACATATTGAAAACCGGACAACACTATTCATTTGTACAAATAATCAATTAATTTGTGTATAAGAAATTAAAATTACCGATACTTACCGAAATACATAGCTGTATTTTTCTTCTTGATATTATCGTCTAAATACGGCGTACCAATTGTATAGAAAGCGTTGACGGCAAACCCTTTCATAAAAGTTCCAATAAAGAAAATCGTCACAGCCGTTAACGTTGGAAACTTATCACAAAAGTAATCCTTCTCTGCCGAATCACACAGCTCGAAATCTGTCCTATTTTTGTAATGGTCCAACTTGGACACCTCCCGTATGGCGCCGTACAAGAAATACGGAGAAGCCATCACCAAAGTACTGAGGAAACCTATCATCAACGCTAAGGCGATGAA
>NC_092211.1:90734705-90750268 GCF_043381705.1 Parasteatoda tepidariorum
GAAATTGTAGGAAATTCCGTCACAGCAAATAGATGTTAATAACTGCTAGCCAACCTGAGGTTAATTTTCCAAATTCACATTTTACATTGCTTACACATTATACTAAAAGTATAAAATAGTTCAGAAAAATAATAGCTGCAAAATTCGCAGAAACTACCAGTTCTAAGCGGCATGCCAAAAGCTTGGTTGCCAAAATGTCATTCCGTCACGCAAATAAAAAGTTCGTAAAATTAAAAGTAAAAAAGATAGAAAATCCTGTTTTTTTAGTTTATGAAGCGAATTATGCCACTAATAATGATATGCATGAGAAAAAATTTTTTTATTTGAAATTAGATACATAGAAACTTCAATTAATTGTTATTTTGCAAGTCAAAATGTCATTCCGTCACATATGGAATTGCCCATTATCGAAAATAGCATAATTGAATAAAAGATGCAAGCATGAAATAGAAAAATTATCTAAAGGAAAAAAAATCATGAGAATCATCAAAGTTAAGAGAATACAGTAAAATGCCAAGGAAAATCACGAAAAGAAAGTTACATAATAATAGAAAAAGACCAATATTTAAATCAAGTTGAGAAAGACTTGGAAAAAAAAAAACCTGGAAAAATAAATGTGGGTAGGGAGGGACGTGAAACTCTATCTTAGAGAAAGCCAAAGCTCACGAAAGACTGTAAAGCTGGGAAAGAAGGTAAGAATCTTTTACTAATCAATTTTCATTTTTAATATTCTCTTATAAATAAAAAGTAATCGCTTTTAAAATTTTGTTTATTCGCTAAATAACTAATCAATCGAAAGAAATGAAATTCTTAAAATTCAAAATCTAAAACGCAAGAAGTAGGTCGAAAATACTTAAGTAGGTAAAGTTTAATCTTGTTTCTTTTTCAAACGCAATATTCTCCATCATTTATTCCATAACATTTTTTGAATGAGATATGGTTACGAAAATATCGATTTAATGAAAAAATATAGATAACACTGGGGAGCAAATTTTTTATTGCATTTGAACAAATACTTGATCCTGCTTTATACGAGTGTGGGGATTTTAAATTAGTTTTGCTCCTAAAGCTAGAGAAGGAAATTTTTAGTCTATTATTTGTCGACATGTGTAAGTTTAAAAATGCTACAGATAACAGAGATCGCATAAATGTTGCGATAAACTTCTTGAGCAGTTAGGGCTTAATATCAGGATAAAATTTGCATAGGAACCTATGTCCATAAATGTATCCGTATGCGATTAGGGAAACTTCCCTATTATGACCTGTTCAGAAGCACGCGAAAAAATCGTTCATGATAGAAAAGCGCCCTTAGCGGCGTATGATGACATTTCCGGAAATGGGTTCCTATGCAGTTTAAATCCTTTTGATGCGCCCTAACTCCGATAGAAAATAGTCACAACATTTATACGACCCCCTATTATACATCTATATATGTATAACTCTTTAAAACTTGCGCATTTTGACAATAAATATAATAAAAATGTACACTTAAAAAAACTGTAGCTTGGAGAAAAAAAACCATCAATTTCATATTTGGAATCAGCAGTTCGAAAAATGTTAAAAATTCTCATGTAAATATAAATATTCCAAATTGTAAATTTCATAGGAACATATGTGTAGTTTCAATTTTTTCAAAAAAACTTTTTGAAAAAAATCATCAAGGATAAATCAAACTATCGCTTTCCTACAGTTCCATAATTGCTTTAATGCGTATAATAGATAGTTTTGTAAGTAAATAAATGAAAGGTTTAATATATATACAATGGGATAGTTTTGAAAATAATCAAATAGATGGTAAATTTCTTTTCAAACTTTTAGAATCTTTAAAGTCATAGATTTAAAACTAACACATTTAGTGGGTGGTATATTTTTAGCTGTATACCAGTTATTTTGAAACTGAATCATCAGAAAAAGTTTTGAAAATAATGAAACATTTTGAAAAGTAACTTTAATTCTCTTTTAAAAAAATGTTAATCAATCTAAACCATCTCAATGTTCTATCACAAATGTATTTCGCCATAATGTATTGCTTCTACTCCAACGTGTTTAATATTCGTGTTTATTTCAAAATAATAAAAAAATATTTGAAACATCTGCTAAGCAATGAGACTTGAATAATCTCACTTAAAAAAATATCTCTGGTAATAAATTGAAAATTTTTTCTCTAACTAGTTCGTTGCTAAGCTACCATAAGAGACAACAACGAAAATTATCATATTATCTTCTGGGTTGCACAGCAAAGAAGAGGAATTTTATACAATTGAGCTTAAATTTCGTGCAGTTAGATCGCGAAACGATTAAAACGTTTTGCGCATGTGTCTTGTGCGTACACATTAACGTCCATTGAGCAGCTAAAATGAAAATTATAATATTTATTCCTGTTTCATAAAACTTCTGACATCAGCATGCCATCAACATTCTCAATGTGTTATTCCATAAGCCTATAAAACACGCAATTTTTTTCTAAAAGTAGAAGACCGAATTACTTGAATCTGTTTGAATAAAACACATTTTCAGTACAACATGTAGCTTGATTTAAAATCTAAATATCTATAATGTGAGACGTATTTTCTAGGTGACATAGAAATTAAATAGGTAACATGCAGGTAAACTAGGTAATGTGTAAATTACCTGCAAAATTCGCAAATTAACTATTTGAAGTGAACCAATTTTTAGCACTTCAACTATTTTCTGCATAGAGATAGTTTAAATCCTTATCAATGCTCACAAATTATAAATACTTACCGAAATACATAGCTGTATTTTTCTTCTTGACATTATCGTCTAAATACGGCGTACCAATTGTGTAGAAAGCGTTGACGGCAAAGCCTTTCATAAAAGTTCCAATAAAGAAAATCGTCACAGCCGTTAACGTTGGAAACTTATCACAAAAGTAATCCTTCTCTGCCGAATCACACAGCTCGAAATCTGTCCTATTTTTGTAATGGTCCAACTTGGACACCTCCCGTATGGCGCCGTACAAGAAATACGGAGAAGCCATCACCAAAGTACTGAGGAAACCTATCATCAACGCTAAGGCGATGAACCTCGGCCTGTGAGACTTACCTCCAAAGTAACCGATTAGAAATCCAAAGCATATTGGACTTATTTCTTCACCTATCATAATAATACCCGTCACTTTGCTCTCAAACAAATAACGTTTTTCCAAAGTCGATATACAGCCAATGAAATACGTAAAAGTCGCACCGTTCAAAAGTCCCAAAAATCCGTTGTTGACCAGAAATGCTTTGGGTGTGTTGAATTTTTGAAGCCACGATGGATGAAAGTTCCCGATTCCACAAGTGGTATCCTCTTTTTCATTCTGTTCTTCCTCTGCTTCGACCTTTTTTAAACTGAGTTCTAAAGATCCTCTCCGGTCTACGTTTACAGACATTTTAAGTACATTAATTCGGTTATTTCATGATCTGTAAATTGACAAATGCCGCAATTTTATGGCATTGAATATCACGAATACACCCGGTCTGTAACTGCACTAGTACTTCTATTTTCTGATTAGCAAAGGCTCTGAAACTTCTCCTTCTCATCTTCTGGTCTACAAATGCAGCTATTTCTCGATTTACTAGATTGCTAATATGAAACAGCGAAAAGATAAGTGCTGCCCAATTTCCATTTACACCATTTGATACCTTATCCAAAAAAAAGTTCACAAGCACAAATAATTAAATCTATCTCAAAATCTCAAAACACCATTACTTAAAGAAGTCCTTCCTAAATAATATCATTCAGAGAAAACGTAACTGAAAACATAATTCATACACACAGTTTGCGTTCTAAAAATATTTTTGACGATTACATTATTATTTTGTGGCATAACACAAAGATAATTTATTTTTCTCGTGAGGGCAAGAATAACGAGAAAAAATATCAATGAATCCAACTGAGTGCTGTTTCCGTTTTTGTTCAATCCCCATGTTTAAATCGTTATCGCTTTCAGGAGCAAATACTGATGTTTGCGTCATTTTCTTCTTTTTTTAAATTTGTTTCTTTTCATATTTCGTCGCATAGCTGTGATAACTCTGTTTCGATGTGATAAAGCAAACCGATGAGTTTTCCTGTTCATAAGTTTGACTTTCCATGCGAACAGAAATTCTCTTAACACTCAAAAAGCCAGTTTTATAAGACGATATTATTTATCTTACACTTCACGTCGAGAGAAATGCAAAGTTCATTCGTGTGTTTAGATTATCTGCTCTAATACTGTTTTGAAGAAAATCAAATTTTTTAGTACCATTGCTAATTTTATAGCATAATGTAAGATAATTTATTCTTAAAATGGGAACTGTGTTCTTCTAGAAATTTCGTTTCTAAGCCAGTAAATTGAAAGAAAGAAAAGATTCGATCAGCCTTGGTTCTCTTTATATTTTTTTTCCTATTAAAATATTAAAATTTTATTTCTTTACAAACTAAATCAGAACTCATCATTCTCGACTGATCAGTGTGAATCAATGCTTTTCTTCATGAAAAGGTTTTTTACCATTGCTTCAAATGCATTATTTCATCCATTTTTAATGCTTAGTTTTATGCCTCTGAAAATATACGATATAGTAATATACGATAGAGTAAAATACCCTTATAAGATATAGTAAAAATCCTACCATAACTTTTATTTTTAAAGAATTAAATTTAGAGTTAAAAGTGTGAGAAATAACAATTTTATACAAAAATACATACAGGATGGTCCTAAAATATATGTCAAAAATGCAAAGGTAGGTAGAGGGTCATAATAAGCATATTTCGGATAGGAATGTGTGTGCGGTAATGACACATTAAAGCACTAGCTTGTAAAGCAGTATGAATGAGAGGAAACTGAAGAGACAAGTAAAGACAAAAGAAAATAAAAATTTATCAACAGTTTACAAGAGGTGCTCGAAAGAGCAGCCACCAACATCGATACAAAATTCACAACCACGGCGCATGGATCGGCGTACATTGGAAAAGATGTTAGGCATGTCGAGCACATGTGAAGCAGCAACAGACAAGCGGGCAACAAGATCTTCTTGATGGGACTCTCGCACACTAGGCTTTTAATATGACCCCAAAAGAAAAAATCCAAACAGGTTAAATCAGGAGAACGTGGTGGCCAGGGAACTGGACCACCCCGTCCTATCCAATGCTGGCCGTAGACAGCGTCCAGGTGATTTCTGACGCTCCCTGTACATCCTCTGAGCAGCTAATTCGTTTCCTTGTGCAGCCCAATACATGAAATGCACGTCAGCAAGCTCCACATTGGTGAACCGATGCATGCTGTTTGAGATCCGTGCAGGAATCCAGCTAGCAAGCGCTTTTATACGCCGCAGTCATCAGCGCTCCCTACCGGCTCAAGGCGGCANTACAATAATCGATAAAATAATGTAAACAAAAAATGATACATTAATCAATGAGACCAAATGCAACCGTTTATTTTTGTTTGTTAAAAAGGTTAAAAGTCGATGTTCGTATTTTATTGATTTCATTTGGATTTTGAAATGATTAAAATCTCATTCATTTTGTTAAAGTATCCGTTACCTGTTTCATTTAATTTCTTTAAAGTTTAAGCTTTATAGAAATAAATATATTTAATTATTGTTTCAAAATTCTAGTTTTACATGAAGTCATTCGAATTACAAAATGATACAAATTAATAAAAACAAGCATCAAGACTAACGAAATTAACAAATCACGTTTGAGATTCTTAGAAGTTATGGAAAAATTAGCTCATTAAACTTAGCTACTAAGAGGAGTAGCTACTAAGTCAAGTCTCTTAAAACAGGCACCTATGTGAAAAAAGAATTTTTGTTTGTTTTTACCACTGTAGGTTTAAATAATAATCGTGCATTAATTTTAGATCCAGATATAAAGGAACTAAACTATTTATACTTTACCTTAGAAGAACTGTCTTATTTTTGTAGAATAAATTCTAATAATAAAATTCTTTTGCTATCCCTTTTTACTCCTTTGAAAAAAAAAGTAACCGTCTTTGCTGAAATAAATACATGAAATAAACACAAAAAATTTAAGCACACCAAAAAAACGTGGATTAAAACCATCAGCACAAATTCGTCACTTTTGATAATGATTCCATACATGTATTAATATCTGAAACCGCAAAGCACTTCGCATATATTCTAATTTAATCTATGAATCTGTAAGATAAACAATAGAATATGCTAATTTCATGAAGTTGGATTCTTTAAAAAAACAATAGATATAAATTGTAACTATAAAACTGTTACGAAAAAACCATATATCAATACAGGGTGGTCCTAAAATATATGTCAAAAATGTAAAGGTAGGTAGAGGGGATATAAATAAGCATATTTCGGATAGGAATGTGTGTGCGGTAATGGCACATTAAAGCACTAGCTTGTAAAGCTGTATGAATCAGAGGAAACTGAAAAGACAAGTAAAGACAAAAGAAAATAAAAATTTATCTACAGTTTACAAGAGGTGCTCGAAAGAGCAGCCACCAACATCGATACAAGATTCACAGCCACGGCGCATGGATCGGCGTACATTAGAAAAGAAGTTAGGCATGTCGAGCACACGTAAAGCAGCAACAGATAAGCGGGCAACAAGATCTTCTTGATGGGACTTTCGTACACCAGGCTTTTAATATGACCCCAAAAGAAAAAATCCGAGCAGGTTAAATCAGGAGAGCGTGGTGGCCAGGGAACTGGACCATCCCATCCTATCCAATGCTGGCCGTAGACAGCTTCCAGGTGATTTCTGACGCTCCCTGTACATCCTCTGAGCAGCTAATTCATTTCCTTGTGCAGCCCCATACATGAAATGCACGTCGGCATGCTCCACATTGGTGAAACGATGCATGCTGTTTGAGGTCCGTGCGGTAATCCAGCTAGCAAGCGCTTTTATACGTCGCAGTCATCAGCGATCCCTACCGGCTCAAGGCGGCATTACCGCACACACAATCCTATACGAAATATGTTTATTTAAGTCCCCTCTACCTACCTTTACATTTTTGACATATATTTTAGGACCACCCTGTAAAATTCTGGTATAGGCATAAAATTTATAATATAGATATGAAACTATGGCAAAAGTAATAATATTTGTAGTTATTTGGTTGCCGGGTATATTTTTAAAAAAAAACAATTATCGGGGAGTTTTCTCTAATAAAACCCAAATTTCAATGAGGAACAGATGTAAAAAGGTTTCTTTAATAAAATAAAATCCCCACTATTTTTGAAAAAAAATATTTAAAAAAAATTATTTTAAAAAAGAACAATAAACGACTGAAAAAACAGTTTTGTCTGGGTGTTTTCCAACCCTAAAATGAAACTCATTTTGAAACAAAGAATTTACAGAGAGTTTTGAATTTACTTGGCCAAATTTGCTTAGCTAAGAATGAGTTTTAAAATTTTGGGTATCTAGATATTTTGCTAGAATAAGATTTTTTATTATTAATCCTTTCAAAATTATATATTTATTTCATTCAAACTTATCTTTATATAAAAAAATATTAGTTAAGCCTTTTTTAAATTAAAATATTTCTTTTTAGTCTTTCAGCACTTTTAATAAATTTAACTACAATGCATTGATTTTTTCTTTGTTAATTTCATCATCCACGTATATTAATGCTTGAAAAAAAGGGAATACGAAGTATATAGAATTAAGACAAAATTTATTCTAATTTATTCGCTTGACCTCCGTATGTGAGTTTAGCCATAGCCCCCGGATTGGCGATGTAATAATTTGTTTACGCTTCATATGGTCTTTCGATTGTATGATTGATTTACTTTCGATTTGATTTTTCAATAAAAAAATCTCATTTATACTTTTGATATTAATTTAAATTTTTTTTTATTTTGATAACCAATTAATCACAAATCGAAACATTTAATTCCCCTTATGTCAGCCAGTGCCCAACTACGCAAGCGCTAACATAAAAGTGATCACGATTGAGTGATTAGCTACAATAATTATTAAACGTATTTTCTTAATTAAAAAAATAAATGCCATTCCAGTTTAAACACATAACATACTTAGAAAATTGTATAAAAAACAAGAATATAAAAATTTTACTTTTCATACTAAGAAAATGCATATTCAAGAAATATTATGACAATTTCTTAATGATATACAACTATTATAATGATATACGGCTTCTTTATTTAATGATATACAGCTTCTCTTAATAATATAGAGCTTTGTATCTAAATCTTTTTACCTGAAATTTCTAATAAGCTCCAAAAATTTAATTCGAAATATTGTTGCATGTTGAAATATCTTCTTGAGATGAAGTACAGTGCTGAAAAAGAAAACAACCAGCTAATTAGCTTTTGTTCTAATAACCGCATTTATGCAAACTACTTTATAATATTAAGGGTTCAAAAAAGGGACTTCAGATATGCTAATTCATTAGTGCAGACGACATTTTAAGCTAAAGAATCAGACGAAAAACACACTTTCGCTGAATAAATACATTTTTTTTGATGAAATTGAAAAGTGCAGTATTTTTTAAATTTCCTTTCTGTGGAATTTTTTGATTAAAAATTCAAATTTAGTCATTTAAAATTACTTTGGTTAAAATTGTCTGAAACTTCTTAACACAGTTCAAAAATTTTCCACAGTTGTTTTATATAATACTTATTAAAAATTCTTTTGTAGATCTTTTGACAAACGAATTTTATTACTCCTTTGATTTAGCGAAATACGCAAGAAGTGAAATTAATATTAAGTGACCCCAAATTGTGATCACTCTCCTGACTAAAATATTGGATCTCTGTTTTTCAGAAAAATTACATTCTTGTGTCAATTAGTTAGCTTATCATAATCAAATTAGTCAGGCCCTCGAACAAATAAGATTGAGTCCTAGTACGTTAAAATTAGATCATATAAGATCAAATGTAATTCCGTTTTTGCACTCTGTACTTGCCTTTATCATTCATATTTAATTAGTACAAATTGAGAATATTTAATGAAAAATAACAGACAGAGCAACAGTCTTTGTTGGCCCAACTTGTAATTTGAAATTTTGTTGGACGAAAGAGCTGTATTGTTTAAAACTTTAATACTTTAATAATTCCACGTTTGTAAGCTGCTATTTAAATAATTAGAGATAAACTGCCCGAAACGTACATGTTTGCTTGAAAAGTTTGAAAGTTTCAATACGTTTAAACGTGAAAAAGATTTTTTTTTTTCAGAAAAATTTTTTTTTGTAGATACTTTTAGAAAAGAAAAATAATAATAATAATAACTATCTGCAGTGTATCTGTATTTTTATCGACATAAAGACTTCGTGAGTTTTACAGGAAATTCTTTGGTATTAATAGATTTCCGTGGATAGAGTTTGAAACTGACATTTTGATTTAATTTGCTTTAAAGTTTATGTTGAAATAAAGATTAGGCATTGCCATCATTCTTATTCCAAACGATATCTCTTGACAAAATCTTTTAATCCCTGATTTAAACTGTTTTTTCATTTGTGTTCTTCTAGTTGGCGATTAAATTTGTTGTCGAGTGGCAAATTCATCAGCTGTTATTAGCCAGATGCGCTTGCATCCTTCTTTCACTCTAAAACTGCTCAAAGACTGCCACTTATTAACTTTATCAACTAATATATAAAAATAAAGCAAAATAAATTAATGTTCAATAGTTTAATAAGATTAAAATAGAAACTGTTTTTCCTAAACTCTTGATCTGTATTGCAGCAACTTTTTCTTACAAATTATATTCCTCATAGATTTCACGATAAATAAAGCTTAAGTTTAAAAAACATTCTATAAAATATTGATGTCCATAACGTAATGATATTAAGCAGTTTTCAATTGTTGTTGGCGCTTTTTTCATTAAAAAAAAACAGAGAATTCACTGTGTAGGTATGTTTTAGTGAATTCACATGAAGATCCAGATTTCTTTTGGAGTCATAAGATTTAAGAAGAGATTATTATGCACCTGCAAAATATTCCTATGCCTAATTTAAAAATATCATTCTTCTTTTCTGCCATTGTTATGCTTTTGATTTTCATTCGGAATTAAAGTTCAAATATTAAAGTGGTCTTTTTTTTGTTATAAAGTGGACTTATTATCCCACCATTTTCCGAAACATTTTACAAGGAATATAATTCATTCAGAATCTAACCTATTAACCTTTCTACCATTAAATTAGTACAGGGGGTGGACAAAATAATGGAAACACTTCTACACCAATACATTTTTTTTCATATTTCTCAAGAAAAAATTAAAGAATCATTTTATAATTTCCGAAGTGTTCAGATCATGCGATTTCTCATACTTATCAATGAAATGTAAAGCTTTCAGAGGTTTGTGGAACCGACAATAAATTACAAACAGAAAATAGTGTTTTTGAACACCCCATGCCAAAAAATGTGGCAATAAATTTCTTACTTTTAACTATTTTTTCGGTAATTACATGCAATAATTGCATAAAATTTCGTATACCAAGTCTAGATATTTATGAAAATATTAACATTTTTATAAAAACTAATTTTTTTTGTCTAACGCTATTTTGCTATAACTTTAAAAGCATTTAATAAAATTGAACTAAATTTTTGGTGCAATTTAAAATTAATTACATAAATATTGCTTGAAAATGTTAGAAAAACTTGTTTAAAACTGCTCAAGACATGAGTAATTAAAGTGGTTCTTTTATAACGCACATGCGCGAAAAAACTTGACATTTTTTTTCATGATTTTGTAGTGAATCGTATTTAGCTAATAATGAAATTAATTGATTTGAATAACTTAAGAATATAAAAAGTTCCAAGCAATTTCTTCGGTAGCTTTCTCACTTTTTAAAACAAAGCTCAAAATAATAATAGGTTTTCTATAATTATTATTTTTTATATCAAATGGCAAAATTAAATGAAAAATGATAATTCCTCACAATAAACGTTTATGCACCGAAATATTATTGTATAAGACAAGTAAAAGAAAAGATGCTTTTATGGAGGATGATCAAATAAATGCCGATGTCATTTTTAAAAACTCTTGTTTAATAATACGAAATTATACTTGTGGAAAACCCTTGATCATTTAGATCTTTCTTATAAAATGTACAAAACTACCTAGAAAATGGCTTAAAACTTCTTAAGTTTTTAAGATATTCAAATCGGACTTTCTTTATTAGTTGCGAAATACGATATTCTCCAAAATTATGAGCGAAATTGTTTCCAATTTTTCCTGCGCACGCGGTCTAGCAATGGACTGATCGTTAAGACACGGTTCTAACTGAAAATAAATAAAATTCAAGCCTGTGAATTTTGGTTACTTACCAGCTGCATTTTTACAGATATGTGAATAAATTTCACATAACTCACCTAATCTCACCAATGAAGCACAATTTTAATACTTTTACAAACACAACAGTAACTGTAGTAAATGCCATTCTAAATTCAAAATTGTGGAAATTCACAGGCCTGAATTTTATTTAGTTTTTCTAAATTGTGAAACTAGAAAACAATAATAGAATAACTGAAAATTCTCACGTGAAAATAGAAGATTTAATAAATTAACAGAAGATAAAACTTTCAAGAATTAATAAATTTGAATCTTTTAAATAAGTAAAATGAATAGGACTGGGAAATTTAAAGTAAAAAAAGTATTAAAAAAAGTAAGTTGAAATACTTAGATTAGAATTAAAAAAAATAATCATGATGAAAAGTAAACACAATTTAAAAATCATTTCAATACTCTAATTTATCTAAAGACTTATAAACGTAGTGAAAAATTACTATTCTACTAATTTTGAAAATATAAATAATTGCTCCCATTACTTTTGAGTGATAAAACTTTGAACCACTGATAAAAATTGCGTCGTTGATAACTAACATTCAGATCAACATTCTTCAAAATAAATATAATCCTCAATGAAATAAATGCGATAAGCAAATTGTAATATTAATTCATTTAATGACTAGCATTATACTGAACAAAATAATAAATATTAAAAAAATGAATCCTCCCAAAAACATAATAATATTTCTACAGCTTTACAGAGATAGTTCACCAAAATGTTGATTAAAACCAACTTTCCAATAGATATGAAAGAGGAAGAGAGGGGATAGGCCTTGATCTTATCAGAGGAGAATGAACACTCATCCCTGTTAAATAGGTAGGGTTGTGGGACTCATTTTTCCCTACAAGCTTCAACAAAATAAGTATATGACAAATATTCCTAGGATACTTTTGGCGTAGATCCACACAATGGACAAAATAGAAATTCATTATTCAGAATTATTTTATACCAGATAAATGATGAAATCCAATACATAAAAATATTATAATCAATTTATTAATCATATCTAATAACATAAAATAATTTAAAATTCTTTAAATAAAAAGGGTTCCTCTAATTTGATTTATTTAAATTTAAAGAATTAATTAAATTTTACATTTCCCTTATTAATNCACATTTAATAATATTACCTAATATACATTATTAAAAGCATAATATTCTTTAATTTATATTAATTAAATAAATCAAATCAAATACCTTTATTTATAATAAATCTGAGACGTTTAAAACATTTGAAGCTTTCTTTATTCATTTATAAATTCAATATTCTTTTTTTATTTAATACCCTTTTATTTTCCATTTGTATATATATATATATATATAAAATAAATCTAAGGCCATTAATTTATTCCAGTTCTTACATTCATACATGCATAGCACAATCAGAAAAAAGTACACGAGCATGATAATTATCACCCTTGATACCAGAAATAAGCACCCTTTGACTTTCCATGATGACGTCACTTCCGCTGCACTAAGAGGGGCGCTTACTACTCCCGTGCCTTTGGAAACTTAGTAATGTAAAAAAAGAAAAAAGAAAGCTGTAAAGTTGCAGTGTGTTTGCCAAATTGGTGCTGTAGTATAAGGAAGAGGATTCTAAGATGTTAATTATGAAACAAAAAGTTTAAAAAGCAGTTTTTAATGAGTTTAACTTTCATCGATTATATCTTTTTTAGTTCTTTTCGTGCAGTTATAACCTTAAAAGAGCCATTTTTTCTAGTGTTTTGAAATTGAATTGACTTAATAAAAATTAACTTAGCTTATTATCTAAAAATAATTTAATTTTTAGGACAATTGTTTTGACAGGAAGATGACTGGGATTTTCAAAATTTTGCCTATTCTACAGAATCGATTATAAATTTGATTTTCTGTGTCCAAAAACTTGATTTTATGAAAAGCAGAATACTTATCAACCCTCTTCAACAACCCTCTTCCGACCCTCTTCAACATCGACCTCAACTGCTGCCATATGACACCCTTTATACCGAAAAAGTCGGCGATGTGGTCAGGGCTGTGCTCCATGCCTTTGGTCCCATTTGACTTGTACTTCAACTCTTCTGCACTTGCCAAACGACAACAACAACATCAACGCATATATTCTTTCTCTAAGATTTCAATTCTTTCATTATATATTTCTCACTTAACTCGAAGACTGACATGAAGTCATGTAGAACATTAACAAACTCATTTTGCATCAAAGTTGCCAGGTACACAAAACAAAAATGTATCACAGTTACAGTAAAATACATAAACAAATAATAAATCTATGTTAAGTGAAAGATGTAGAAGAGAAAGAATTAAATTTCAATAAAATTGCTGCGTGATACAGCCTTGTATATAATTAACTAAACTTAAATTAACATTCTGACTAATATGGAGAAACTTAGCTCGACTTTAACACGTCATTTTGCTTATAAGCGATCAGCCGGTGCTGACGTCATTGGTTACTTTCGTAATGTTCTTCTTTTTCTTGCAGTGACCAATTGCAGGAGACGAAATTCGTAAACCTTGGTATAAAATTACAAGAAACTCGAAGAATTGGAAAAAAATTAGAAGAGTTTTAATAGCAAGAAATAGTCTGTTCGAAAAATTGATCGTTGCAGAAGAGCCCGTTATAACTAATGTTATGCAAGAAAACTGAAAATTCTTCAGAAGATGTCTGCCAAAGTTAGTAATGAAACTAAATTCAAAGTATTATCTGGTCAAAATAGTACTTGTTAAAAGTGAAGCATCGGTCAGATGTGCAGTGGTAGTTAAGCCACGTTACTTCCCTTCCAGAATTTTATGTGTGATAGAATTCGATTAACGGATACCACTAGTTGGTTAATGCTTTTTTTTGTTTAATTTTTTTATTTATGTCAATTTGCTCATTAATTTTTTCCTTCATTTTTTTGCTTATACTATTTCGCTCATTTTTTTTCTTCATTATTTTTCGTTTATAGCAAATCGTTCGTTTTTCTTTCGCTTCGTTGTTTGTTTATTGACAGGGAGACATTATTTTACTTCACCGGATTTCCTTTTCTTTGAGCAGTATATATTTTTAAGAAAATCAACTGTTTAATGTGGACCAATGTTGGACCAAAGTTCAAATCACGTCCGCAGGCACTATTGAAGGGAATTAAATTATCGACTATGTCAACCTTCATCTATCAATAGGTACCTCAGGATGCATTCAAGTTAACATGTCTTATTTACTAGTGATTTGATATTTAATATTTGTAGAGGTATTTACTCCACATATGAAAGTCAAGATGAGGCAAACAACCTGAAGCGGCGAAGAAATTAAGTACCAGCATCAAGAAACGATTGAAACCAAAAACGAAACAAAATATAATTATAAAATGATTGATGATGAGGTGGGCAACAAATGTAGGGTTGGCTCTGAATCACGATCAAAAGATAAAGATAGAATCAAACTTAAAGTGTACGGAACTTTTTAGAAGTATAAAGGAAAATTATCGTAACTAGAATATGAGGGACTTTCGGAGTTTTAGGAAGAAAAAAAACTTTTGAATGAAGGATGGAAAACGTAGTCAAAAATTTTAGATTTGGATAAATTGCAAGAAAGGTCATAGAAGAAAAATTTGATTTTGGAGGAAAAGAAGGATGATAAAGTGGAGAAGAAATGCCGTTATGTTGACGAGATTTAAAATTAAAAGTCAGTTGTGGTTATAAAGTTTTGTAGTCAGAACTAGGAGGAAAAGTTGGATAATCTGGATGGTTAATTGGAATAAAATTGATGATTTAGAAAATAGATAAATAGACTAAAAACCAGAAAAGTATGAAATTGCCTGGAAAAAAAGCCTTTAGTTCAGCAGAAACAAAATTTATTTTCCTATAAATTTCTCTTTAGCTTTGATCTTCAAAACTTAAGAGAAAAAATATCTTTTGCAAAAATAGAAAAACGCAAGTTTTGTATGAAGAACAACATATCCTGAAAATTTCATCAAAATCTAAAATGTTAACCCTACCTGACTTTAAAAAAAAAATGGCTTTTAATTAAAGCATTAGTATTAGTTGTATTCTAATGTAGCATCAAAACCTGCATAGCTATTTCGAGGTTTTCATCTTCTTGATGTTGTCTTCCCCCCCTCCCCTGTAAATTTGTCGATCAAATTTTCGAATACTCTGTAGATGAGAACGAGATACAATATAAAATCGTGACTGAATTTTAAAAAAAGGCCTCGTTATTCATAAAATAAAAAGTTTTTAAAATCTTATAAAACGTAAGCGATTCTCTCTCTCTCTCTCTCTGTATATATATTTATATATATATATCGGTTTT
>NC_092211.1:90750719-90758705 GCF_043381705.1 Parasteatoda tepidariorum
TATATATATATATATATATATATATATATATATATATTATATATACAGTAAGAATCATTCATTTAGGATGTACACGTGCGCTCATTCCTAAAATAAAATTAGTTTGTAAATTAAAATTACCTATAATACAGAAAGAACATGAAGGCGGATTCGAACTAGATTTAGCGTAACCGAAGCGAATAAAAATTATACATTATAAAAACATTTGATACAGCTAAAAATTAAAATATATTTATCTTTATTACACAGCTAAAAACACACATTTATATTTTAACGGTAAACCTTTAATTTAGTAGAAAATGTATAGCAGTGTAAAAGATAGCTACAGACTCGCGTCAACTCGCACTGAATTGTAAACAATGCTTCGGTCAATATCCAAATATGCCAACATTAAAGTCCTCGGAAGCGAAAGTAATTCAATTACGGTGTGAATGCGTGTGAAATAGTTGTAAGATTTTCAACTTAAGGTGCTTGCATTTAAATTACACTCTTTAAATGTATCTGTAAGCTCAGTTTAATGTTGAAATAAAATTTTCCTTCACACAATTCTTGGGTTGTTCAAGCATTATTTCGAAGAGATATTGCTCCACAGTTTTGGCAATGTACTCATTCAAAACATTTAAAATACGAGGCGCATTCAAGATCGGATAAGCTTTGTTCATTGAATTTCTTCTCCCGCATACTTACAACCATACAGTTTAGCAGACCTTTTATATTTTAAACAGTATTTGGTTTTATTTATTTATTGTAACTTCATTTTCAGCTTCTTCCATATCGGTTTTTACCCCATTAAATTAAACTTCATTTAAACAAGGACAATTTCTGCTCAGCGAAATTACTTATTCAAAATTATTATAATCATTTTTGAGGAAAAGCTAAGGAAATTTCAAAAATTAAATATCAGTCTATATTTTCCCCAAAACTAACAAAGCTAAAGCCTCAATATACTTTATTTTAAAAAAAAAAATATTGTGCGGTGGAATAATATTCAATTTTAAACATTTTTCAGAAAGCAAACAGCCATTTAGAAAACAGAAATAAACTCCTAGATGGTTAGTGAAAAAGGCTTTCAAAACAGCTGACTTGAAATGATGTACAGTACGCAAAAAATAATAATAAAACAAGAAAACGGACCATATTGAATAACTTATGATCTAATGATCAGATCTTAACGTTTTTAGGCTCATTCTTAATGGCTCGAGCGGGTGGACTTTTATTATTCTAATTAATAAAGGCAAACGATATTTTTTTAAGTTATAAAAACAGACAAAAAAACGTACTTTCTCTGAACAAACAAATCTTTTTATCGACGGATCCCTATAGTTCTGTCAGGAGAGCGGTCTAAAGTTTTGACCCCTTAATGCTTATTTTACTTTTTGTGTATTTCGCTGCATCTCGAAAACTTTTTAAGCAATTGAGAAGTTCTTGAACACAATCACAAAATTTGTTTTACCAAAGATAGTTTCATTCAAAAAATGACCTTTGTTAAAGATTTATAATTATTTTTAATAATGATCGAAAAATGTTGAACTGTAAGGTAAAATTTTTGCATCATTTTAAAGAATATAATTTTACATGGCAAAATCGGGCAAATCATGACAAAATTACGAGCAAAATCGTTCGAATAGTTCCTGGGAAATTGTATTTAAGAAAAATCAGGTATTTAGAATTAGATTTCTCGGGATCTATTTGTTCGATTTTTTACTCACTGTACAGATTAAATTATCAGTAAATATAAGTTTCATGATTTTTGAATTATACTAAGAAATAAAGACAATGTAATCAATGATTATGTTGTGCATATTAAATAAGAATTATTAATCGATAGCAAGTAATAAGATAGAAATAGATATAACATTAAGAAAATATCGCAAACAAAGTGAGGTTTTCAATTTATTTTTAAAATTTATACATAAAAAATTGTTTTATCTTAATTTAATTTCCAAGCCCAAGATTATTTTTAATTACTAAAACTAATGGGACTTTTCCAAACTTTATTAATTAAAAGAGTTCACGAAGAAAGTTAATTTGAATAATATTAGAGTTTGAGAGAACTATTAAGAAATCTTGAAAAAAATTTTAAAGAATAAAGACAAGCAGAGCAAGTCGTGTTAATATTCTTATTTTGTGCAAAAAACAGGAATTTACCGGAAACAAAAAAAATTTATTATTCTATTGCTTTTCATAGAAGAAATAGCGTTTAAATTCTTGCAAACAAATATGAAAAAGCTGAACATCGTGTCTCATTTTTATAATTTTTTACCTGAATGTATATAGGACGAAAAAGGTTTCTAAAGCTATTTAATGCCGCTGTTGAAGTTAAAATTTTTAATACTCACATTTTAATCTTAAAAATATTTCTTAAGAGTAATATAGAATAAAATATCGACATTTTTATAAGTCTGCTGTTAGTTTTAAAATTGCGAAAAAACTGCTGCGATATTGGTAGAGCCACCACATGCATTGGAGGAATTCGTTCAGGGCCTTCGCAAGTTATACGCAAAAAACAATTTCTTGCAACAAAATCTTCGATTGTTTTATTAATTTATCTTCAGTATTCAAAATTATTTATTTTTTATATTTATATAACTATATAACTTTATTTTTTATATTTGTAAATATTATTGCAATCGTATAAATGATAACTCAGATATGCCGTTCAAGGGGAAACTTTGAAAAAAAAGAAAAAAATTAGTCACCGAAATTAAAATCTCGGAACTAGAAAATAAGACTCACGTGAACATTTTTAGATAAATATTTAAGCTTAGGCCTTCAAACTAAATTTCTTTATCGATGCACAATGCACCATATACAAGCATTAAAAATTAAATAATTATTCAAATTTCGAAAGTAAAATTTAAAACAGTAATAAAAAATCGAGCACTTTTGAAACATAAATAATTTTCGTATGATGAACAAATGATTAATAAAGCATTTCAATGTAAAATATTACACTAATGCTCAACGTGCCTGATAGATCAATGATAAAAAATAAATAATTATTCAAATTTTTAAAAATATAAGTGTAAAAAATATATACAGTGAATTCGCGATAACTCGAATTTGATAGGACTGACGAAAAACTTCGACATATCGGAAGTTCGACTTACCGTTAGTTTAGATTTTGGACTTTCAAAATATTGTCGGATTATTTAATTAATGCTTATTAATTACAAATCTTCTAAATGCTTACAATATTTAAGATAATTTTTCTGACAAGCCATTTACGATAAGACTGTTTAAGCACTCAAGCTGCAACTTTGCTGTTGTGTTTGGCGGGAGAAACTGCAAGTTTACTGCTTTCAAACTAGGTAGATCACTATGCGCTGTGAATTTATCCATAAAGAGTATCACTTTTATTTTTTTAGCAAAGAATTTTCGATCCAATTTTCTTACATAGTCTTCAAATAAAACTGATGTCATCCAAAACTTTTTGTTAGACTTGTAATCCAAAGGATACGTTTTTACATTCTTGAAACTTCGGGGATTTCGGTATTTTCCGATAAGAAGTAAGGGCAATTTCTCTGTCCCAGACGCATTTCCCTCAACTAGGACAGTCAAACGTTTCTTGCTCATTTTACCCCCTGAGCAGTTTTCATCCTTAAACATCATAGTCTTATTTAAAAGACATTTAAAAACTAAACTCGAATCTGTTTCAATATTGAAAACATCATTTTAACTGTATCCTTGAAGTAAATTTGGTAACCTTTCATTTAACCTCTGTTCAGATACTTCAAGAGGGACAGCTTTAGCTTCTCCATGAAGAGTGC
The DNA here is from genome assembly GCF_043381705.1 of Parasteatoda tepidariorum. NCBI lineage: Eukaryota > Metazoa > Arthropoda > Arachnida > Araneae > Theridiidae > Parasteatoda > Parasteatoda tepidariorum. Next base: position 90,754,490 of record NC_092211.1, read on the forward strand.
AAAAGACATTGTGTGTGNTATATATATATGTCAGAAATCAAGAGAATGTCACCTTTCACCGCTGAATGTCAATAATCACTTAGTCACTTAGGTGAATGTCCGAAACATTTGTTTTATATGTATTGATATTAATCTATTCGCTGATATTATTGTATTTATTCGATATTTTAATATCTGAGGAGAATAGATTAGGAGAAACATCAGTGTTCGGAGTGCCAGTTAAGTGCACACTCGGCAGTGGTACTTGACCTTCAAAAACAATTATATAGGGCAAACCGAGTAAATGTATACCGGGCAGTGGCACTGACCTTGATAAAAACATTAATGCAGGGCATACTGGGCAAATGTATACTGGGCAGAAGTGCTTAACCAGACCTAGAATATATTTCGAACATTCACCAAAGTGACCATGTGATTGTCAACATTCACCGGTAAAAGTCAAGAACAATCCATGTCGGTCATTCACAGTAACACCCATATTAGGATAACACCCATATTAGTAACACCCATATTAGGACAGTAACACCCATACATTGAAGAACATATTTAACATTTTTAATTATTCGCTTTCGCGTATGTAACGATAAACTCTCGCAAACAAAATTTTGACCCCTATCCGAATATATAGAATGCTCATACACTGAAGTTCTTTTCGCCGAGACTAGGCAAGTCATTTAAAAAATAAACTTAGGACTAAAAAATAACTAAAAATGACGTAACTAAAAAATAAACTCGTAACTTAAAACATCGTTTGCACTTTTTAATTAGCATATTTGTGGTCACCCCAGCGAGCCAATCTGGATTGAGTCCTATAACGGGAAGATCCAATCACAGAAACGAAAGTAATTCAGAGTGGTCCATATTTTTGATGCACTGTACATCTGTAGAATATATGGATGCTGAATATGTATGTGCATATATAAAATATATGTACGCCCATTGTACACTAATATATTAAGCATGTGTGGATAGATACATTGAATATACATATATCGTGAATATGTACATGCATACACTGCATATGCATATAATGTCCATATATGCATACATATATTGTACAGATGTACATATATAATGTTCATAAATAAATTGCAAATGCTGGCATAGGACAAGCATACATTGTACATCAATGCATAGGATATAAATGTATTGTTCATACATGCATGGGACTTTATACATACTCAAGTATTTTCATAAAATATATACGTTCATTAGTACAAACGTACATGTCTACATTGTTTGCACATACATTTATACTTTCAGATATATACCTATGTACATATATTTTATAAATACAATGCATGTTTTTGCGAGTGTAACTAAAATGTATGCACATATGCATTTGATAAATGCATATGTACATACGTTTTAGTTAAATTCTTTCGTACATACGCTGTATATAAATACGTAAAAAATGTATCATTATGCAGTACGATAAACTATCTGTACTGTAAAATATAGTCTTATATTTGCATACAATCACCTTATAACCTTATATTTAGATTACTTGTAAACATAATTGCATGTAATCAAGATAACGCAGCACTAATGATTACATATAATCCTATATCTTGAATACTTGAAATGACGATTACAAGTAATTTTTTATCGTAATTGATTATGTAATAACGATTACAGTTCAAAATTATAAATTTTTGGTATCATAATTTAATTGTAATAATAGTAATTGAGTAATTGTAATTGATTACTGTAATTGATTATTGTAATCAGCATTGCAGTTGTAATCCAAATTTGTAATCATAATTACAAGTAAATTAATAATGTGTTATCTATTATATATTTCCCACACTTTAATATGATCAGAAATTATGATTACTTGTAATTGCAATTGTCTTTAATCGTGATTAGAAGAAATTGATTACATAGCAGTAATTATCTGCAATCAATTACAGTTTTAATCGATTGTTGTAATCGTCGACCCACATTGGTTTCAGATATAAAAAGGACTGTAAGGAGGCGTAAAAATTTGCTCCTCGTCTTCTGCTTCTTGTGAACTAGTGTCGAATATAGTTCGTTCACCAGGAGTTGGCACTTGGCTCCGCCTACATCACACATTATCCGACGATACTATTTCACCATTTTTGGGAGAAGGATGTGAACAATCCTGAAGAAAGTTGCTATTTGGCGATCATATGACAAAAGTATTTATTTCGTAATCTTTATGCGCATTTTTTTAACAATAAATATTTTATAAATTTGATGATATTTCCCTCTTTTGAGTGAATAGTTTCTCTTTTTTTAGTCATTTTGTGGAAAAACAGCAGTTTTTAAATTTAAAATATATTTAATTAGCTTGAGTAACGAAAGGTATGATAGAATTTACTGTTATCGTTTGGCACTCATTAAGGATTGTCTAAATTTCAAGCGCGGGGATGTTTCTCTTCTTACTCCCGAGCTGAAGTGCCAACTACTGGTGAACGAATTATACGTCTCTTTAAAAGCGGAGGTTGCCAACAGCTAACGGAGTTCATACTAGGATGCATCGTCTAATTGCCAGAATTTTCGTATTGAGAAATCGCAGTTCGCACGTAGTGTAATGAATGCCAGAACATCGATGAGTGTGGAGTTTGGTCACACGATGGCCACAGACGAAACAACAGGACAGCACAATTGCTCGGGATGTCTCACCGTGACGGATCATACAGCTTTCTCTTTTGTATTAGCACAACGTTGGAGCACTGCTACAGGTATTTTGTCCATCCACTACAGCAAGAATTTTGTGCAAGGGTTCCTCTATTCAGGATTCCTCTGTCGCTAAATTACAGACACCTCAGATACATCAGGGCTACTCAACACAGTGCATGGTGTGCCCTGTGACAACAAGTTGTTTTCTCTTAAGATTAGGCATCAGACGTAACAGAGGGGAACGACAGCTCTTACAGTGTATAATCCCGTATCATACCGCAAAAAAGGCAGGTATCATGGTATGGGGAGTTATTGGGTATAGTTATAGACACCACATAGTACAAATTACGGATATCATCAACAATGATAGCAACATATGGGAAATTGTGGAGCCAGAAGACATTCTTCAGTAAATTGCGGCGTTGCATATTTGCCTGCATGTTTCTAAGACTGCACAAGTCTTCTTTAGTGCACATCATATTTGGTTTCTTCAAAGGCCTGTACATTCTCCGGATGTGTAACCCATTGAGCATGTCTGCGATTTCATCGGTTGGCAATTTTCTCGTACATATGTAAGACGACACGCAACTACATGGAATGCCATTTTTCATTATTACAATCGAAACCTGTATGATTCAATGCCACGATGTGTACAGGCTCTCATCTCTCAGTGAGGCGAACCATAAAAATGCTGATTTTCGACGATCTTTTTTTTTATTTCGTCTTCTAAAGATGATCATTTATTTGCACCAGTATCTGTAATATGGGGAATGTGAGCCTTGGGGGATCAGGGGATAAAGCGTTCGCCTTCCACTGAGGTGAACCGGATTCAAATCCCACCTATGGTTGGTCGATACAAATTCCGCACGAGGCTCGTGCCGACCACAGTGCTGACGTAAAATATCCTGAGTGGTGGATGGATCATGGGTTCATGGTTAGTCATCATAGGTAGTTCATGGGTCGACAGAGAGTTCCCTTGCTGTCAGGAGAACCCTGGGAGGTTTTCGAGGTTTTCTCCCCTATGTAACGCAAATGTGGGTTAATTCCATCAAAAAAGTTAAGGCAAATTTCTTCCAATACTTGATTCAGGAGTTTCTTTGTCTTCTGGATTGGGTTCAAAATTACAAGGCTACGGAGTTGAATACTAACAGTCGCAAACACAAAAAATGGCGTCTGCTGTTCAACGACGGTTATAAAAGAAAATATGCGGAATGTAAAATATCCTCAATGGGAGACGGATCATGGGTTAAAATCCCGTTGCCGTTAAACTAACCCTGAGAGGTTTTCGTGGTTTTCCTCTCCATGTCATGCAAATGCTGGTTAGTTCTATCAAAAAAATCTTCCTTAAAAGCAAATGTCTTTCAATGCTTGATTCAGGAGTTCCCTTGTCTTCTTTGTTGGGCTCAAAATTACAATTCAATGGAGTTGAACATAGGTAATTGTAAACTCAAAATTGGGTCGGCTGTTCAACGACGGTGTTATAAAATAAAGTAAAATATGTGGAATAAATTTCTGACAAATCGTTGGTGGTGTTGCAGTTTTTACAAACAATGGTATATATATATATATA
>NC_092211.1:90758827-90766747 GCF_043381705.1 Parasteatoda tepidariorum
TCAGGGTATCTCTCTCTCTCTCTCGTCAAGATGAGAGTTAAAAGACATTTCACTTGGGAATACTTTAAAAGCCTAAAAGTACAGGGAGATTATAATTTCTGCGTCTAAAAGCATTTTATTTATTCTTTATTTCGACAATTAAAGTTTATGCGAACAATTCTTTTTTCATTTTTTTAACGTTGAAAAGAATATAGAAGATGATTTAATAAGATTCCGGTTTTTACTCAAAAGTCAGTAAAATATGTCTTTATTTATATATTTTTTTAAATTGTCGTTATGAAAAACAATTGTTAAAAGAATTTTCAATCAGAATAAGAAGTAAAATAATTTCTAACCAATAGCAAAACGTTAACTCCTCACTGACTTTCAATTCTAAATTAGTTAGTAAAAATTAATTTTAGTCTGTAGTTACAAATAAAAACTACGACTTAAACTTAAAGTTATAAAAAAGTTACTTATTGATGCTTTTAGCAATCTAACAGTACATATTCTTTTAGTACATATATATTAAATTAATATGAGTTAATAAATTAATATATATTAAATTAAATATATATATTCTATTCAATTTTAAAAATATGAAGATTGGAAATTATGCACAAGCATAAGAAAACAGAATTCTTTATAGTATTTTGTAGTGTTTAGTTCACTTGACAACGGGTGAAACCCTTATCCAAAAACTCCTTCGGGGGTTACTATTAGTCTTATAGTACATATATTTTAACTAATTTAACGTAGAAAAAACCGTTTTCTGCCAAGAAACAACAATTATTGCGAAGCAATCATCGGTGTTGGTGAGCGGCAGCGAATTATTTTTTCTGTGTTTGTTTGCTTCTTACTGTGATTTATTGTATTGTATTTAATAAATAAATATATTATTATTAATAAAAAAATGATTAGTATGGGTTAAAATGTGTTTCACAAGTATGAAAAAGGAGGCAGTCATTTTTTATACCATGACGAAAATTTAAAATGAATTTTATCTTCCGTCCTGCAGGGGGGAAAAAGATTTGACGATAAAAAAATAAAAGAAAAAGAGAATCACGAATTCAGACACATAAATTCACTTCAACACCCGATAGTTTTCATAAAATCATACGAAGAAATAGACGGAAATCACATTTCGTCTATAGTTTGATTTTTTTTTTCTGTTGGAATCGATTTCTCTCTTTTGCTATGACGAGTAAGAGGAAAACTTCTTTTAACACTGCATTCTGTGGAATCGGAAAGATTTGCTCGATTCGTTAAGAATTAGGTCCTGTATGTTTGAGAATTGAAATAAACTTTTTCGATCTAATGAAAATTATTTGCGTAAATGTTTAAAGTTGTGGGAAAACTGGACAAAAATATTTCTCAAATAAATATTATAGTAATTAAAAATACTTATAAAAAATTTTATGTTTTATAGCTTATGCTTGTTGCACCCTTTCGAACTATTAAGATTGAGCCTTAGAACGTGAAGATCCGATCCTTATACCAAAATTTATTCGGGGTTATTACTCTTTTTTTCCACACTTCGTAGAAGTGCGATCAGAGCCGGATTATACCTTTCGTAGGCCCTAGGCATAGCCGATTTTGGGCCCTCCCCTCTTTACCCCACTCCTCCCCTCTTTTCAAAATATATGCTAAAATTTTCTTGCATATTTTTTTTTAACATTTTTATTAATATGGATTTTAATTTACAAATTTGTTTATCGAACTTTATCTGCAATACCGACATACTGCCGATATTGCAGTTGATATCGATAAAAACCATTATGATTAGTTCGATCGATAACTATGTAAACACTTCACGTCAACAATACAACAAAGAAAACAGTGAAATTGATAGTGAGATTAATTACAAGAAATATTTATACTATATATTGATAACTATAATATTGATAACTAAGTGAAGGAAATTAACATTGTCAAAAGTAAATCTTTTGAAATTATTTATTAATAAATAATAATTTTGCAAGGTAGGTTAAATGTTTACTAATAGAAAAAAAATTATCTAATACTATTTTAATAAAATGTTAGTCACGTTTTATTTTTGTCAACAAATGTTTTTCGCCCAAGTTTTTCGTAGGCCTCTGAATTTCGTAGGCCTTAGGCACGTGCCTAGTGTGCCTATAGGTTAATCCGGCCCTGAGTGCGATGTATTGATATTTGTAAAGTTCAAGAAATTTGCTGATTGTTGTTAGTTTATCTCAATTCACTGGGATGGATAAATTTTATCTCCTACCAATTTAAAATCATCGTAGTTAACAAAATGAACATTTATAAAACTGAGAACAAAATAATTTCTAACAAAGTAATTATTTAAAATAATAAAACTATATTTCTGGAAAAAAATGAAAATTAATATAGATGCAGTAATATTGTTTAGTACTATAAACAAAGGTAATATATTTTCTCACATAAATCTTAAAAGAAAAACTAGTTAAAATAAATATAAAACACCACTTATGCTTTGGAAAACCTCCAATGATGCTTGTACAGAGGAACAATTTCCTGGTAAAGTCACGCCAAATTATCTTTTTAGGATGCTTCTCTACTTATTTTTGAATGTTTGCCAACAAAAGTCAGTTTTATTAAAACAAATTATCAATAACCTATTTTAAGAAGCTAGATCTTGATGTATAGTTAACTAAATTATCATTCAAATGTCACTGCTTCTTAATTTTCTGTAGTTTTTAATTTTTCGATACTTGCAATTATCAAATCACTCCAACCCTTTAATTGATTAGCTAGTTAACACCATATAATAATTTGTAAAATTTATTAAGCAAATGCGACACGAATTTGTTTTTCCCAATAATAGTCTGTTGCAGGCAAAAATCTCTTATTTCAATGGACAGTTACATCATTACCTAATTTTTTTTATATTTTACAATCCTAACTTTTTGGAAATTATCTCCTGAAACCAAAGATCAATTTTTTTTCCTCAAACGTCTATTTATTTAACAAATAAATATTTAAAATGCCTTAAAAGGCCTCCGTAAGTGATGCAATCAAAAACGATCTCCGATTTATTATGACGTCACGTGTGCTGAATGGAACCTCTGGACTGCTGAATGGATCATCCGCTATTACAATGGTCTTCCAGTTTTGATATAATATGAAAATCTTTCGTATATTATTAGTAAAAAAAATGCGAATTAAATTTACGATTTTTAAAACTTCAAACTGTTAATTTATCACTAAAATATCTGAAGTTCATAGAAAATCATCATAAGTTCATAGAAAATATTGTTTTATTCCGCTTATTTTTAGGTTAAAATGATACTCAATTACAGCTGAATTACTTAATTAAAATGAGTCGCAGATTGGATAGAAATAGTATACATTTAGATATTAGGTGAATGATTTTATTAATCGATGTTGCATTTAAAAATTCGTGTTTTCATAAATCTAGCCCATTGAAAAATATTTATCTGTCATAGTTATTACCCATGTGCTAATGTTAAAATATTCAGGTGAAATTAGAATGTAGAATGAAATTTAGATTTGCCTTTTTTGTACTAGAGTTGAAGCTTTTATTCTTATATTTTTAAAAGTAAATATTTACAACTACAGTTTATTTTCTTTTTACTCTGTATCAAATATTTAAATTCGCATTACGCTCATATCAATTCTCACTACTATTCTTTGAGTAAATAGAAATTTCGGTATAGTCAAAAATTATTTTTATTTTTAAATTTATACATTTTAATTACTCTTTCAGCAATACAGCATTTACAATGTATGATTATTGCTAACTTTTCCTCATATTTTTGCAAACAATGTCAGTGTTTGCAAAGAATTTTAAAATAAGAAAATTGATGCATTAGATATTTTTAATGAAAAACATTTTCATTAAAATAGGTAAAAAAATCTCAGGTATCAGTATATGTGCTTATACCTGTCGTTATTGCCAATCATCCATCATCCTCGCAACCGCCTACTTCCGTGTTGAAAGGTGGCAGACTATTTACAAGGGAAAAGTCCCGGAATCTATAGCGCCAGACAGTCTTAACGGGAAAAGTCCTGGTAAAATGAACTCATTCTTTTCTTTCGAACTAGTCGTCAGTCTTTGTTCTGCAACGGGCAACTCTCCGCTATCGATGTCGTTGTTATATTTATTTTCCTTCCTTAATAAATTTAGTAAGTTTAATTCTTAAATTAATTATTGTCTTTTTTCCTACCTTGCTCTACAAATCACTGCATACTTTAATTCATTTACAAATTTCACTTACAATAATTTAATTTAACCACATAATTTCAGCGAGTTTCATTAGGCTAGAAGTTTTTATTTCACTAAAGCTAAAGAATTTTTTAAAAAAATAGGCAAAATGAAAAAAATTCTAATGCATATTTTAAATTATTTTAAAAAATTAAATAGACAATTATGTTGATATCGGTCTCAGCATTTTTATTCTGAGTAAATAGGAATTTTGCTACATCGAAAAATTATTTTTATTTGTATTTATAAAATTTAATTCCTGTTTCTGTTGTGTAGAGCTAAATAAATGCTTATATTTGATTTCAATACTCTTATAACATAGATTACGTTAATTAAAATAATATGAAAAAATCTAGTGGAAGATATTAATTATTTTTTTCTTTAACTTAAAATTATTTTTTTGAGAGAATGATCTAAAAGTTACGCTGGGATCACAATTCTTTTCAAAAGGCTACTGCTACACTGAAGATGATTCCCTGCATTAAATACAAGGTAGAACAAATCAATAAAAAAAAATCATAACTTATGTTTTTCTACATTTTTAAAATCTAAAATTATTCTTTATTAAAAATTAATTCAATATTTTTGTTTCACTTAACATGAAAATAAATCTCCGACATGAATTTGAAATATGCTTTGAAATTAAGATCAACATGGTTAAAAAAATAAAAGAACAAATTTATTTTGCATTTATAACGTATCATTTTTATAAGTAATATCAGGCGTCCATAACTCATTCTAACACCTTTTTTACTGAACTAAAGAATCTTAGTATTCAATACTAGAAAATTTCTTCAACTATTAACATTGTTTCAATGAGTACCATTGAAATTTAATGTATTATAAAAATACGTTATATTAAAAACACATTTTCATTAAGCTACATTAGGGCACAATTTATTATACATATCTTTGTTCTCTCATAGTTATTTACCATCTAAAAAGCCATTCAGTTGGATTTAATTCAAAAGAAAGCAAGAACGTAATGGCATTCATTACAGAGTAATTGTAAACGAACGGCAGATGGGCACTGGTGACGTCAATTCCTGAATAATCACGTGACTCCCCGTTTCAGGCGAAAACGAAATTTAGCGTTTTTAGCTTAAAAAAAACTAAATAATTAGCACTCTTTGAAAATTAATAAAATGTTTTCTGGGAGTTTCAGGGATTCTGAATGTATTAAGATTTTTAAAAAAATTAAATACTAATTCAAATTTTTGAAAGTAATATTTCTAAATTTCCATTAAGTAAAATAGAATTTTTAGTAATTATTAACGCATATGTATGGTTTCTAAAGTCACAGACATGCACAGGCATGCTTGAATTAATTTATTTACGTATTTTAACTAAATAATGCCATTCTTTGAACTACTGAGAGGTTCGATTCCCAAACCACCTCTTATGGTCACCCTGGTTGCCTCTCATTTATCTTTATTTGCTTTTTTTCCCCGTATATATTTCAAAATTTTGATCGATGAATTTCAATTAATCGTCGATATTTATTTATTTTCAAAATTATTCTGTTTTCAAAATGCAAAATTAATTTTATATAATATATAAGAATATTTTTATCACTATGTTAAGCGTAACAAAATGAACGAATACTTGGATTATTTGAAAATTAATAAACTGCACTTGGATTTAAAAAAAATTTAAAAATAATCGAATTTGAAAATACTTTAAAAATAGTTTAAAGATAAGATTTATTTGTATGGCAACATCTAATCTCTCTTTTACTTATTTATTTTATTTACTCATGTTTTCTTTTTGTTATTTTTGTCATCTAGTCAAGTATGAGCTTATTAAATGAAAATAATGAGACAAACAATTTTTTTTGCAACAAAAGATTAATAGTCATTATTAAAAGCAGAAAAAATGTGATTAAAAACTATGACAAAAGACTTTCAAGCAAATTGGAGTTCGTGTTCGTGTTATTTTCATAAATAAAAATTTAATTTTCTCCGCGTCAAATTTTAATTCTGTAGTTTTTTTCCTGCTGGCTGAAGAGCGACTTAGGGTTATTTTTCAATACAAATTTGACAATTGATAATTATTTAACTAATAATCGAATCAAATTCATTTTTTAACTTCATCGCACTTTTTGAACATATTTTTACTCAGCCTCGCAATTTCAAGTTTTAAAGTGTTACAGATTTGGCTCAGCAAAACATAATGTTACGTAAAGTGGAAAGAAAAAAATCGCAAGAAAGGACTTAAAATTGCTGCAACTTTCAAACAAACTAGAATTATTAAAAACACTTGTATTAAGTTCATAAATTAAAATAACTCTTTTAGCTCGTCAAATTTCAATTTTGTAGTTGCATTCCTGCAGACCGGCGGTATTTCACTACAAGCTCCATAGTTAAAATAGTTTTTGAACTCGTAAACGAATGTTAATTTTTTATCCCATCGTACTTACTTTACATTTTATTACTCTCGTAATTTCAGGTTAAAGTTTATTCGCACCAAAACAAAATGTAACGTTAAATTGAAAACCCAAAACAGCAGCTCTCGTGATTTTTTAATTATAAAGAGATAATTATTTAATCATTACAAAATGTCACGATTGCAATTTAGTTTTAGTATGAAAAGAAAATTGTGGAATACAATATGTGCACTGCTGGATATTTCAAGGCCTAAAAAGGAGATCATGTAGTTCTTACCAACCAGTTCAGGATATAATTATTTTTAAAAAATTAAATTTAAAAAATAATATTTATGTACTTAAAAAACAAATGCACATGGTTGCATGCATCAAAACATGCATCTGGTTAAATTAGATCACAAAAAATGGTCATCCATAAATAACTAATTGCACTAAAAACATCTTATACCATGAAATTTCCTTGCAAATTAGTTTTAAGATGGGTGATCAAAACTATTAAGCACCGTTGAAATATTTGACTATTCATGAGCAATGATTAATGTCTAATTATTTTAAAACATATGTAACGTAAAACAGTTATATTGAATGAGTTAATAATTAACCTATTTTTAGTTAGAGTTAATGATGCACTATTTAAGGATGAAGCTTTTAATAGAGCTTGAATAATAATCATTTGTATTTTTACGAAAAATCGAATTTCAATCTGACTTCTCACATTTTCAATGAAACTAATGATTTTAATTTATCTTTATTAAAAGTAATATTTTGCGAAAGCTGCGTATTTTCGGTAAAATAAAATTGTATTATGCACAAAATGTAATGACACTTTTTGTTTGAATAGATATATTTTTAAATATACTAGAGAGGTTTAATCAGGCTAAAATGATTGCCCAAAGACAGAGCAATCCCTTTTAGTCAATACACAAATCCTCTAAGACTATTGATGCAACATCGAGACAGGATTTCGGTTGATAACAGAGAAGGGATCGAAGTTAAATTATGTGAAAAGCGATGACTCTGCAGTATTTAAAGAGCTTTAAGTAAGATCCTGTAAATGAGTGACAAATATATTGAAACAAAGAAAACATTAAATTATATTTGAAATAAGCTTCTGTTTTGTTTTCCATATTAATCAGGAAGATATATTTATCTGTAAAATTCTAAATACTTAAAATGGCTGCAAGGCACAAGTCAGAGAAAAAAATATCTTCGCAGAATTAATATAGATTTATTGACAAGGTATCTATATCCAGGGTAATCAAGGTTTGTTACCTTTTTCATTGCTTTGAAGCAATGAATTCAAAATAATGCGAAATTTTATATATAT
>NC_092211.1:90768687-90804387 GCF_043381705.1 Parasteatoda tepidariorum
GTCTATAATTTTCCTTTGTTTTATCTTCATTTTGAACTTATCTAATGAGTTCTGTTTACTTGCAGCTTATGCGCAATAAATGAAACTTATATATATATATATATATATATATATTATTTTTAAAAATACAACAATGATATTATAAGGGACACAGACATTAAAAATCGAGCCTATTTCAAACGATATAGTGATTGGGTATTTGCACTTCAAGAAGAAGATCACGAATACTCAAACATGTGACCTATGACGTCATTCCAGCTGATCGTTTATAGGCAAAATAGCGTGTTATAGTCGAGCTAAGTTTCTCCGCATGAGTTAGAATGTTATTTAAAGGGAATTTATGAAATATTGCGCCATATTCCGCAACGAATTTGTTTAAATACAATTCTTTCTCGTCTATGTCTTTTACTTAACTTAGATCCATTATTTGTTTAGTATTTTATTCTAACCGTTATAAATTTTTGTTTCGTGTACCAGACATCTTCGATGCTTAATTAGTTTATGTTCTATGCGGCTTCGTGAATGTCTTTGGGTTGAGTAAGAAAAATAGAGTGAACGAATTGAAATCTTTGTCAAATAATATAGAATGTGTCACTTAAGTGAATTGATACTTGACGAGCCTAGCTTTCTCGAAATAGAATAGAAATAACAGTTGCTGACGCAAACAAATGCCATGTTTCAAGAACCCATCAGGATTGAGAAATCCACACTCGCAGGTATCCTATTATATATCATTAGTGAAATTTACTTAAACATTTTGTTCGTAGTTGAACCCTCAAAATAAGTGTCGCCACATCATTCCACTTCCAGGAAAAACAATTAAACAATTAATTATGCATATAATGTTAATATTTAGCTGGAAACTGCACAAGTTTTCCAGTTTTTACTAAAACTACAGGGTCAGGCGATTAATCAAATAATTTTTTCACTTTGGCTTCTCTCTTGGTCTGATGATTTTACGTCTAATAAAGTGTTAGTTCAAACATCTGTGAAAGAATATCCTGAATCATCCTTTAAGATATAAATTGGCTTTGGTCTATCAATGATGACTTTATTCTGTTTATCTTTGACCAGAACGTTTTATAGTGAAGACCAGTAAATGGAGCTGTTAAAGAAGGTTTCCCAGAATATATTTTGAGAAATATCTGAGAACGTGTCTTCAAGTTTTCAAACACAAACGTAGACTTAGCGGAATGATTTGATGTTGATACTGTATACGTCGTATATGTTTCTTCAATTTAATTAGAAAGTTATTTTCTGCGATAGATTCTTTTTCTTCTGTGAAAAATTGACCTGGTAATCTAAATTTTCACCATAAGCCATTTTAGAAGTGGAGCAATTTAATTTGTTCTGATGGCAAGATCAGCGGCCAATCTCTGAAAGCATGGCTCATAATAGCTATGTTAAACACTAATGCAATCGTTCTATGAACCACAGTAATGGATGATAGGCAGTCTTGCGTGATATGGAAATGCCAAAATTTTCAAAAGAGCTGAATAAATCACTGGCACCCACGATGAGTGGTGTTTGTTTCAGGCCCCCTATTCCTAGATATTCAACCACTGTATAAAATTTGGGTAAATTTTTCTGTTATACCAACTAATAGAATAACTTCTGGCCAACGATCAATACAAGTTTAGCAATTGTTTAAAACCATTTTATGACGGCATACGTCCCAACAAATTGACGATTATATGATTAAAACGTTCATTAGTGTCTAAGTGGTGAGTTATATGACGAATTATTTCAGCCTTTTAACATGCAATGCATCTTCTAGTCAATTTGGCTATATTCTGTTTCATATTAGGCCAAGTGAATCGTTGGCCTACTAGTTTGATTTATGATCTAACTCCATGATGAGCTAAAGTCATCCACAAATGAAATATAGAAAATCTGTAATTATTTAGTGGGTAATAAGATTTATTAAAATGTCACAATAAAGTTAGGTTATTTGACCTGTACTTGAAGTTTTTGATGATTTACGCTAATACTTGATTCCAAAAATTCTTTTAATTCAGGGTCATTTTTTTATCTGTATCAGAAGAATTTAAATCATTTTGTGTTGAAAGATTCTGAATACGCGGAAGAGCATCGGCGACGAATTTTCTGGGCCACTGGTGTGGTGTTCTTATAGTTGCAAATTGGAACTAAAAAATCAAGTTTATTAATTTAAGAGACAGCTCATCAAATTTTTGAGAAAATGTATGGACTATCGGTTTTTTATCTGTAAAAATCACAAAATCACTCCCCTCTGAGGTGTAAAGAAAATATTTAATAGCTGCAAAAATCACCAGTAGTTCGCGCGGTCGCATACACGCCATATTTCTGTTCAGCTGGACTAAGTTTAGTTAAAAAGAAACCTTAAGATTCCCAGTTGTTATTTTCACGTCGTTGAACACATTTTCATGCAGCCCAACTGGAGACGTCATCCATTAAAACTAGTGTTGTTTTAGGACCCGGATGGACTAATGTGTAAGATCTTTCGATGACGTCTTGGAATTCTTACACTTTTCACTCGTTTCGGTTCTCTAAATCAATATCATTTTTTATTCCTGTAGGCAGAGTACGCAAAGTGGATAGTCATTTGATGAAACGTGACGATTTAAACAGTAACATCTCGATATTGAAAAATAAACAATATTACAGCTTAAACATAGAAACGTGACATCATGCATCACTCGGACACAACGTCATAATAACGTGACGTTACTCAGTGAACAGTCCACTACTGTTAAAAATATATTCCTTTTACACAAGTTTACATGCACACAGAATGACGTCACTCATGTTATCAATTAACAGAAGCTATTTCTGTAGCCTACACACAACCGAAACTTAATTCTGTTAACTCAATATATTCAGAAGAGTAACGTACCACTTCAACATGCTGTCCCACTGTCATGTGATCTATTTATAAAGAAATGGAAGTGAATGAATGTGAGAAGTAATAGATATATGAATGAAAACATGATAAAATAAATCAATGAATAAATATATGAATGCATCGATAAAAAATGAATGAATAAATACGTGAATGAATAAAATAATTAATTTCTTCACTGTCAAGATTCGATTATTCTCCATTTTTACAGCTTTAATCGAGTTGATAGTTACTAAGATACAATCCAACCCAATTTGTTCGGATTCGCACGGTAATGCCGCAATTTAAATTCAACAAAATTACAAAGCGTGCCGTAAATATTCCCGACAGACCTTTTTAAAGTGTAACCGCCAAGTTTTCGTTTCGGTCCAGGCAACACACTCAGTACTTAAATGCGCTATCTTTCGGTCCCAGGACGATAAAAGGAGAAAAGGAGAGATAAACGCGCACTCTCGAGTGTCTAATCTGTAGGCATTAAGTTCCTCAGAGTGTGCCTCTCAAAAATCCGGCACATATTTTATTGCATCCTAAAGTTAATGAAATGTTCAACGAAATCTTTCACTATTCTAAAAATATCCAACAATACAATACGTTAGATTGCAGATTATTCAACAGTCAATTGTTTAGGGTTATGGGGGCTATTCAAATATTACGTAAGCATATCTTCGTCAATTTCGGATTCTCCTCTCTCCTTGTCAGCAAAAATTAGCAAATCACAAACTCTCTCTCACGCTTAAGTAAGAAAGTCGCAACAGCTCACCCCTTTGGTTTTTTCTTTAACTTTGATTTTTACTACAGTTTAGAATTACAATTTTAGGGAAAAAAAGAATGGAAGTTCGTATGAAGTAAAACTTACGTTTTTACTTTATTTTATAAAATTTTAAGTATATTATTCATCAAAATTCTTTCGTATTCTAAACTCTTGGTCTCTGAAACTCTCCGAATTCTTTATGTTCCAATTTTCTTTTTCGAATTCACCTCTTATTCCAATTTTGGAAAGTTTTAACGTGTATTTTTTAATGATATTTTCCTGATTTGCTTTTCTAAAACTTTGTGAAATTTATGGGGCTTTTAATGTCTTACGTAGGCATTGTTTATATTTCTCCCTTTCCCTGATCAACAAAAATAAGCAAGTGACGAGTGCTAATGTAATATTTGAGTGGCCAAGTTAGCCATTGAATCGCAGCTTAATTCTTGGGTTACGTTAAAAAGATCCAATTAATAATTATTGTAAAAAATTGCATAAAAAGTACAATTTCAAATGCGCAAGAAAAAGCAGCCAATGATAGTTGGTACAAAATAGTATTTCGAGACAATTCTCGTTCCTTATGATGCCAAATTTTGTAACATGTGTTCACACAGTATAACATAATAGCATAAAATACTCATTCTTTGTCCAAGTACTTTTATCAACCAGCAAATCACTTGATGAAGATTCTTATTTCTTAGGTTTACATTCGCATAAAATCACTAAAAATTATGAGGGTATTGTTAACCATTAAATATTTCGTTAGCAGTGATTTTATGGTATTTATTTTTAGCATTATTTGTCATTTCGTGTACCATTTTAGATTTTGATAATTGGGATATATTTCGCTCTCTTACGTTAGCTTCCTTACACTCCTGTACATAAGATTTGAATCAACTGCGCTTGCTCGAGCAGTTGATTAATTTTTAGGAGTTATTTAGTTGCTATCGTTACGCTATATTGGCTTGATTAACGCTGCAAAGATAAAGCAACAAGCACGCTACTTATTACTGTTAAATGTTGTTTACTGTTTAAGCCTACCTTCGAATTCAAAACATGAACTTATAATGCGAATTTGAAGAAATATATTGATGAGATTTGGATATGAATCATGTTTGTTGAACGAAAAAATCGTCTAAGTCCATTGTAAATGTTTGTTGTGATTTTGTAGTCAAAGTTCAAACGATATTCCACTGCGTAAGCGTTTTTAACTTACCGATTTTTGCGAAATCTCTTATTTTCACTTACGCAAGTGTTACAACTTATTTGTAACACTGTTTTCCAATAGTTGATCCAATCAATTTCACGGACTCTATAGAACACTTTATGATGTCCTTAGCACAGTGAACTATGCTTCCAATATTTCAACATCACTATCCAATAATGATTTCTACTTCAGCAAGAACTTAATATGTTTAATAAGCCTATACTGGTGCAAGAATTGTGAACGCCCTACCATGTAAGGGAAAGCAGAGCCATCTAGGTACACCACGCAACCATGCGAAAGAGAGCAGAGCCATCTATGCACTGACACCCACATAGCTGAAGGAGAGGTGTTTTGACTTTTCTTATAAGAAGATGGCAACTGATTGAAAAAGGGTTCTGCCCGGTACTTTTAGCCGGCAGAAGGGGTTCGAAGGTGTTGGAGTAGTGTGAGGGGCTTCGGCCCCCAAGCTCTTGAGATTTTTTGCTTCGAGTAAGAGATAGTATGGCGTGCTAGGTCATTGTGGATATAGTTTTTTTTAAATGATCGGAATTCATCCGACATTTAGTGTTTTAGACACTAATTTAATCTTTATATTGTGCTGGTATTTCAATTCCACCAAATTCTGAAATTTCAATTTAATTTTATTTTTATATTATGATTTGTGTCAGTCTCCTTTCGAGCAAGTTGAATGTTTCTATTTTTAATTTCAGTCATAGCTTAATTTATTCCAAATACTTTTTAATATAGAGAAATACTTTTCGCAATTTTTATTCCACTTTCGATCTTTTTTTTTTTCAGTACTACCACGTGTGGTATTAAGTCTAATTTATTTAATTGTTCGTAGGGTGCCATGTGGTACAGTACTGATAATATTTTATCTATTGTTCTTATAATTTTTACGACTATTTAAGGTGCTATATATTTACAGTGAACATAAAATTAATTGATAATTGTTCGTACATGTGCACTACCTAACTTGAGATTAACTTAAATCCGATTTTAACTTCAACATTATTAATTTTATTATTTCACCACCATATTAATTAATTATATAACTTTATTAGCAAGTTTGATATTTTTTCACATGCGCATGAGGGCGATTCCACAAAAAGTGGTCCTGACTGACTAAATATTCAAAATTATCGTAAAAACAAGAATGACAGAATTTCGGAATCTGGAAGATGTAAATTTTTTAATAGTTAAGATATTTTTTTTTAATTATAAATAGTATTTATTAAATTCTAAAAAAAGGTGGAACACTCTGAATTTTAACAGGATTTCTCTACTTCTTTATATTACACTCATGTCCATAAATTAAGGATAATTCAGAATCACACGGAAATCAAACACTAAAATTAAAATTTCACCTGTAGAATTATCACACACATCCTGAAGAAGAATTTGCAAATTACAGGAAACCACTAGATGACGCTGGTAGTACGTCACAAGGACGAGAGTGTAAGAGAGGGGTATATAAGGAATGGTGGCAAAGAAGTAAAATTGTTCACAAGCACTATAAAAGCCTTTCAGTGCAATAACCGCATAGTTATGGAACAAAAGAAGCATTTCGGATGATTTTTTACGTGGCAGAATCATCGGACGACTGGAATGTGGACGTACCCAGCTGGAAGTAACCGAGGAACTTGGAATCACCCAGAGTGTCCTCTCCAGGCTTTGGCAACGATTTCTAGATGATGGTAATGTGAGTAGACGTTACAGCACAGGCCGCCCCCGAGTTACAACGCCGAATGAAGACCGGTATTTGGCAGTTACTGCCAAAAGAAGCAGACGGAGCACAGCATCAGACCTGTCTCGTCAGCTCTCTTCAGCTACCGGTACGACATTTTTAAGGCAGACCGTGTGCAGACGCTTGGGGCACATTGGTCTATATGCTCGTAGGTCTGTCAGATGTGTTCCACTTACCGCAACTCACTGTAGCCTGCGATTAACCTGGAGTAGAGAGCATGCAATGTGGACACCGCAACAGTGGTCCTGTGTGATGTTTTCCGACGAGTCAAGGTTTAGTTTGCAGTCTGATTCTCGCCGGACTTTCATATGGAGAGAGCCAGGTACCCGTTACCACCAAGACAACAACATTGAACGACACCGTTACGGTGGTGCATGATGGCTCGTTTGGGGAGGAATTATTCTAGGTTCTAGAACTGATCTGCATGTTCAGAGTGTAACGATGACAGGCCACATCTATAGGGATGTCATTTTGGAACAACATGTACACTTGTTTCGGGGCGCCATGGGTGCTGAATTTCTGTTTATGGACGACAACACCGGTCCTCACCGCGCGAACATTGTACACGAATGCCTTCAATCGGAGGATATCACCCGTATGGNTCTCGAATTAAAACTGCCAATAGTTAAAATTTTATAATTAATTTTATTCAAGGTAACACACGTAACGAAAAGTTACGCGCGTTACTGTTATGTGTGTTAGAGGTACTTATACACTTTAATTATTTATTTATTTTCAATAAAAGATTTAAATCATGTTCGGACATTTTTTATAACCGCCGCGCAACTTCAATGCCACAAATACGGAATTGTAAGATTGTGGTTTTTTGTAAAATCAGGTCGGTATAAGCATTAATAAAAAAACAGCATAATAAGACGATAATTTTGAAACTTTTGGAAATTGTTTTCCCAAACTTCTATTTGTTATACGTTTATGTTTAAGTAGAATATTTCGACTGCATTTGCTAGATTATTATAAAATGGATAAGCTTAAAATAGTGTCCTTATCTGGATTTAAAAGAATAAGAAGATGAAGAAAAAAAGAAAAGAGCATAAGATTCTGCACTTCAAAGGAAAGAAAATAAGGAAATAATGAAAGTTAGACTTGAACTTTCAAAACAGATTGATAATGATGTAAAAGGTTCACCACTAAGTATTTCAGATGAACTTAATTATTAATAAATGGATTTTCTTCAAAAGTTAGATTGTTTATACTATGCTTGTATTGAAACAAGAGCTGGTTCTCTGGATTATTACGGGGAAAAACGGGCAATAAAACGAAAGAACTATCTAACAATGTTTCTAAGAGAGGCTTATACTGATTTTTGTCAGTTGCATCCTAAACATTGTTTAATTTTCCATATTTAGTGCTTTATGACTAAAAAATTTATTGCTACTGTAAAACTTAGAATCAAAACAAATATCATGAAATTTTTATTCTTTAACTGGAAGGCTAAAATTAAGTTTATGACAATACATGGTGATGGTAGAAGTATTTATGTATATAAAGTAAAAGAAATTTTGGATCTAATTGTTGGAAGGGTGCTTCTGATACTTACAAAAATTTCTCATTGCTTGTTATAGGTTTCTAACCATCATTTATTGTAGTTTGGTAACGATGAGAAAAAGATGACAATAGC
The DNA here is from genome assembly GCF_043381705.1 of Parasteatoda tepidariorum. Classification (NCBI taxonomy): domain Eukaryota; kingdom Metazoa; phylum Arthropoda; class Arachnida; order Araneae; family Theridiidae; genus Parasteatoda; species Parasteatoda tepidariorum. Next base: position 90,776,910 of record NC_092211.1, read on the forward strand.
TCACAATAAAAAATATATAATGGCAAATGTGCAAGAAGAATGTTTTGAAATAACTCTTGAAAATTGGACTAACTTTCAATAATACGTAAGAGTTAAAAGAATCCGAGGTGATACTTTCCAAAAGAACATATCTAGCATTAAAATCAGGGCAGTTCAAGTTGACTTTGCAATGGCATATTCTTTTGAATATCAAAATGAATTTCAATCAGCATTATGCTATCTACCCTCTGTTCACAGTTATTCACAGCAGCTGTTTCCTTAGACGATACTTGTTTTTCATTTACAATATTCTCTGATACAAAAGACAAAAGTAAAACAATGTCTGCACTTTTATTTTAAGACTGTTTCAAAAGCTGTTTCAAAATTATTCTACTTCAGAAGATGACTTTACAGAGACCTTCCATAGTGATAAGCCAAGTTAAGAATTTAAAAATAAATATATGGTTGAATTATTTCACCTTTTGTCAATCAAAAGAGGAAAAAGAAATTCATTTGGAAATATTTTACCATATCGCATGGCAGAAGTGCTTTGTATGTGATAGGTGTGTAGTACAAAATCTTCAGAGCGAAGCAAAAGGCAAAATCAATGCAACAATAGTGTTGTTATGCAAAAAAATTTGATTTGTTATACAGTGTTGTTTGCAAAGCTAACCAATCAACTCATGTCTAATACAACAGTATTACATATTAGCCAAAATGAAACAAAGATTTTAATTGAAAAGATCAATCCATTTCAACGGTAATACAAAGTATTAAATCTATGCACAAGTATCTCTATATACTTGAATAACATGCGTAGATGCACAGATTGTGGCACACGAATAGTCAGTTTCTGCCCCCTCCTGATACGTTGTAATCAGTAGAGCTCCTATAACTGAAATTAAAACGAGATGTGCTCTATCTTGGGCACATTATTGACACAAATACACATGCTTGTAAACTTAAAATACAATATATGCAGGAAATTATGGGAAAAGATGCATATTTTATGTTTCATGACAGAAATGATTTTCAGGAAACAGATGTGCAAACAATTTGATATGTTTTCCTCTCTAAACCAGAATGAAGGAGGGGTACAATTTTCTTTCCAAACAATTAACTATTTCATTTGTTAAACTAAATTGTTTTTCTTCTGTTAATTTAAAATAAATATTTTAGTGCAACATTTATAACTTTTCAGTTGAAATATTCACATAGGGTAACACACGAAACGTTCAGCTAACACACGTAACGCACCAATTTCACCAAATAAAAAAGTTTTTACTGATGGAAAAAAAATTAAAAAATCCCTAAACACAGCATTGATATCCTATCTCTCCATAAAAAAATATCTTAATTTTGCACATTGATACTTCACAGAATTATATGAATACATTCAAAATTTCAAATATCTAGCATTATAAAGGGTAAAACACGTAACAAAATTTCAGAATTTTTTTTATCTACATNTTGATTCCTTAATCTTAGATTTTCATCACGTAGTTAAAAAGTTTTTCAGGGGACAAAATTAACTGCAAAAACTTTTTTTTAGAATAGAGAGACATGTAGATTTATCAACAAATTAAGAAAAACATAAAAAAATATCTAACAAGTTTATTATAATGAGTGTTAAAGTTGAAATATGTCGTGTAAAAGTAACACACTTAACAAAAGAATCTCCCATGAGCATTTAACCAGAATTGTAACATCCGCACTAAGAGTGCGCATACGCAATTACTTGAAGTCTTATGTACGGGGCGTATCGAAGCTGAAGTAAATTTGCGAAATCGACCTAATTATTTCAAATTAAAGGCTTAAAATTAAAAGCGATGTTTTTTTATCACTGGGTTTGTTTGTTTTAAAGTAATTGTTATCACTCAATATTTTATGATAGACTGATTTAAATCTGCATTATATCCGTTTTGCAATTATTACACATTAGACAAGTTAAATTTACTTTTAGGATAAGGTATAAGTAAACCTGTCCAATCAACAATGTCAGAAAAAATACAAAATTATGAGCGAGTATTAGGAATTAATTTTTCGCATTATTGCTGATTAATTTCTTTGGCGAAACACATTGAGCAATTTTTTTAAGTAGCCAAAAGCTTAGTATTAGTTAAAAAAAACTTGCAATGGTATATATAACAGAACAAAATAATTATGTTTAAATTTTATACCAATAAAATGGGGAATTGAATCTGTGAAATTAAATATCTGTTAAAACAATAATATTTAATTTAAATAGTTTTTTTATTAATTTAGATGCAAGAATATGTTTATAGACAAGAAAAAAAAAGACGATACCCGTCATCGTGAGAGTTGGTATGAGAAGCGAGCAGGGGGGGGGGTGAACCTCCCCAGTTGATTACAGTATTTTACCTCGGTATTTCTCCAAATAATGCTGTTATACATTAAGATTTATTTACAATTCAGAAAAATATTTAATGATTTTATTATGAAAAAATGAAATATAATGAAAAAAAAACTGCTTTTTAAGTGAAGGGGAGATCTATGTTTTTATGAGATTTTGTTAGACTCACACATGAAAACTATTGAATACATATTTATTAAAATAATCTTTAAGGGCATAAATTCTCGTAAATGATGTCACCCCTTTATCTCAATAATCCTCCCCCTGTCACAAAGTGTCACCCCTTTCTATCTGTCACATACTGACAAAGCAAAACACTTAGTCATAGAACATATTTCAAGTTTTAAAATGAAAGTATGCTCTTTCAAATTATTTGGGAATACAACAACAATAATGTTTAGCTATTTTGAAGGGAAAAAAACATAATGCATTTAATCCGCTAATTTCAAATGTTTTATTAATGTTACACTTCTTGGTAACTCCCTTGTAACGAACTGCCCTCAATGCTTCCATATCATTTATGAACAGCCCCTTATTTATTTTTCCTTAAGTGAAAAATAAATATCATTTGTTTTCCCCATAAGATATTTTAGAAAATCTAAAACATCAAAAAAATGATTCTTTTTCCTTCTTTAGACTCAAAATTCTTTCGATCTTGCATTATAAAGGAGAGAGATTATTAGCAAGAGCACAAAACCCTTAGAGCATAAAATTTCGAATTCCAAAAATATTTAAACGTATATTTTAAACCAAAGTAAATGAGGACTAATAAGAATTCATTTTTGTCCCTTTGCTGTTTTTTCAGCTTTAAAAACGCATAAATGTGGCGAACCAGGTTATTTATTACACTATTGCTGGGCTACGGAATTCTTGCTCAACTATAAAAAAAAGGACAGAGCTTAGAATTTCTTAAAAACCGAACTTTATTCTTTTTACCTCTAGGAATAAAAAGAAATCTTATTTTTTTTCTCATTAATGATTGGTTTAAACTGTTTTTTACACTTTGTAGGAATGACTCTATTTATTTATTTGTAAGTTTAAAAAAAAATGTGTTTAAAATAAAATCTGGACACAGCTCGAAGTGCACCTTTCAGAAAATGGACGCAATATAAATAAATACGCCATTTTAAAGTTAATTCCAAATGTAACAACTAAACGAGGAATTTCGTCCTTACTTTCTACACAATGAGCGCAATCAATCATTTTAAAGGGAAAAAGAAAAACCGTCAAGACGTGTCTGAATCACAAAACCTGGATAAGTCATCGGAGCATCAAAAATTCAGCTTCAATTTGAAAAAAGTACAAACTGTTGCTATTCACCTGGGGTTTTATAGGTGCCCAGCATCGGGAGCTGTTATGGCTACAGATTAAAGATTAGAGTGATTCTATTTTAGCTTTTTATAAAAAAAGAAAATCGGAATATCCTGTGGAAGAAAAAATTGTGCATTAGCGTCAAATTTTGGTTGAAATTTCTCTAATTTTGTAAAATGCATCAACTTTTATATATGTTTTTATTTTTTATGCATTAAAACTTTTAACCTCCTGCAGTGAAAATAGTTGCAAGACTCTTTGTAAACAAAAATATTATTATGTAACATTATATTTACCGGTCTCACCAAGCTTTAAGAATTTGCAACGTTTTCATATTTTACCAGCCTAATGCTGAGTTTCTATGACGCATATTTTTTTTAATTAAATACACTTTCAAAGCTTTTTTTTAATAATAACAATATAGAATTGCATAGGAATAAAACTTAAAAGAATAAAGAGTCAGATGGTAGAATCAGTTCCTTTGCCTAATTTACCGAAGCTATGAAAAAATAACGAGATTTATAAATAACTTGATATTATTAAACACATAAAAATAAATAGAATGAATTGGATGGACCACGTGATTCGAATGAGTGATGACAGTTCAATAGAAAATATATTTCTCTTTAGACCCACTGGAACAAGAAAACGGGAAAAAGTCGCGGTGGAGGTGGAGTTTTTCTTGTAATGAATGAAAAGAATTGGAGATAAATTGGAAGTCGTTACGGAGAAATCTTGAGAGGAAAGCAGTGGCCCACATTGGTCTGTCTTTCCAACTATGATGAGGATAAGGAAAAAAATAACCCAGAATTCACCGCAAGGAGGTGGCTGCATTTAAATTTAACCCAACCGGTTAAAGAACACATTTTATTTCTTTTTTTAGTGATTTAGCTATTTTTCATCTTCATATTTTGCCTTATTTTCATTCCATAAATTTTCCAGATTTTAATATTTCGCGCTTAAATCCATCGCAAACCGATGAAGATATTTCTGTCACTTCTCTTTCTAAAGCGCCTCTGGATTCCACAACTGATTTTCAACATCATCCATTTGTGTCACTATTGTTACGCGTCGACTCATTTGAAGTGAGCAAACAAATGAGCTAATGGATCGTTTTCTCTTAAAGAATGAAGTTTAACATTCTTCTGAAGCTATAAAGGAAGCTTTAGATCATAACAATCAAAAGTTATTCCATTTCTTTGGATTACTGTATTCACTTATAATTATGCAAAACAGCATAACATTTGTATAATGCTTAATCGAACTAATATTTTACAAAATATCGTTCCAAAAAGATTTTATGCGCGCCTATATAGATAGAAATATATCATTATTTTCAGGATTTTCTTAAGCTAAATTTTTCGAAATAAGTTTCTAAATAACATTTTGGGGTGAAATTTTGGATTTTAAATGAATACCGTATAATTTTACTATAAAATAAAAATATGTACTAATAGTTGGACTTTATAATAAATTAATTTTGATTTACTTAAAATGTCTATTAAACGTAACGTAGGAGGTTTTAAAATATTTGAACAAAATGACGGTATATTAAATAAAATCTGTTTAGACAATCCTGATTCTACTTTTAATCATCGATAACTACAACGTAATTTACGTGTAGTAAGATCTACCTCAGTGCAATCTTATAAACTTTTCCATGCTCAGAATTTTTACCTTTTAACCTATGATGTACAGAAAATTCATGTAGCGGTTTTGCTGTTATGATTCTGTCTCCGTATTCTAGTCATTTTGAACCCACCAAACTGTAAAGTTACTCCTCAAGAAGCAATGGGCAAATTTGCTTTATGTAAAACCATTTATTTATTTATTTACTTATTTATTTATTTATTTTTTTTTTTTTTGAGGAACAAGCGTTACACAAGGAAAAAAATCACACGGGTTGGAACTTAAACCAGGCTGGTTAAAAATTAAATTTATTGAGCTTTTTTATCGATGGGCATCTAAATGGTGTCACTCTGGCACAAACAAATTTAGCACCCCTCTACGGCAAAAAGCTTAACTATCAGTTAGAGTGACGAATTTATGAGCTTACCGGAGTTTTTTTATTATTATTATTTATAATCAAATTTGTAATGTCTTTTATAATCGTTGGTCATTTATTTTATTTTAATTCGATAAAATGCTTAGATGTTAATTGATTAAGGAGGTCATTCGTTAAGGAAAACAAAAGTACATTTTGCAAAGTTAATTATTATTTATTTCAAATATTTTCATTTCTCACCATTTTTCTTGTTCTTAAATTTTTTTTCAATCTTGACTAAAATACATATTTATGTGAAAGACATGTAAAAATAGTACTTTAGAAAAAAGAATAAATGGCGAAAAGTGTTTTTATTGTATATTGTTTTCTTTGTTTAAAGTAAAAATTACTACGTGAGCAATTAAAATAAACAGTAAATATAAATTTGAGATAAATACTTTTTACGTTTTATACAACTAAACTGTGAAATAAAAGACTTGGAATAGGTCAGAAAATGTTATGTTTCTACTAATGAAAAAATTTCGAATCACTACCCTAAATTCACGCAATCCAATCTTAATTCAATGATTTTGATTGAAATGTAACATAAAATTCAAATTTAAAGCAATACACTACCAATAGTTATAAATAATTCATTCATGATACAAATATAATGGTACATGTATAAACAAAAATATGACAGAGGCACTGCGTAATATACCGTAGAGTTTAAATATTCACATCTACTGAATCAACTAACTGTTTCCGTTCAGTGTTGCTAGAGGGCGCCGTAAGCAGTTTGACCCGGAAAAACTTTAAGAAACGCGTCGAGATGACGTCAGAGTGATATGGTCCTTATAGTTCATGGTTCAAAGTTACCGATGGCCAATTTTATTTACAAACGTTTCTTTTCTACATAAACGTAAATCAATTAGGTAATACTAGAGATGTTTCCAAATGATTTTTTCCTGACATAGCTAAAACTAAGAAGTTTTTTTAAATAAGTAATAGATTAAAACAAACTTTAAAAAATTCTGTTTGTTTACAGGGAAGAAAACGACTTTAAACTCAAATTTATTCAAAATTTGATTATAAGTTTAAGGACTGATTTTTGGGTAATAAGGTAAAACAATCAAGTTATTAAAATTTCAAATTAGAGAATTTGGAGGACTTTCGAAGTTAATTTTCTAGCGATAGCATCAATAATATTCGAAGAAAAATGGCGGTTTACAGTGATAACTTAAAGGTAATGAAGCTGTTCATTGAGCAGATAACTATTTGAACAAATTCTATGAGCACGATAAACAAGTTCATATTTTTCTTCCAACCGCCTAAACAAAAGAAGTCAGCTGACAAATGCGCTCTTGATTTCTGGGAATCATTCCATATTTCGGAAATTTGATTTATTTAGTTAATGACATTTCGAGTATCTAACCAAAATCAATCCATTTTATTCTTTTCCACCTTAGAGTTCCCGCAGATCGCCCTCACAACACCCTTGTGATGATGCCACCCCAATACCCTCAGTTTTCAATCTTTTTTCATTTTCCTAAATTTATAATATTACTTTTGTGACTGTGCCTTGCACCTGATTTTTTGGTTGTGACCGTGAGCGTTCCTAATCCAGTTGCGGGAATGGACCCTCGCATTTTGATTTCTGTTGCTGTAGGAACTAGGTGATCACTTTCTTCAAGATCTCATTTTCTTCTCTGCATGCTCCGGAGATAATGTTCATTCTCTAATATTTAATTATTTATGTGTTACTAGACCTTGCATTTATTCAGGTTTAGTAATTTGAATATATTGACCATTTTTCATACATTATTTTTGAGGTAACGGCAGAGCATGCAGAGAGAGAGACACGTGTTTCCTTCGAAGCTCAAGATTTGATTTAACAGTTCCTGTTCCTCTTCATAAAAAATTGTGTGACGTGAAGAGATCTTGAAATAAAAGAGAAATGATCCAGGACATGTTCTTCATCATTTGTTCCCTATGCTTCTGACCAGCGAATCTGTGTTCTGTACACCACCGACCTAAAGCAGCAATACCTCATCTAATGCCATGACCAGTATCTGGTCAAGGAATTCAGAAGCCGTCTGAAATTTCACCTCCTAGATTTTTTTTTTAAACGGAACACTACACAAAGACCAAACCTCACATCATATGCGCGTGAAGATAACAACCCTTCGGATGAGTAATAGGTTCGTTAGAAACACAGTTCACGAAACACGTGTCATGGAAGGAGATAGTACCCCTGAAATTTCAAAAGTTCAAAAAATACGTTCCAAAGTACTTTAAAGTTCAAAAGTGTCTTTAAAACGCTACTTGTAACTGAAGATCGCAGCTTTCAATATGTGCAGTGGGCTTTTCTTGTCAAAAAAATTTTATTTTTTTACTAGGCAAATTTTGCCGAGCCATTAATTAAATATTTAAAAAGACGATATCAAACACATTAAAATCAAACAAAAAACACTTAATACTGCAATAAACATATTTTCAGATTTCAAACTCATTATTTTCACTCAATAGTAAATATATCTACAAATAACTAATAGTGTGTCAAATATTAACTCTTTTAAACAATCAATTGATCCAAATTCCAATTCATAAACATTTTAACCTTCTCCTAAAGTTAAAGTGAACTTCGTAAAAAAACAAAACTTTTTTTCAGTATTCATTAAAAGGTAATTTGCTAACACACAAAAAAATATTTCTTTTTTTTAAATAAATCAAGAGGTAAAAAAAGAAGTTTATTCATTTATCAAAAGTTAATTTTTTTTATGCAGCTATTATGTATTGTAATTTATTCAAACGAAAATGCTATTGTTCAAGCCATAAATGTAGCTACTATTCAAACAATAAGATATTTGCGAGTAAGTAAACAATAAAATTTGTAAGCAATCAATTTGTTTATCAATCTGAAAGTAAACAAAGGAAAATTATGAACAATGCAATTTGTTCATTTATCAAAATGCGAGTGCTTAACATTTACACATAGTTTGTTCAGAAATTACTAGACAGTAGTTGAGCCTAAATTCAAATTGATTTTTTTTTTCAAGTTCATCTAAGTATCTTATAATTCCTTTTTTTATTATCATGTTCAAACTTGCTCTTTTGTCCTTATTAGTTAAACCACTTTTCACGTGTTTGTTTCTTTACTTCTCTACTCTCATTTGGTGTTTATAGTCACCGAGGAAGGTTCTAATTTCTAGAACCAAAACAATACTATGTCCATTTCTGTATTTCGTTTGTGCTTTATTAGCGTTTTTCTTTTCCTAGCCTTAGTCAACATAGCACAAAGTGCACCCTGCCTATTTCAAGCAATACACGCATCGTATTTTTCGATGGTTATCCTTTAAATTTATTCATTATGAATTCATTACTTTTAAATAAAAATCAACGCAATTTGTTGCAATTTAAAATAGTTTTCAGCATTAGATTGAAATATTTGCACATGTTAAAGAGCGCATTTTCTTGTCCCCGAATTAAAATACTTCACACGAGTAAAATATACGGTGCTTAAACTAGTTATTTCAGTTCGATTATTAAAAATCTGATGGAATACATGGTTTTCAAAACAATTTTCGTGAAAAAATTTGAGGGTGAAGGTAAATAGGGTTGTCTCGAACCTAAATAACTGTTACGGGGTATCGATACAGGCGGGGTTCGTATAACTGGTCATGAGACTTAAAGTCGGAATCGGTTACTCGGCACCGGGTAGTGAAGTTATTTTGCTGGGTTCGAGTAATGCCTGCTTAATGAAAACGAACCGGGTTCCTGATGATTGCCGGGTACCTGCATTGCACGTATGAAATTAGACGCGTTTCATATGAATGGATTTTCCTTGAAACATTTCTATACTTTTCGGATATCCTGTGTGAATAAAATAATTTCTTTTTTAATTTAACAATAAACCCTGGTAGTGAAATAATTTGGGCCCTCGTTGGACCAATATTTATGAATATTGACTCAATAAGGGTTCAAAAGGGCCGTTATTTATCCGACATTGGCCCTATATAGATGTGGAATACAGATCCACGAAGCAACCATCTCAATCACGTGATATCAAGGACACTACACTTACATTACTCTTACTTGTAAACCATGTAGATGGAATCAGTTGGAATGTCTGACTCCAGTAGAATATGTATCTTATTTTTGTTAAGTTTAGCCTTTTATTTAAAGCCCTCTCTTCTTTTTTCCACGTAGAATTGTTTGATTTACCCGATATTTCGCAGCCACTTTACAACCAATTAGACCTTATATAGTCTGATATTTTATATTCATTATTTAGCCAATATAGGGCCTATATGCAAATTACAACAATATTACAAAATCAAGACTTCCCAATATTGTTTCCTCGGTGCATGTTCTTGTAGGATCCAATTTTGAGCCCAATTGGAGCCCCAAATTAAAATTGTTGCTCGGGAATATTTAAGCATTTTTATGTCATTCTTTGTGAATTTTCCCCACATCATCTCAATTTTTTTTAAGTTTTAAAAAAATTAGAGTAATCATTTCCTTGAATTTTTATAAAGGGAAATATTTTAGTAAAGTGAAAATGAAATGAAATATTCATGAGCATATAAAAAAAGAGAGCACGACATAAAACGGAAAAAAAATGTGTTCATAGGATGAAAAAGGAAAAACAAACGTCTATTTCACACATCCATTTGCGAACGTGAATTTCGTTTCAAATGTAGGAAGTAAATATTTAAAATGGGTGTTAAAATACTTTCTGTCCGAGAGATAAAACTGTAGAAACGACATATTCTGTTTCCAAATAGTTTTTTCAATTCATGCATAATACAAATTTAGTGTTATGCATTTTAAAAACAACTTAAGTTCTTCTTTATGACGATATTTTTTTAAGAAATAATTTTTATTTATAGGTAAACATTAAGGCCATTTCAAAGCATAGATAAATGCTAAAAATATTCAAAGTAATGCGCCTAGTGTTGAAAACTAAAACTTTACGTAAGAAATGTACTGATAGAATATGGAATAAATAGGTTGAATAATTCCCGAAAAAAATAATTAAATGAAAAAAAAATTTAATATAAGTTATTAAATTCAATCTAATTCAATATTTTAACCTAAAGTTAAGAAAGTTAAAATAATAACTCCATACCAAAGGACGAAATTTATAGTTCAAATTTTGAATAATTTCATGAGTAATTTAATTAATTGTTAAAAGTTTTTTCTTAAAATCATCTTTGTCAATGAGAATTCGAAATTTAATTATTGAGATAGAAAAAAATATCTCAAAATAAAATCATATAACATGAAGTATCGATACTTAAATTCAAAAGAAAAGTATCTATATTTTGATATTATAGAAATAAATAGCTTACCTTTTACTATAGGTACGAAGTGGCAAAAAAAACTTGATGCAAAATATCATCACCCTGGAAACTAAACATCGATAATCCGCACTTTTAAATATCAATAATCCTCGCTACTATAGATAACCCTCGATGCTACTTGATAAATACAAAATTTGAATGAAATCGATCGAATAGTTCCTGGGAAATTGAATTTTAAAAAAATCTTATTATTTAAAATTTGATTTCTTAAGAAATCGAACTCTCTAAGAAATCGAAATCACAACACTATTTGAGTGTTTCCGTTCAAATTTCGTATTTTTTCTCACAAAACTACACACTTTTAAATGATGTAAAGTTCTGCATACCTTACAATTCCAAAATTTTTACCGTTATTAAATAAAATAATTACGAAGATAAATAAGAATATAAAAAAAAAATTTGCATGGAGTTATTTTTGGATAAATAAACTTTATAGTTTTGTTCAAAAATGTGTCTATTCACATAAAAGTTTATTTAAAAAAAAATCGATTTTGTCTTCTTTCTGTAGATATGGAATTTCAAAGTATTTTATGGATCTTGAGGCTAGTTTATAATTTAATGAACTGTAACTTATTCTCCTATTTTATTTCCTCAAATTTGAATATGGATTATGAGAGACATATTCTGGGATCCGATCTTTTCAGCGACGAAAGGTTCGCCCATTTATAGAAACTTCAATTATTACTCATTTCAACTGCAATTGAAATGCTTCTTGTCCATAAAATTTATGAAACGGCAGTGAACTTTTTATTTGTGAGCACAAAATATTAACTTAAATCTGCATTAGGTTCGCTTCTCTTACTAATGTTTAAATGTGTATACATAAAATTAAAAGAAAATAAGTGACCTAAAACAGACATATTAAATCCCCGTGTATATAAAATTACTAGTATTCTTTTGTGAAATTATGTATGGAAATAAAGCTTAATAAGTGGTTGGTGACAGAGAGTTGTAGAAGCATTAACAGAGGCTGACAGTAGATCTTAAGTTTAAATGTTTTTGCATTGCAAATTACTGAATTTAGTCAGACAAATAGTGATAACTACTTATATTTCTTTTAATAAAAATAATATTCAATGAAATACTGAATTAAAAGTCTATCCATAAAGTTGCTATGGTAACGAAGTGAAAAAGTAACAGAGGGAGAAAAAGAAACTGCAAATCAATTGACTTGGATAGGTTCAATTCAAAAGAAGAAAATTTCATATAAGACTAAAAACAGTAATTTAATCTTATCATTGAAAATCAAAGGAACATGAAAACATTAACAATGATGCTAGCAAACAAAGGGGAAAATAAATTAAACATCCTGACCTTGTCTTTTCTTAGAATACAGCATATATAATGACATTTTTTAAAACGGTTACCTTCTCTACCAAAGACCCTCTAGAAAAACCCATCCACTCGACAAAAATAATTTAATGATGTTACAAGAATGGAAGTAAATGAGAATATATTAGAAGATTTTCATTTAGAAATAATTTTATAACTTCAGATGAGCTGTTCTGTATAATCACCCACTCGATACATTAATAAAAGTTTCAAACAGATAATCTGCAGAATAATCTACACTTCAGCAGTGACATATAGAAAAATAATAGATATAAACATAGTATTCTCAGTTCTCAGAGAGCAAAGAAGAAGAAAAATACATTTTTTTTTTAAATAAGATGAAAATATTATAGCATCCGAAAACTTTTCAAAACAAGTCAAAACAACAATAGAAAAGATTTATGGTGAATGTGTCAACAATGGCAATAAGAAACGTGATTTTTTATTTGTTTTCTTTTCGATTTGTGATTACCGTGAAATCCTTTTCTTGAACTTTTGAAAAATATATTTTTTCCTATTTCTGTGCACTTAAAAAACTATTTTTCCTCTTTAACATGTTAAAAGTGAAGCATAGCACTGAAAAACGCTTTTAGTTTCTTGTGTGGGATAAATTTACTTGCAATAACCCCTAAAATAGGACTCAATTGTGCCATTTTGAAGTAGAAATATTATTCCAAGTATAACTTTTTATCGAAATAAATTTTAATATTTTATTACGAGGACCAGAAAATAATATTTTTTACATTAAATTCAAGCAAATAAATTTCTCAAAAATTTTATTTTTTGTCAATAATGTAATTATACTCTTATCAACAATCTTTTGCCCTTTATTTTACGTATTTTCAATGCTTCATCGAGAAAAAAAATCGCTTTTTGAGCAAAATATCTGAAAATGGTGATTTGGACATAGTTAAAATTTTCGCCACACAGAAAATGAGACCTCAGAATTATCGGAAAACAGAGCAGTATCAAGTGAGTATGTTGGGTGAAGCAGTATCACACGCCTAATTCATAAATTTTTCAGACACTTTTTAATTTGATTCATTAGTTCCGGAGATATGGAGAAATATCCAAAAATTCAATTAACATTAAGTGATCCAACCTTTCAGCCGCTCTCCCATCTAAACTTTTAATTTCATATATGTTTTAGATTATCGAAACCATGTTTTTCAAATTTCAGGGACAAGAATGGAAATTCATCGTAAGAGTCATGTTCAATCAGAGAAAATACATTTTTGTGACCCATTTCGTAAGTTAAACTAACGCTTGCATAGATTAACTTGCATAATGAAGGTTAAGCTCTTGAGCAATAAAGAATGAGCCCTAATGCGCGAAAATACGATTATTAAATCAAGCGTTATAAAAGGTGTTCGCTTTTTTTTTCTTAAGCACTGTATAAACATAAATGTGTCAAAAATCTTTCAAATATCTTAATGTTTTTTTTCCTTTAGGAAGTTATTTTCATCAATTTAAATTTGCAAGTAAGTTGACAAAATTTCCTAAACTCATTCAAAACGAAAAGCTCTATTATGCTTTTCTAGGATTTTAAGCTTATTCCGAAACTGTTACTTCCTTTATTTAATTTCTAATTATTCCCTAGCATCGAATTTGACTTTCTTTTATTTTAAAAACTTGCTCATCATTTTTTTAAAAAAAAAATGATACATGCAAGTCGATAAAAAAATCGCTATGAAAAAAGCGTGAGAAATAATATTTTATTCTCATGTGCTACAATGTTATGTTTTCAACAAAAAAAAAATATTGCGCATTTCATCGCTTACTACTACTTAAAAACTGACATTCTTAGAAAGAAAAGTTTATGTTGCAAAACCAGAGTTAGAATGGTTTGCAATACAGAGTTATGGAGCCGATAACTGAGAGTTAACAGAAATAAAACCTTCCGTAGGTAAACGCGATCAATGATTTTTACACGTGATCGCGGCGATAGTGATTAGCCATTTTCATGTCTTAAATCCAATAAATGATTTATGATTCACTGGTGTACCCGTTTCGCTTCTCTCATCAACCCCTAAGTAATTGATGTTCAGTAAATTTTGGTTACTTGAGGATAAACTATTCCATATAAAATTAGAAAAGTATTTAGTTGAAACATCGTTTTTTTGTCGACAGTGAATAAGTTATATTTATTTTTATCATGAGCTTTATGTAAAACTGTGTCCAGTCAACATGCGCAAATAAAATTATTATGCGTTGACTCTTTGCTCTATTACTAAATTGTTTCATTGACGAAAAATATGTTTTACAGAGAAACAAAATATTGGAATTCAAAAGAAAAAGAAATGTAGTACAGAGCAAAATTGCCATAGATTTAAACTTCATACCAACTGAATCGAGAACCAAATCTGTGAATTGTTTTTATGAAATTAAGCATTTTGGGATCCTTTGCTTGAATACTTTTTTAATTTCGAAGAAACAATCTCTTAATCATAAAAACACAATTCCGATTGTATTGGGATAAAATATTTTCAGCCTTATCATTTTGCTCGGCCACTTTATCATTTAGAAATTTCATTTACACTGATTTTCCTATTAAATTCTTGAGTTTTATAAAAATTCCCTCAATTTTTCAGTAATGGGGTGAGAACTTAATTCCCAAAGATGTTTTGTATTCGTCATTTTGATGGCACAAGTTGACTTGACATAGTTTTGACTTGATATAGTTTTATACAACGCCATAAAAAAAGTATAATTTACTTATTGTTTAACTCTAATAAGTTAGATGACGTTTTAAGTAAGTTTTAATAAGGTCACTGTATTATAAAGAAGCTCTGCAGTGAAGCATTTGATTTGGAATAATGAAAAAAATTTATAAACACATTAGCAGAGGTGACAAATAAATACTACCCTTAAATAAAAAAGGAAAAAATATCGGACAGGTATTTGTTAGTTGACCTTTATAACTTTTATTCCTAAGATAACCAAAAAATTTTTGGAAATTAATTAAGGAACCCTACCATGCAGAGATGTTGTGCCCCGTTAAATTTGGAAGCTAATTAAGCGTAACTTTTGCATAAATCACCAGAAAGAAAAAGATGTTTAAATTCAAGCAATATTTTACAGACAACAGGGCTCCTCGCTGTAGCAATGGGTGACACGTTTGAAGTTAAAATTTGCTGTATCAACTTTAATTACTCTTTGTAACACATAAAGTTGTTTTCCTTCAATATTTCTTAACATTAAAATGGGTCGATAAGCTCTATTGTTAAGTGACTTGCTTAAAGCAAAAGGAAAAATAAATAGGAAATGTAATTAGGGCATCTCGCGTTTCATAGCGAAAACTACTTTTGCAGAGTTTGTTATTTTTATAGTTTTTCCTACATTGTATTCCTTTTTTTTTTGTTTATCAGAAACATTACTTTTATGTAAGATAATAGTGGTCAACTAATATGTTCGATCTATTATGTTTGCGATGCTTTTATGGATCTCAGGAAATGGTTACATTTTTTTTACTATGTATGTTCCTACAGCCTATGTAACTAATATTTTATGTAACGGATACTTTGGACCTGTTCCTTCGTTAGAATGTTATTTTTAGAGTTAATACTATTTCATAGTACAACTATCTTCCACCAAGACTGCCTTTTTTATAAATGTCTGAATAATTTTGAAAGAAAAACAAAAAAAAACTCTTCTTTTTTTTTAAATTTTTTATTCTAGATTATTTCAGGTAACTATAAAATAATACAATAGAGAAACTTGTTAAATAGCATTCTGAAAAGATATTTCCGAGATCATGAACATGCCATGATCTCCTGTAAAGACAAATTTTCTTTCATTCCCTCAGAAGAGTTGGTTGCAATTTATACGTCTAACAGGTGACGGACGTTTATTCCTCAGTGAAACTGAATACAATACTTATGCGAAAAATTTATGCTGTGTATTAGTTTTTAATAAATGAAATATATTTTAAAGTGTAACATTAAAAGCATGCAAATTCGGTAAACATAGGCAAGCAATACATACCTTTCAAGCTCGTTAATAAAGTCTCTTTTAGCAGCCACGGCACACTCAATTTTGATCCTACTAAGGTGACGATGGAAGAGTTAAATTTTTTTAACTCAACTTGAGTGAAATACACTCTTATTTGAGCGAATTTCTTGATTTGCGTTTACTCAAACCTGAGTGGTATTTATTTAAGTAATATTTCAGTTCCTTTAGCTCAAACTTGAGTGATTTATTTATTATTTAATTGTGTGTGAGCTATAAGCTGGAATTTCTATCGTTTTATTATGAAAAGCAAACGATAATAAATCTATATAAAATCGTTATGTTCTGTGATCTAAATAGATTATGTCTTCGCTTTTACTTTATGTTCAATTTTTTTCTAGGGAATATGTCACTTAATATTTTGAATTAAGAAGAATTAAAACAACTTTTAGTTCACTGCGGTATTTCTGAAGAAGACGCTGTTTTAATTTTTGGTAAGTAGATATACCATGTTTTTGTTTCTAAGATACTTTTACTTAGAATGCGTTATATACACATTCCATTTAAATTAGCTGTTTCTCAGCGTTTTTAAATAAAATACTATTAATTTAAATTATTTGTCAAAGAAATATAGTAAAATTGAAAGTGTTAAATGTGGATGATTATGGAATATTAAAAAAATCTGATTCCGTGCTAGAATCTTTGTCAAAGCATGTGGGAATATAGATTATATCTGATAAGAGTTTTAGAATTTTTTCAGATCTCATATTAAAGTTTAAGCATTTTATTTTAATATAAAATTTATATCCATGTTTCACTTTTTTTTTATGGATAATTTTGGTACAAAACATTTGTGGATATCTAATTTCATATCATTCTATACTTCTTTTATAAAAGATATTTACGAAATAATTTATTCTTCATACAGTCTATAATTGCTTTTATTTAAATTGCTTTCTATTAATAAAATTGACTGTCTTTAATTTATGAAAGTTCACATTTGCAAGATCCATTCATTCAAATCTGTATCTTCAGATGTTCGATGAATTTTATTATAAATATATCATTCAAAGAAAAAGTGGAAAATACTATATTTAAAAAAATTAAACAGTACTTTGAATTTTTCTGTTTTAATCCTGTTTTTAACTTTTATTTAATTGGAAATCAGAATTAATACTATTTTCGTATTTCATAAAGTATTTATCACATTATACAAACTATTTTTCCTTTGTTGCTAGCATAAAATTTCTTACCACTTTTCTTTAAGTTCAATTTTCGAGGCAAAATTGAAAATGCAGAGTTAATATTTAATTAAAAGTACAATGTTAATTAAATTACTTTAAAATACAAATAAATTAGAATCTTACAATAGTTATAGATTAATAGTAAAAAAAGGGGGAGCAGTATTAAAAATAATATTTATTGCGAGATAGAGTTCAATTTGAGTTTTATATATATACAAAAATGTTTAAGATTTTTAAAGTATTTCGAATTTGTAACTGAAACAGTTTGTATTTTACCTGTGGAAAAAGGGGAAAAATATTAATTTGTCAGTTTATTAGAAAAAGAATGTACCAAAATTAGTATTTATGTATTAAAAATTGTCTACATAATGTATAACTGTTTTTTTCCCAGGAAAAAGTGAATTTTGATAAGGAGCTAAATAAAATTGATTGCGCAACTCATCTGTGAAATCGAAAAAAAAGCAGAGGATTTGAAGTTTTTTCTGACGTTAGATAAGATTATTGTAGATGTAGACACTTGCTCCACTATAGCAATTGACTTTTTGTTTAAGAGTTACTTTGTTTTCAATGTAATGTACTGTAAATCAAGCTCTACGTTTTTCTCGTTTCTTCAGTTTATGCTCTATGAGCTGAAAAAGGTGCTTCCAAAAGCACTAAAGAAAACTTAAATATTCTACTATCTAGAGTGAGCACATAAGGAATATATGTATAAAAAAACATATACAATAAAACACGTTTTTTTTTGTAATTTAGTTGACTTATTCACTAATGCATTCTCACATTTTATGTTAAGTCTTAACCCTTTGAAGTTGTATCATAGCTTTCAGGTACCAATTTTTTTTTTTTATGCAAAGATGCTGACTGCTCCAGACATTTTATAAAGTGATAAAGAATGAAAAACTAAGACCTGCATAATTTTGCTGACATGAAAGTTACATATTTTCAATAATTATCATTGATGACTTAATGTGATTTTTAGAGTTGTGCTACACATGCATATAACGTTATATAAAAGCAAGTTAAAAATTACCAAATATACTATTATGTTTTCCTTTCTTACAATTAAATTGAGTTCAGTTCATTTGTAAATTACAATTAATCAAATGAACGATTAAAACGGGGAAAACCTGACATTGTCAGGGAGCTTTATTTCAGCTCTAAAAATCAGGGAATAGTCAGGCAAATTGCAATTTTTTCTATTTTATACCTGGAAAATAACCAATCTTAAAATTATCAGTAACAGTAGATAGTTATTGAGAATCGAGTTAAACAATTCTAAATCTATTACAATTATTTTTTGCAAAACTTTTACATTTAGTTTAACTGAAATGTTCCCATCCTCATTTAATTATATATTTTTTAACTCAGAAAATCTAATATTTAGAATTTCTGAGCCATTCCAAATCCATTACAAATAAAATCCATTACAAATATAAGAATCAACTTTTTCTGTTGAAAATTGAATGATATCGATAAAATATGGTTTTGATTTTAGTTGTAATTGACCTGAAGAAGTTAGGGAATTTTTTTCTGAAATTGAGTGGGTACCCTGTTAAAAAGACGTTATGCTTTTGCCAATATGTTAAAAAAAATTTCTAAGTATATTTTAACAAACTTTTTATAAATAAAGTAATAACTAGAAAAATTCCCATCCAAATAAAATGGAATGTACTTGGAGAAGAATTATTAAAGTTACATTTCCAAGAACTAGTATGGAACTAGTCTGGAAATGGTGGAGTACGATTTAACGTACTAATAAAGTCACTTTAACTACTATTTGAATACCTAAATAAAGTGAAAAATTATGTAAACTGTTAATAACAAATTTGTTTCATTTCAAGAAGTTAGAAATCCTTGAAATTCTGTACTCAAGTCTGTCACAAAGCTTTTGATCTCGAAAAAGTATTATCTTGCAATTATATTCAGCATATTGTTAAATACAAGTGGATTACTAAGCTTTCACTTTTCTTATCAACTATCACTGTTTAGTTTTTTAAAAAAAACTTATTGGTTACCGAACAAACCATGAATGAAATTTAAAAGAAATGAATGCCTGATAAATTATTTCTATTACACATACAAAAAATATTTTTCTTTTCATCTTATTTATGATAAACATTAAAAGATTCAGTGAATAGTCGGAAAAGAATCAATTTAATTCAAATGTGATTTAAATAAAATTCAAATCAAAAGAATAAATAATGATAGTGTGGCTTAACTACCACTACGAAAATTCACTAGTATATGGGTGATTCTCGCGAAACATGACAATTCACTGTCCCTTGCTCCAAGATCTAATACTATAATATTAAAAGAACTATTTTTTTTAAAAAAAATTAATAAATAGCATTGCTGTTAGCATGTTAAAATGACTTCGCACTAGCATTGACTGTTTTGTATACTTAAAAATTTTTTAATTGAATATCAAAATGTCATTTTCCTGGCATGTCCCAAACAATATTTCCAATAATAACTGGCTTCAAAACTTCCCATACATTTTTCAAAATCTAATTTTTTTTATCCTATCCTATGTAAGCATTTCTAGAATATACGCAGAGGGTATTGTTTACCGAAACTTCGTTTAAAATAATTTTTTCTGTCAATAATTTGTTTGCCCCATGAAAATCTGTCATTTTCCTGGCTACTTTTATTTAGTGATTTATAACCAAAATAGATAGCGCCAGGAATCAATATCTTATGTTAATAGATTGATTAGATACCCTCCTATCTGAACATGTCTCATGAATAAAGAACCAATTTTCTGGCTCAAAATCTGTATTTCATGAAATTTTTCAAGGTGAGTAGGTTTTTATGCTGTCATTCTCCTGGCTTCTTGAAATCATTAATAACAAAAACTACATAGATTTATCTGAGTTATTTTAAGAAATACTGTTGTTTTCTGCAGAATATAAACGTCTTCGGCCAAAATATCAAAGTAAAGTTATATGCTATAAAATGGCGAATTTGTCATTATCCTGGCTGTCATTTTCCTGGCTTATGAATGCCAGGACATTGAAGTGTTACCAGAAATTCTTTTTAACTGCTAATACTGTAAAAAGGGAAAGCAAATGTTAACCTAATAACAAGTTTATGTATGATTGTAATATGCTTGGATGTAATCAAAGTTATTTATTTATTTAACGATTGATTATTATACACAATTTTTTTCTGTACATATCAGCAACAAATATTTTTTTGTTTCTTTCTACGGTGGATAAAAAGAATTAATTTAAGCAATTTATGGTCCATCTAACATAAAGGCTTAATTTGAGTTACTTACTATTAACTTAAATTGACTGTTTTTTAAACTTCTAAAGTTATATGTCATTTTCCTGGCATTCAAGATTTGGTGAATTTCTATTTTATTTTTCTTCTGGAGCAAATATCAATAAACTACACTGCTGTCTATTAGATATTAATAAGTGTAGCTAAATAAGTATACAAAAAGTATTTTAGATTATTTTGAAGACTTTAAATTTGAAGAAATTTTTTGGTCCGAATTGTCATGTTTCGTGAGAATTACCCATATAAGACGTGCTAACTTAAATCAACTAGGGGTACCTTTTCATAGATGATGGTTGACATGATAACAATAACAACTTCCGTGATACGAACATGAGCCGATCTTGACAGTAACGCCCACTTCAATCTGGTAACGCCTACTTCGTTGGATGTTCCGCATTGAAAAGTTGACTAGCTACTTGTGACTGTGACAATATCCACCTCCTCTCGCTGTTGCTACTCAGTCTCGTCTCAGTCATACACAACGTC
This sequence comes from Parasteatoda tepidariorum, assembly GCF_043381705.1. NCBI lineage: Eukaryota > Metazoa > Arthropoda > Arachnida > Araneae > Theridiidae > Parasteatoda > Parasteatoda tepidariorum. Next base: position 90,798,219 of record NC_092211.1, read on the forward strand.
AGCCTGCATACACTCGACTGATAATGGCAATACAGGAGCGACTACGACTGTGAAATTAATACACCTCTCACAGTCGGCACTCAAAAAACCCGGTGACCTTAATTCCAACTCTCCCGGACTTTCACAAGTACAGCAACTAGTGATAACCGTTCATCGAATTCTATCCCTGATACAATTCTGGTCGGGGATTATTGTAGTGTAACTACCACTACGGAAATTAAACATCAATTCACTAGTATATAAGACGTGGTAAATTGAATCAATCAGAGGTACCTTTTGATAGATGAAGGTTGGCATTGTCTAAAGGTCATCCCCACAGTAGTATTATTAAAATATATTCACTTAAATGATGGTAATTATGAATAAAAAATGATTGAAATTCACACAAATACAAGTTAAAAGGACCCAATCAAGTAATACTTAAAATCGGTCAAACACGAGTTAAAATCACTTAAGTTTGAGTGAAAATGATCCACTCAAGTAATACTGAAAATCACTCAAACATGAGTGAAAATAATTCAAGTTTGAGTGGAAAAAAATTTAACTCAAACTTGAGTGTTTTCCATATAACCCTTTCACTTGAGTGATTTTAACTCAAGAAGAGAAGGCCGCTTTTTTCTAGATGAAAGAGTTAAATAGCACTCAAGTTGAGCTATTTTCACTCGTTCATTTTAAGTGAGTAGGCAAGCTACAGGGTGCATATAACTCCTATTATTATGTCATTTGTCATTCGAATTAAACAAATGTCGACTTATGTGGTTTAAATACAATACCATGGAAACAGTCCTTACTGTCATAAGAATACCTTAAAGATTTTGCAAAAATATTGCTCACGTACGATGAGAATTGAATGACAGATTGGAATGAATTGAAAATACTTACGACTTAAGAAATGACCACATGGAGGCACTGTTTTTAGGAAAACCAGTGCGACACATTTCAAAAATTGTTAAGCAAAGTATGGATTAAAAAATAACAAATCTCTTAGCACCGGAGACAAATCAAGTGCTTCTGAGAAGGTTAAAATCTCAGCAATTAATCTACTGATTCGCTTACAGAGATATGATGAAAATAAATATTCTCACAGATTAATACATTTAAGCCATTGAGAAAAACCATGAGAATTTTCACGGTCTTTCTGATCATTTACGTAGTCACGTTTGCGAAGTTAGTTAGTGACCGTTTATAAATACGTAGTTAATTAGTGATTACAGAAAAATTATTACGAAACAATTTGGTTAAAGCGTGTTGAGAAATGACTACAAATAATAGCAAAACTAGATAAGGGCATTCATTCTCGAAGAACAAAGAAACTGCGTAGAAATTATTGCATTACAATAGAGTTAATTAAAACATATCAACAAACAAATATTTTAAAACAAAAAAATTAATAAAACCGCGAATGTATTATTATAGTTCCATTGAGTTAAAGCGTGTTGAACAAATTCCGAAGCAACAAAAAAAGACAGTGGGCAAATTATTACAAGACAATAGGGTTAAAACTACAATTACTCTGAAACAACTAAAACTCTCAACAAATTATGACTGGAGGATAAGGAAAAGAGTAACGGAAAATTAATCTAAAATGGCTAAAACTCGTTCCGGACAATTATTTCGGGGGTATTTCTCGAATCGAAAGTTATCAATAATAACATGACCCATAATGAGTGAAAATACACATTCGAATAAGAAATAAAAAATTAAAAAAAAGCATTACATCGTAATGACACGATTAGTTTCTTGTATTATCTATTCCCGCACTTTCTTGAATGTGAGTTCCAATATTAAATACTATCACAAACTACTTGTTATTTTCAAAATTGAGAAAAACACAAAAATTGATGTGGCATATCAATACTTCCTAAATATCAGTCATTATAAATCTATTTAGTAATAAAAAGGTTAAAGCGTATTGAACAGTAATTTTTAAGCTACAAAGAAACAAAACGGTGAACCAGTCATTACAGGACAATAAGGTAAAAGCAAGATTTATTCTGTAGCAACCAAACAAACCATGTTGAACCATTATTCTGAAACAACAACAACAAAAAACGAAAATTAGACAAATTATTACCGGACACTCTGGTAAAAGCGTATCAAGTAATAATTCGGAAATAACATGAAAAGCCTACCGGACAGTTATTACGGGAATATTTCGCTAAAACGGAAGTAAATCGTAATATTTTTGAAGAGGTGAAGAACGAAACTTGAATAAAAAATCTAATAAAAGTGATGTGTTCATTCAATTACTTTCTTGAATTATTTATTGAAGTACTTTTTTGGATGTAAGTTCGAATAACAAAAACAGTTGTGAAGGGCAAGCCATTTTCAAAAGTGAATGCATAACAAAGATTGATGGATTCAATATTTTCAGGATGTTTGTGCATTACAAAGCTATTTAGTGGTCTAACAAAACCGAATCTATTTGAAATCCCAAATAGACGTTCTATTCTTCCCTTAAGCAGACAAAATCTGTCAGGACACACACAACACAAAACCATCCCATTTATCCCTTAGTGATGGATCTCCAATAGAAAGAATGGTAGCAGATCTTTACCATGTGAAGAAAGTGACTGAAAACAGTTGCCATGACGACCGGGTGCAGAGGATGAAGATGAGACAAATGAGATTGCTTTGAAAGGCATTGATGCTCAGCACTTTCGATTATTCTCTTAAAGTTTATTTGAAAGCATTTCGATATTTTTCTGTGGGTAGCATTAATTAAATATAAGTTCTGCTCCAGGGAGAGTACACAACTAACAGAAAATTCTTGAACACACTTTTACAAGCGACACACTGAATTGAAAAAAAAGCTGACCCAAAATCAATACGTTTCCACATATTATGAAATCCTAATAAGGTCAATGATTACAAATATTAAGTTATACGATCTGCAAAATTCATCGTAGTTAATCCAATATGTCGGTTAGATAGAATTATACAGACGATATCTCACAAAAACTTTAATAAATAGTTATTTTCGGTGTTCAAGATTGCTAATATAATGTCAATTTATAAGAAATTAAATGTAGAGTTTTTATTGTTATTGAAAAGAAATTTATAGTGACATGAATTTAAAACTCTTAAGTTTAAACTGTGAAAACAAGTGGGATTGAAACAATGGATAAAATATGTATGCATAAAGCATTAATGAGAGTGTAAAAATGAGAGGATCAGGATTTCTAGGAAAAAATAAACAAATATAAGTTTTTACTGAAATATCCCATGCAAGCAATCTATGTAATAGATTTAAAATAATAAAAAAAAAGTGAATTAAGTTGCCAGGATTTAGATTTTTTGCTAGGACTTGTTATAATTTAATTTACTCTATTGTTGGAATATGATTTTAGATTGTAAGAGGCAATTTAAATTTAAACTGTACGCATGTTATTTCTTATGGGAAAGCTAGTTAAATGGTGTATTAGATCCAGTGGTATCCGATCTAGTGGTGTATTACAGTCATTATCGATGGACTTGATTCTGTAACATTCGCTTTGTCAGAAATGTATTTGCGGGCTCAATATGCGTCGGTGTGAATAGGGGTCACACATGGAAGATCTCTAACAAAACGTAAAATTATCCTGTGTACAATTCTGTTGCAGTTAACATATATCCTACATTGTTCCTGATTTATAATGCTTTGAAACAGTATACTTCTTGATAAATCACACTGTACTTTTTTTCCGACGAATTCAGATTCGTAACCCTCAAATTCGGGAACAAGGTTTAGCCGCAATAATAGTTTAGGCAGGAGACCTGTCAGACGCTTGAATCCTTTCGTTTCACTTTTACTCTGAAGTATGATCAAAACTACCGGAATAGGGTAACATTTACTGTGTTTCTGGCTTTATGGAAACACCAAAAAATACTGCAATATTTACTAGAGAGCTTTACTAATGACTGTTTAGTAAAATTAACAATAAAATATGGTTTTTTTACTATGATTCTTGGTACTAAATGTGGTTGAAATTCTGTATATTTAATCAAACGTCGGTAGTTTGAACAGTAGTTTGAGATGACTCAAAAATGTTCAGTTTGATAACTTCTATTTTATCTAGCATAAACATGTTAACTTTAATTCTCATCTGTTAATTGTTTTTGTTTTTTTGTCTGTAAACTATGGGTTAACCTTTTATACAATTAAAAATGCGCATTCGTAAATGTGCAAATGCTTGTGTAAGCCAAATCAATAGCTTAACCGTTACACAGCAGTCCCAACTGTTTCAACTTTATTATCTTAACACACAGAAACGGAAGAGTGGATGTAGCAGGTTCAAATTCCACAGCAACTGTAAATGCATCTATTTATTTATTTATTGTTATGCACAGGCTTCTGAGCTCATTACAAAACTCAGGTTTTATATTTTTGTCAAATCGAAAAAACGGATAGCACAGAACAAGGAAAGACATCACGAAACACATATCCTAATACGCGAAGGGATTTAAAACCGCTATCTTCACGTGACAGTAGATGCATCTTTAATACAGTATTTCTCTAATTTGGGCAATCTGTTATTCAACCAGGCAAGAACATATAAGAAACCTTATTTTGTAATCAATACAGAAACCCGAGTATGTATGAAATAAATTCTTGTTTTATTTTACTTATTTTTTACAGTAGTTTGGTCTTTCCGACAGAACGGAGAGTAGCTTGGAGTCAACGAGTTTGAATCAAAGCGTAACCACGGATTTGTAACCGTAAATAAATAAATTACGTTTAACTTCAAGTACAGGCTCGTGTGCTTGATGCAAAGAATGGCGTCTCTAGTCAAATTTCAGAACAGATAACATAAAAATGAGAAAAAAAACCACACAAGGATATTGAACCCGCTACTTCTATGCTTCAGAGATTTGGCGAAAGGACAATTCCTCGCCGTAAAGCCAATTTTGTTTCACGAACCACTCTGAAAAGTAGATGCAACGGGTTCGAATCCCGCTATAACACTGGATGTATATTCTTGCTGCCTTTCGCAAAATTGTGTTTTTTTTTTTTTCAAACTGAAGATTAAAGCCGCTAAATTTACAAAGAAACCCACATTTGCATGTAATTAAGTAAAAGAAATCCCACTAACTCTATAGAAAAGGGATCAAACAGTCACCGCAATTTGAGGTAGGTAGGTACTTTATTTACATCATACTACAGTTTCTCAATTGGCTATTGGCGGGGGTCTGGGAAACATTCCTGAGGATGATCCGAAGACATGCTATCACAATTTTGATCCTCTGCGAATTAAGCACTTCTCGGTAGAACAGTTCAACGAGGACCGATACCGCGTACCCTAGGTCCCTACGCAGGCTGATCCAAGTGGTTACCTTCCGCTTACTGACCCCAGCTACTTATCCGCTTACCACCGCAATTTGATAGAGTTTATTATCTTTCAAACACTTTAATTAAGTATTTGAAGTCATTATTCATGTTCCTTTTATTTTTTGCTATAGTTTTGAAGTTGCAATAGAATAAGAAATAATTATCCGTAAACTAACGGCTATCATCCATTTAAAGTTCTGAAAGACATTTGGGTCATTTTATCGCTCTTTTTCAGAACACGGCATAAAAATCATTTAAATGGATAAATTTACTTTTCAGTTTTATATTTGTTGCTAAATGAGTGGTTATAAGCACTTTAATTTTGTTAACCAGAATTTCTGGAAAACCGTTACCATAGGCAACGGTAAAAATACCAAATGAAAGGTTTGAATAATGTATAATTTGGTTGAATTAACCGAAATAATGGTTTCTCTTATCAGAAATGTCTTTACCATAAAAGTTTGATAATTTTGTTCGAACTTTTTTCTCTGCGCATGATTTGAATATTTTTAAATATTAAAAGAAATTTAATTTTTAAACTTTTATTTTTTTAGAGCTGATGAATCGATTTAAATTAAGGAAGATTAAATTAGAGTAAATGCTTAAAAATCAAAAATTTTCATTTCTATTTTAAATTAAATAATTAAAAAATAGTACAATGTAATAAATAATCCCTTTTTTGACAGCTGTTATCTATGGGAGAAACGTTTTTTAATCATTTGTGGGAGTTTTTTATTCACTTCAATTATTATGGAGATATGGCGAAATACTCAATTACATTCAGCAATATTCTTTAAACAAAATTATTAAATTTTTATTCGGTATTTATTCAATATATATATATATATGTTAATCCAATAT
>NC_092211.1:90804700-90815202 GCF_043381705.1 Parasteatoda tepidariorum
TATATATATATATATATATATACTTGAGAAAATTGTTTGGATTATCCTAAATAGCTTTGAGAAATTACCTAAAAGGAAATAAACCTAGGAACAACTTATCCAAACAGCTCTTTCAAAATGCATTACAATAAAATATGAAACTAAATTCCGGACATAATAATTTAATAACGGTCAAGCAATTTATTCAATTTTATCATTCTTTGCGTAATAATTTAATTTTTATTCCGCATCATTTATGAATGACATGCGGAAGAAACATAATCTAATTAACTTCAAACCAAAATTGAATATCTCATTTCGCATAATCTTTCACCATAATTTATATGATAATGCTATTTCATTGACATCGTGCCCATCCCAATTTAACATTTAATGAGCCTTGATAAGCTTTTATACCCATTTTTTTTTATTTCACCTGATACGATTCTTGGGGAACGAATTTTGCTTATTTAACGAATAAAAGCAAATGTATGTTTAATATTTTATTAAATTATAAATCAACTTAAGCAAGGTATTATTTTCACCTAATAATTTTGAGAGATATTTTTCTTATTTTGAAAATAAAAACAATACATTTTTTATGCTATTTTATTGACCTACGAAATTTGCTTCAAACGAGAAATTCTTTAATCAGCTAATGAATATAACGTTATTGTTTTTTGCCTTTTTAGTGCTTGAAAATAATACATTTTTTTAGTAAGCTTTAATTGTAAGGAATAATCTTCTCACCTCTTGCCTGATTATTTTTAATAAATAATTTAATGAGGAATTTCTTTTAATGTCTTATGACGAAGACCCTCAGCCAACGCCTAAGAAAAAAACTGCATCAACACAGAATCATATTTTTGGTCCAATCAGGTAACATTTATAAAATCTGTAGTTAAGGATCATCAAAGCTCATAAACGGGGTACAATTAATTCTAAAGGTCAAAAATACAAAAAATAATCTGAAGAAAAGTAATAATCTGTCACCCTTATTAATTTAAATATTCTTACAGCTTTTAAATTAGTTGAAAATTAGACTAAATATTTAATGAAGATTTTCGCAAAATGAAAACTAAATTATTTCTTCGATATTGCTTGAAACACATTTTCAACGACTAACAAGCAACTAATAAACCAGAAAAGGGATCTTACAACGATTTAAATTTGTTTTCGGTTAGGAAAAATTAATTAGATTGAAAAGAAAATTATAAGCGAAAATGAGGAATTGTTATCAAATATTCTTCATGTTTGCTTCAATACTTATATTTTAAAGCGAATTGAAATGTTACATTTGTTCGCTTTAAAGTCGTAAATTTTGAATATAAATTCAAAGTTTATAATAATTTAAGCTTTTGTTAAATCTGGGGAACCGAACTTAGAAAAACCGAACAATGGTCCTTAATCTAAAAATTCCTTTGTGTAGTAAACCCTAATGTCATGGCAAGGGTTATTTACTTATGATTTAAATTTTTTTATTAGCATATGTAACGTAACTCCTGGTTTTGACCGACTAGGATTATTTAAACTAAATTCTAGCAGCTTTGGAGAATTTTCGAAGTACAACTGATAAAATCTAATGATCTCCAATTTCTTCGGGTTTTTTCTTATTTTTTTATCCGTAACTCACACAATTTAGTAACATGTTAAGTTTTGAATCGTAAGTTTTGAATATTCTTATCCATCAAATCAATAATAAAAGGCGAAACTTTTTATTTAAGTTTAAACTTATTTTTTTAAGTTAAGTATAAATACCAATTGAGTAAATTGAAATTATGAAAGGTGAAATGAACTAGAACATGTAAAATAATTTGAATTCATAACATAATTAATATCTTAAAATACGGCAGGCGCTTCTCTCTAGAAAAAATATGTGAATAAAGAAACGAACTGGAACTTGTAAAATTAAGTTGAATTCCTAACATAATTTATATCCTTTTAATGCGATACGAACAAAATTATTTTGTTTTAAATGGTCAAATACAAAATTGCGGAAACAAGACCAAAATTACGTAATCACATCTCCTTCAAACTAACGGAATGGATATGTATGAGTTGATAGCACAAGAGCAGAATGCGGTTACGCAGCGTCAAACAAAAGCCAAATAAGACGTTTCAAGTATGGATCCCCTAACCTATGCCCATAGGCAGATTGGCACTCACCTAATGTCTTACAGATGTTTTGCAATCACGATAAAGTTATTTCAGTTTCCACTGAATGCTTTGCAGAAGTATAAATTTTAACTATAACTTCACATCCTAAAAATAAAGGTCGGCTGTCCGACCGTTTCAGATACAAAAAGTTTGTGTAATCCTTGTTTTAGAAGGTTACAACAAAATTTGACTGTCTGAAAGAAGAAAGAAACACTTGAAATTGAATGAATCTTTTTTTTAAAAAATAAAAGAATTATAGAGTTTTTGCAACAATATCATTAGATTAATATAGCTAATTGTACTATGGAATATTTCAGCCTTTAACGTAAGGTATTGAATTATAATTGATTTTTCTGAAATATTTATCCTGCTGAAAATATTCATCATCAGGTTTATGTGCCGAACACAATTGCATGCATTTTTATGATTTCTTATAAAATAATTGTTCTCGGTGAATAAAACAAAAGAATTCAACTCGACGTAGAATAAAGTAAAATGGAATGGAAAAAAAGAGGTGGGGAAAAAAACTTTTTCCTTTTTCGAATTCAAAAACAAATAGGACAGTGTTCAAAAAAACTTTTTCCGCAAATTGGTGTTTTATTACGTGACTTGTAAGTAAAAAATATTTTTGTATATTTATTTGAGCCCCCCAAAACAAACTCTCTGATTTTCAACCTTTCTTTCTCTTCTTTTTTCAAAAAAAAACTTCCCTTGTGAAAGCGAATCATTTCAAGATAATTTTATAACGATGAATACAAATGTGACAAAAAATATTGCTATTTTTTCAAATTGAGGTTTTGCTTCTTTTTTTAAATTTATTCAGATTGAAAAAAAATCTTTTGTTCCGTTCTTAATAGGAAATTATTTTAAAACATTGGCCGGCAACATTTTTTTCAATTATGAGAATCTTATTATTACAATAATACTTTAAAAAGCCAAATTTTTAATTATATTAACAATTTTTAATTGTGTTAACATCAGTATAACAATGTTGTTATAAGTTATGTAACTAACATTTACTCTTTAAAAAGATTATTTTTCTAACATATACTCTTTAAAAAGATTATTAAATTTCATTATTGTGAAGGTGCAGTTTAATTACTATCATAGCCACAAATATTTTTCTTATTCTTTAGAGCTAAAGCAAACCATTTATAAGCTTCATAAAAAAATCGATACAATGCGAACACTCAAACACTCACTTATGAAAAAAACCAATATCACAGTTGCCAAAAAAAAATTTGAAAACAATATTTTTTTGTTTTTTTATAAGTCACAGATTTGCCTCTTTCTTCCACTACACTATTTTAACTTATTAAAGAAAAAAAAAATTTAATTCTTATACCTGATTACAAGAGATTTTATTATCAGATTTTTCAATTAACATTTAAAAAATAGATAATTAAAGCCTGTGACTAATATCACAAGGAACTCTTCATCATGACGAATTTATTTCTACGTTTATACTGTATAGGTTCAAAACATGTGACATCTTTCATAAAAAGATATAAGTTAAAAATAAATTGAAAATCTTAGTAAAAAGTAAAATTGTAAAAGAAATATTAGCTAAAACTAAGTAGAATCTACTTAAAGAACTGCTTTTTAAAATTAAATATTATCCTTAGTGAACGTATACAACTATCAACTCTATAATCAACCTGAAATACAATTTCTCTTTCTTAGACTGCTTGAACAATTTGGTTCATAAACTTGCTATTTAATTTTCAATTTTTCTGTAGATAAGATCGAAATTTTGATTGACAATAAGTTATGTTGGGAGATAAAATCTGGATATAGTGGTCAAAGAAGTCTTGAATACTGGCATTAACTTAGCGCAAAAAGCTTTAGTAGAGATTCAAGCAATGTAGCAAGTCTGATAGTGCTTAGAATTTCTATAACAATATTCCAAAAAGGACAAGAACCAGTTAATAAAAACGCAATAAAAATGATTTTAGCTGAATAATGAATGCATTTTCAGAGTCTTTTCTTCTTAATTTATTTCTTCTTAGAAATATACTAAGTTTTTCACGTCCCCTAAATAAAAGTTCTTTTAAAAAAGTTTTAAAAAAAATAAAAAATAAAAAAAAATTTAAAATTTTTTAAGATTTTTGATATGATGTACTTATATTTATATTGTTATTTTATTGAAAATTCTCTTTGATCAATGAATTTAGATTTTAACTTTTATTTCGCCAATTTTTTATTGAAACACTTTTCTTATGATATAGGCAACGATGTAAGGATGAACGAAACTCATTATTACATTATGATTAGAAAAAGGTACTTTATGAAGGCAAATAATTATTTACTTTTAAACATAGTATAAACTTTTAAACAGGTTATTTTAAAAATCAAAACTATTGTAACATTATTTTTGTGATGAATTAAAAAAAATCAAAGTGATTTGTTAAAAATTCGTTACAAAAATTAGAATTTCGAAAAGAAATAAAAATATTTTGAATTTCTTGGTGATGAAATTTTTCTGTGTAGAATAGCTAGAAAACAGTTGTCCTCACTATAAATGTTTTACAGTCATTTTCTCAATAAAATGTTTAATTAGTAATTACTTTAATATCGTTTAATATATGCAGAGCTGAGTATGTTTCGATATTTCAATACAAAACGAATGAACTAATTAAGTATAATGCACACTTGATATTAAGAATAATTTTCTTCCGCAAGTTGTACAAATTCTCCAGAAAGTCCTAACGCCCCCCTAAGAGCTTACAACGCAACACAAAATCAATGTCTTAGTCACACAAAATCAATGAATCTTGTTACAATGTTCATTTTCAATCAAATGTCTGAAATTGTCACACACCTTGAAAAAAAAAAAATGCTGATGTGACGCATAGTGAATATGAGAAGGTGTGGTTGGAGATTTCGTTCTAAATAGTTTGCTGAGAAATATCAATTAAATGCTCTTATATTATTAAGTTGTCCATGTTTCCTCGATGGATAATCTATCACTTTACATATTTTTATAAATTTTAAAATTAGAGTTAAAATTTTACGCAAATTTTTATTTGCATTTTAAATGATAAACTATTTAAGAAGCTTGAAAGTGTCTAAACACACTATTACTTACTTCAATGCATAATGCTTTATATTCTATGGAAATTTTGTTGATTCGTCGGAGAAAAAAAATCTTTGTTGTGTAATCGCAATCAGTTTTAGTCAAATTATATGGAAAAGAGAATAAAGAATTTTATTCAAAATTAAAGATTGCAAAGCTATTACAAAAATGCTCATTTTAAGGAATTGTTCTCTCAAGCGTTGCGTTATTTTTTTTTTTACCTCTTCAGTAATATTTTTGAATAAAATAAATCTTATCATGATTGGTTGTGTAAAATTTGAAATTTTTAACAGGAGTCTTGAAGAAAATGTAACTATACTTTTAAAATAGAAGGAAAAGACTTCCAAATTATTTCTCTAAATATATAATATTAATAGATTTATTTAAATATTATTCGGTAACTTGACCAAGGGGATCAAATACTTTGATCACTAGAGACTATAGTAATAGTGTACGCTAGCAATTTTTTTTAACAGACACGCTTTCAGAAGCAATTGTCAGAAAAAATATCAGACATGTGAATGTAATGGTGACCATTTGTGACTCTATTGTAATTCACATATTTCATTTTAAGAGATGAATCACAAAAAACTGCTTACAGGACTTTTATGTAGCTAGTCTAACTCTTATGAGACAAGTCGCAAAAGGTACCCCTGAGACTTTAAAAAAACAAGTGGTATAATGGTTCTTATGAGAATTTCAAGAGATCAAAGATGTAATTAAGAGACAATAATGTTTCGCAATGACTTCAGTTCCAGTAAAGTGGTGTGACTACCCACTTGAAGTCACACTAAATAATGAGTGAAACTTTCAAATGATATCACAATTTAAAGTTTCATAAAAGTATAAATGTGACACAACTTTTATGATATCACATAAAAGTCACATTGTGATCTCATTAGAGTAATTTCAAACCGGACATCCGTGGCTATAACAGAGCTGTGTCCATTTTTGACTTTTTCATGAAGTCACTGCTATCGGGGCTCCTACTATGAAATTAAATGGTTAAGAAAATATAATCAATTTCCTAGAAATATAAATATTCAATAGTGCGCCGGTATTCATATTGATAGAAAGTATCTCATAAAAATTTAACTCGCTTTATTTAGAAATAAAAAAGAATACATATTTGTTGGAAGTAGCTAAAAGCCATTAAATTTCTCCCGTCTCAAACATTAATGTCGCTTTCTCTTTAAATATGAGCCATTTAATGGTAGAAGAGTGTGCCGATCTTCTAATGTAGGTTTGTGTTCGAATATGCTTGTGTTTTTATCGTATTGTATGAATGGACCAATCGATAGCTTCAGAACAATTTGTCTAAAGCATAATAAACTCATAGAAATGACATTCATACGTGCATTTAAGCGCGGATTATACCAAGAAGGGAATTCTCAAACTTAAAGTTTTCTCATAACAGTGTTTATTGAGAGTATTATTTTATCCGATTTGTTATTGATTATTCTCTCCTGGATAAGGAGGGACTATAAAAGGGTGACCCAACTGGAGGGTTACTTTGAAATAGTGCTATAAAGGTTTTTTACAGCATTTTTATTTCTTACTCGTTAATAATTGTTATCTTTCTTAAATCGAATTGAAAACCTTTTTACCACAATTGTAAAATTTACTTATCCGAAGATAATTTCACGCAAAAAAAAACTTTCAATAAATTTGTTATATTTTATTATTTTATTTAATGTTTGTCGAGAAAATTTTGAATAGTAATCTATGCAATTTTTTACTTCATTTGAAAGAATATAATTTTACATAGCAAAATACAAAATTTGAACGAAATCTATCTAAATAGTTCCTGAGAAATCTAAATTTTAAAATACAATGTTTTTGAAATTCTATTTCTCAGATTTTGACCGATTGCATTCAAATTTCTTATTTTTCCATGTAAAATTATATTCTACAAAATTACGTAAAAAATTGTTTACTTCATAATTAAAAAGCTTTTCGTCAATATCAATTAAAGTTTTTAAAAAAATTGTACAAATTTTAACCACTAGGGCACGCATAACGAACAAAAAGTGCTAATTTTAGACGCAGAACTCGGTACTTATCAGTTATATGGACTTAGTGTCTTCTTTTTCCGTCTTGTCGCCAACACACTCATTGGTTCCTACACGACTGATGAATTTTACGATGTATGAATTTTAATATCACAATGTATAATAAAAAAAATTTCAATATTTAACAATAAATCGCGATATTTTTTCAATTTACTAAATGTACTTGAATTTTTCATAAGTTCACCTTTTTGTTAGACAAATAATATGTATCAATACTGATGATAATATTGTATTCAATAATTCTGTATTTGGATAATATTAGCTATATTAGTTTTGATTATGTATTGTTGCCGATAGTGATTGTGATATAATTGTATTCGTAATTTTTTTTTTTTTTATGGCGGGCACTTGGAGCTATTGTCCATTGGCCACAGAAAGTGCCAGAACTGCTAATTCTCTTTTCGTTACCCAGTGGGCACCTGTGGCGAAGCCACGGCGGTGGAACAGCGTCGCCCACGTCACACTACCACAACCCGTTTATAGGGCGGGTCACATTCACACATTCACACACAAAGGAGAAAGGACATAGAACACAGATAGAGGGAAAGAAACATCCATGCCTTGCCCGGGATTCGAACCCAGAACCTTTCTGATGCAAGGACAGTTCCCTGCCCCCTACACAGACTGGTCGGCGTATTCGTAAATTTTATCTATTAATAATGAGAGTGATATTTTCATATTTTGTCTGTATTGTTATCGTGATAGTGTCGTACTAGTTATACCTAGTTGCACGATCCGTATCGAATGACCTTTGTACAACAGAATTTACGTGTTAGCAGTCCCTGTAACAGACTATTTAATTATATGTTCAACAGGACTTTCTAAATTCTTTCCATTCAATTTTATTTGAAAGTAGTCCTCTTGACCCCTCAATCTTGTAGTATATTAACTGTAATTGTAATCACAGTTTCAGTTCGTTTTTTAAAAGTTTTACTATATTAGTTTTACTAGATTTCTACTTTCTTGTTAACTTTGTAGAACTGTCGACTTCTGTAGTTTGATTGCAGGCATCTAAACAAACTGATTCATTAAATAAGATCGTATTTTAACTCTGTATAATTAATTCCCTTTATTAAACGTACGTATGTAACAAATTTCCAAATTTAGTTATCATCATCTTTTTCAAAGCCTACCTTTTTGTAAGTCATTCAAACATCGATGTGATTTTACTTTTTGCTGGAAGTGAATCACTTTCTAAATCTCTTTATATTAATAATATATTTCTTTTTTTTGTCCGTGAAAAGCACAAATGAATAAATAAACTGTTTTTTTTTTATTGCAGATTGCTTTTTTCCATGGTCGTATTATGACGTATATACCCAATTTCATTGACATCCACCTACCAGAACAGACTCTAGGTTGGCGTTAACAGAGCCATAAGTTATAATCATGAACTCAATTTGAATGAAGTTTAAACGTTCTAAATACTAATATACTATACACGACAAATATAATTCTGTGTATTCAATAGAATAATGCTTAGACATTATAATAAGTTCCTATAATTAGCCAGCAATGTCAAATATTGCGCCGAATTCTTAATAAGACTAAAAAACCAGACCGACAAATTAGTAATAAAATACAAGTAAAAGGAATATTCAAAATAAATGCATTTATGAAATTGTGGTAGATTTTTTAACAAATATCTAAAAAGTTCACAAATTTTATAAGAAAGTTGTATTTAAAGTTTATGAATCTAATTTTTGCACAATAGTTTTTTATTATTTAGCTTAAATATAATTATTTTTTTTTGCATAAAAATAACCATGTTTCTAATTTTTCATATATCTTCATCGTTAATTAATACTAGCATTTAAAACAATTTTTGTCAATTAAAAATGCATATAATTTTCGTTTTTTTATATATCTTTCATATTTCAATATTTTAATATTTTTACATTTCTCTTCAATTCAATTAAGTTTATTATCAAATTAGAAATAAAGGGTGAGAATCGTTATAAAAGAAAGAAAAATTATAAGTTCATCACAAAAAAAAAACGAAATTCGGATGATTCAAAAGAATAACTTTTAAATAATTAAAAAATTAACTCTCTCTTTTTAATTTTTATTTTAAATTTTACGTAATTTAATTTTTAGTTTCAAAATTAAAATTAAAGCAAAAATTATTATTGCTTTTACATTTATTTTATTTATTTGTCTTCGATCCTATTAAAGATAAATAATTATCTTCTTATAAAAGTTAGAAAAATAAGTGCCTTCTTATTCTTCATCTGTTAATCAATTTTAACACCGTGCAAGCTTCGTTTTCAACGTAATAAATTCTACTTCAGTTTTAGAATTTTATTTATTTTCTTTTTATTTCTTACAATTTCTTACATTTTTGTGCGTTTTTTTTCCATACTTTTTCTTTAAAAGCAATACAAATACTATGTTTAAAGTTCAAAAGAATTGCAAAAATTATTTAGCATTTTTCCTTCAAAGTAAAATAAACGTATTTTTTTTTCCTTTTTGTTGGATCGACTTCAACACTATGTAAATGTTAAAGCGTCTTACAAAGGTGCATTTAGAATAGGAACGAAAGGTACCCCAGAGAATAAAAGAAAAATAGATGTTTCTTCGCTGAAAGTGAAAGAACCGATTATACATCTATCGCCAAATCGATACATTTGCCAAAAAAGTACCTTTATAGTCACGAAAGGAAATGTATTCGACGCATGTTCGTCTCAGTGAACATTTTAGGGAATGAAATAAAAAGTCTCGTCATAGAATCGTTGAATTTAGAATTGGGAAAATTTAATTTTTTTTCTTCTTTTTTTTGTCGCAATGCTGTCCCGCACATACAATATTACTAAAACTGCTAAAAAAAAGGGAACTATTTACGAAAACGCACTTGATTACTTAAAAGTCTCATTGTTGTACTAAAAGTTAGATTCAAGTATGAAGATTACTTTAATTTTTGACGAAAAGAAAAAACTCGTTAAAAAAAATTTTTTCAAGTGACTTTATTGAAACATTTTATTATTCTTTTTCTAATTATGAATTTTACATTTAAAATAAATAAGAATGATGCTTTGGAAAAATTATTTTGTAGTACAAATAATTTTTAAAAAATAATTTGCAAGAAAGAAAAGTGTAAACGAAACGTCAATTTGAAATAATAATATTGAAGAATTTTTTATTAAAATTTTCCGTTTTAAATCATTTTGGAAACCTACTTTTTACATATCTCTATATTAATAGGCTAGCAATATTTTGTC
>NC_092211.1:90815702-90871465 GCF_043381705.1 Parasteatoda tepidariorum
CTTTTGCTATGACAATAAACAAATCACAATGACAATCAATTAATAAGGTTGGTATTTACTTACCGCAACCAGTTTTTGCACATGGACAGCTGTATGTGGCTGCCAGTCGAGCCCGATCATTTGATGGCTTAAAGTTTTTTATTGCTGATACAGATGAGCAAGGACATTTAAAAAATGATCAGAGAGTCTTTACAAAAAATATAGCTTATAAAGAACTTTTGTGAACAAAACTATTTTGTTTTATGTTTAATACCCATCGGAAGTAGGCAAGGGGACCTTCCAGAATCAAAACTCCCCATGAGAAATGAGATATGGCGACCTCCTCGCGGTATTTCTCGGGTAATGCTAACAGCCATACATTTAAATTTAACAATTAGGTATAACACATTTTATTCAAAATGGACTCAAATCATTAAAATGATACTCACCCAAAACACTTGAGCCTTGCCAAGTGAACATAAATTTACTGAATTTCTTCACAAAATTGACAATGATACCTCTGGTGATCTTAAAGCCATCATTGATGAAATTTACCGTTATATTCCAGAAATTGCTCAAACTTCTGATAACAAATCGAGCAATATTACCTCCGATGAATGAAGATTGCGAAGAAATAAAATCCAAACTTTTAAAAGATTGATGCCCGATGAAGAGAGACTATACATCAGTTATGATTTGGTGGTTACAGACAATGATCACGAGCAAACACTTTATCCCTCTGAATTTTTAAATAGTCTTTCTGTGAGTGACTTACCTCCTCACAAACTCATATTGAAAGAAAACGCCATTGTGTCGAAAATTTTCATCGGAACAATTTAGTTTGCGTAGTTTTAACTGGTGTTNTCCATTACCTAGATCTATCTTCGAATCATTTGAACTTTTTGGACATTCTTTCTTTCTATTTTTTGATGTTTACTTTTACTGAAACATCCTTAACATTCATTTTTTCGATGCTTATTTTTTTTTTTTTTGAAACATCATTCTTTTCTTTTTTCGGTGTTTACTTTTCTTCAAACATCTTTTTCATCATTTTTAACCTTAACATTTTGAGAATTCTGCTGTCTAATGTGCAAAGGTAAGTTGTCACTTTTAGAATTAGCAGAGATGATCAGTCTCTTACCAAATGAAGTGACAACTGGCCCGGCACAATCAATAAACAAACAAAAATCCCTGCAAGTCTACAACCCTACTAAAGCATATGGTAAATCAGTATCAATTATAAAAAAACTTAGCTGAGTTAACAATTTCGCCTATCGTAATAAGGGAGACTCGCAAATTTTGTTAAGTGTTAACTGTCCGTTTGTTTGGGTAACAACAAGTGTATAAGTATTACCATACTCTCTTAAAAAGAACGAGTGAAAATAACTCAACTTGAGTGCTATTTAACTCTTTCATCTAGAAAAAACCGGCCTTCTCATCTTGAGTTAAAATCACTCAAGTGATAGAGTTATATGGAAATAGCTCAATTTGAGTGANTTATTTTAATGATAGGATGCAAATTGTTGAATAGCTAGTTATTTAGAAAACTTACTTGAGTTACCTAGAGTACTACTTGAGTTAGCAGAAATATTTAAATTCTTGTGATTTACGACAAGGTTCCGATTTCTCAAGTATTCTCTCTAAGCTTTTTTTTCCCCTATAGAACACCGAAGTTAAATAAAGTGCTCGACTTCGCGTGCCGGTCGTCGGGTTGATAAAGCGCCCTTCCTTCCAAAATTGTGATGGCATGTCTTCGGATTATCCTCAGGGATGTTGCCCAGACTGTCGACTATAAGCCATTGTACAGCTCTATAGTGCAACTTAAATAAAGTACCTACCTAACATTTTCTTTACTCTACTTTGAAAAGAGTATGAAGCTGCGATTTCCATTAGGGATTGCTTCAGATCTATTGATAACTTGGTTATGGCATTTAATTACATAGATTTTATTGATACTGCAAACACAATTTATATAGAGGAATTAACTCTGGTAAAAACTAATCAATCTGATTTATCTTCAGATTTTTCTTGATTTATTCTTACATTAAACTCGTGTAACGCTCAAATTGATGTTTCTGATAAAAATAAATTACTTTCCATTTCCTGTCCACAACTCAGTTTACTGGTATTCTAATATTTTTATTAATATCTATAGAAACACAATTTTTTCTCAAATTAATCGCATTAAACTCATTTTAATAATATTTTAACTAATTGTAAATCTCGACATAATTTTTTCTTCAGTAATGATACCCCGTCTGGATCTATAGACAGGTTTCGTAAAGGATTTGCTCCCGGTGGTTGAGCGCTTTGCGCTCTCGTGTCACAAGTCCTAAGTTCGATCCTCGGGCCGGTAAGGTTGACAATAAGCCATAAATTAATTCAACAATTCACCTATAAAAAATATCAAAATATTAGAATAAAATTTATGCTGTCCAAAATATTAGAAAATTTCTTTATAAGTATTAAAATTCAATTATAAGTGGAAAATTACATAATATTTTACGGCATCACCGTTAGCTTAGATCACTGTATTTAAACGATCTTGTATGAAATAAGCAAACTTTTTTTGTCCACATTAGCCCAAGTAGACTGAAGAGCAATAGCTCAAGTAGACCCCGTCACCAAGTAGACCACAAGCTCAGTTTTGTTCGTAAGAGCAACTTGTAATTTTACTCCCATAAATTTGAAGATGGAGCAACGCAGTGCTACGGTGGCTAGCTGATTCACCAGATCTTAAACCAATTGATAGTTTAAGGTGGATAGTAATGAATAAAGCTGCAAGAAACTGCTCCTACAGAAACAGCTGAGCTAGAGGAGAGCATTAAGTTTATTTCAGCTAACGTGGACAGCGAAAACTTGCTTATTCCGTGTAAGATCACTTGTGCTTGCTTATTTCATGATCTCAAGATGATTGCTTATTCTCAATGATCAGAACTAGAGGCGATGCTTCAAACTACTAAGTAAATTTATTTCGCCATTTATTATTGAATTTTAGTGTGTATAAATGAAATATTCCAATATTTTGAACCACATAAAGTTTTAATTCTAATATTTTGATTTTTTTTTTCTAATTGTTTAATAAACTTGTGCTCCATTTTTATTTGTCTGATGCTTAAAAATACTGTGAAATATGCAGATTTGACTAGTTGAATTTGTAATTTAAGTATGTGAAAGCGAAATAAGTAGAGACTTTTAATAAATGTAATAATATACAATTTTCAAATAATAGAGAGAACAAAATAAATAACACTTTTAAAAGTCAATTTTTTCAATAATTCTAATATTTTGCATCTAATGTTTTGTTACGATTAACGAAGACAAGACCAAATTCATGGAGTTTTCAAGCTCAACTGTAAACTATAGTGAACCTTTGCAGATAAACGGACATTCCTTTGAAAAGGTTAAAGAATTTAAGTATCTTGGTACAATTATCAATGACCAAAACAAACTGAAACCTGAAATTGACAATAGAATCAATATGGCCAACAGATGTTTTTTTGGACTAAAAAGTCAACTAAGATCGAATTTTATTAGCCAAAAAACAAAACTAAAATTATATAAGACACTCATTCTGCCTGTCTTGCTATACGGAAACGAAACCTGGACTTTAAACCTTGACGTACAACGCCCGATAGAAACGTTTGAAAGAAAGATACTTAGAACTATCTTTGGTGCCATAAAAGAGGGGGGATGTTGGCGAACACGGTACAACTTTGAACTTTATGGGCTCTATAAACATCCTCAAATTATGCAGATAGTCCGAAGCAACCGACTAAGATGGCTCGGACATATATGGAGAGGCTCTGAAGATAGCCCTGTAAAAATTGCCACCTTCAAGAACCCTCAGGGGTCCCGCTCTAGAGGTAGGCCACCTACTCGATGGCTCAAAGACACTGAAAACGACCTCAAAGTCCTGAAACTTAAGAACTGGAGGGGAGTTGCCATGGACAGAGGGAGCTGGAGAAGGCGTGCTGTTGAGGCAGCCAAGGCCTGCAAAGGGCTGTTGCGCTCCTGAAGAAGAAGAATGTTTTGTTTCCAATATATATTCGAGTATTTACTGTTTCTATTTTTCAAATTTTTCCTGTTATAGTGCACTTATTGGTTTTATGTCAGGTAATAATTTAATCTGATTTGTATTTTATTCCAGTATTCTTCCAGTTATAACATTAGCGCTTGTCTCTGTTGGGATTTGGAATTGTACAGATTTTATTTTTTTATTTTCAAATTTTAAATTGTATTTAGTGTACATATATAACACAATAAGACTGAAAGGATATTTAAAGGACAGAAAAATCGAAGAAAGTTTTAAAAGAAATAAGTTTGCATTGCGCACAAGCTGCAAGTATGTAAAACTCATGAAATAAGTCAAAACTGGTTTCCTTTTGCGTTTTCTCTACATTTTTGACATATATANTATATATATATATAAATTTTTTTATTTGTTTATTGGTAAAATGCTCTAAATATTTTCTTATCATTAATGCTGTATTTGTTTTTTTTTCTTTTTTGCACTTTTTTTAAAATTAAATAATTGCTTACTGTATCCTTTTTGAAGAGGAACGAGTAGTCAAAAACCCTAATCATTGGCTATTTAATTTCATGCTAAAAATGAAATCGAAAAGAATAATTTTTTATTGTACTGATATTATTTCAAATTTCAAACATCATATTATGAAACATGAATTATTTTGCACTAAGAGTAAAATTATGATATAAAGCTTCCCTTCTTCTAAATAATTCAGGTGATTTGCAATGAATAATTCAATGTTAAATTGAACAAGAGTTGTTCAGAATCGATTTTAGAATTCTCTAATTGGACTTTCTGAAACATCTGTAGAACGGAAGTGTTTGCCAAGTTGGATTAAAGTGGATTCCTAAGTAGTATTTGCTTTATATGTTGATTTGAAGTCTAACTACAGATCAATACGCTTTCAATCGAAATGTTTAGTTTTCAGACAGTAAATATTGCACACTTTGAGATAAGTTAAAGGTTAATCTCAACCAGCTGTCGGAAAAACTGCATTTTCTTTGGAGTTAACTACTGCCACATCTACTTTATTACAATTATAGTTAACTACTTTTTTTTAAAGTACAGCACCTACAAACTACTCTCGAAATGTAGTCACTACTTTAACTGGAGAACTTAATTTTCACCTATATTCAAAATGATTTTGAATTAAAAATTGGCTTGGTAAAATATAAGGAGATATTAAGAAGTTTTAATTCGTGTTTAAATGAAATAGTTTTTTTATTCTAAAGCACTTTTTAAGATTTTTTGTTCTCTAAACTTTCGAATGCTATGCTTTCCTCGACAGTGATTTAAGAAAGGCTAGAAAATTATTAAATATTCGTAATTTAAGTGATCAATGCTTTTTTATATCGTCCAAGAAATCAAGTACAGTACGAAAAACAAAAAATGAACCATCCTGAATAATGTTTGATCTAATGGTCGGATTTATAAGTTCTAGGTCTCAATCTTCACAGTTTGATGGGGTGATCACAAATATGTTTATTAATTAATCCAGATAATATTTTAAGTGACGAAATCAAACACAAAAACGTACTTTATAGTTCCTGTGAAATGGAGTTCTAAAAAAGTCAGATATTTATTTAAAATGCGATTTCTCTCAAACAACTAGACCTATTGCGCACCGATTTATCCGAGTATCAGATCTTGTTAACACTCTGCCATGCATTCTCATTACGTTGACATGCCCGCAAAAGATTTACTTCAATCAAATTCGAAAATATTTTTGCGTTTGAACTTTGTTTCTTTTTTAAATAACGTTAAAAGCAGTTGCCAGGAATCGCTACAAACTTCTGTTTTTTGTATCGCACTACCCACTACACTACTTATTTTAAAAAGTAGAGCATTAAACTACAAACTACGGAAAAAAATAGCGACTGCAGTAGTTTCGCTACTTGTAGCGCTCTACTTCCGGCCACTGATCTCAATTTAGCTCATTCAAGATTTGTGCGATAAAATTTTGCCAACAAAGAAGAAAAAGACAGCTGATGGTACAGGATGATTAAATCTAAAGAAACAGCAGTTATTCATTTTTTTTAATCATTTCTTGATCCCATTTTGCTTCTCAGAGATGGTAACCCACATCATTAAAATGAAGGCCATGGGTCCACATTTCGTTAGGATTTTCAGCATTTAGATCTTGTGCCAAATTAGTTCATAACTACTCAGGAATTGTAGAAGAAACCTAAGTTCAGTATCAACGATATTCGTCCCATATTTAGGCAAAACATCCATGGAATTTTCGATGAACGTGAGTGTATTTGGCAACACAGCCATAAAGACCATTTACCCGCTATGCTATTCTACACCTAGATCTATACAGTATACTTTATGACAATTCACAATTTTTAACCAATTTACCATTTTAAATGAGGTTCCTTTAAACTTGGCGAAAAACTGTAAACGACAAAGAACTTCGTTAAACTTTTCCTGCTTAAATGAGGATAGAACGAATAACTTCATGCAAAATATTAAATAAAACTGAATGAAAATGGAAATGAATCGAAAGAAAAGAGCTTCATAAATTTGTGTCCCAAAATTAAAGAACCTCAGTAGTTACAATTAGAGAGCTAAACGAGGACTTAATTGTAAACCCTGATTTTTTACCTCTTCAATGATCGGATGAAAAGCAATTCATAATGACGTCACATGCTTCAAATTTCAACGTAATGTTAGTAAGCGATTTAAACCTTACAAGTTTTTGTAAATACACTCTTTATAAGTTGTCAGAGTGAAATATATTTTAAGTTAAGTGATTTCAGAAAGATAACATAAATGAATGGAGTATCTTGAGCAACCTCTAGCACGAATGCTGGATACGATTTGGTAGGTGGCATACATGATGCTCTATGGATCTGATCTCGCTTTACCATTGCTATCGAAACAACGCTAAATCAACAAATCACAGAGGCTGTCTAACTTTCCAAACCAAGTGGTCCCAAATATGCTCGTTCGCGGACTAATCCAGGGGTCTCGCTTTCCAGGAAAAGGTGGTTATGTGGCGGAGACCATACTACGTGTGGCCGAGTATTATCTTGAAAAATGGCTCCTGTTAACCTTGTCATGAGTGGCAACTTATTTGGTTGAAAGATGTCACGAATGTACCATTTGGTTGTGATGATGTAATGGATAAATATAAGGGGTTATCGAGTACCCCTAGTGCAATGGCACCTCATACCATTATATCACCTATACAAGGTGTGTGCTCTGCAGCGTTGGCAGGATCGGCACTCACTTATCCTTGCCTCCGTTTGAAGTATATCACTGTCAACAGAGCTGCAATGGAACTGGTCTGCAATCGAATGGAACCAGGTCATCTTCAATGATGAATCCAGGTTTAACTTACGCACTTCAAACCATCGTGTACGAGTAAAGAGGCCCTGTGTAGAACGTCTCAATGCTGCTTACACCGTAAAACAGCTCACCGCTTCTAAAGTTAATGTGACAGTATCGGGTACCATTGCATACGATGCACGATTACCCTTAATATTGATCCACGACACCGTAACAGCCTATCTGTACATTCGTGACATCATTCAGCCTCACGTGTTGCCATCCACGGCAGGGTTTCCAGAAGCCAATTTGCAAGCAGTGCTCGGCAACACACAGCAAAGGTATCACAAGAATGCCTCCGCCACATTACCAACCTATCCTGCCCTACTCAATCACCAGATCAGTCACCAAACAAGCCTATTTGGGATCACTGGGGACGGCTAATTGAACAGCCTCCGAATTTAGTCGATTTAGCCTCGTTTTTAGAACAACTGTGGGACCACATGCTGCAGAACATCCTAAGGGACTTGTATACCTCAATGCCTGACCGTATCGCATCCTTCGTTCGAGCTTCAGGTGGTCCAAAATGGTACTATAGCCTTCATTCATTTTCATTTTTTCTCTGTATTAAATGATCCTTTCGCTTGGATTTTTTCAATCCCTTACTTTTAACAACGTTATTCTTACGTGTATAAAATTTCGTTTCATTCTGACAACTCTTTCCAGGTGCTCTAATTTTTGGGGCAACGAGAGTACTTTTTTTCATTTCTACAGTATAAATTTAATCTTACTCATTATGCATCGTAAGAGCATATTTGATCCAGCAAAAATTCGCAACTGCATTCCTCAAAACCACTGATAGTCTTTTGCAGCTTGATTCCCATTCGTTATTCATAGCTAAGGCTTTTCAGTGAATTTAGAGTATTTTTCTTTATCTCATTTAGTACAAGAAACTGCAAAATATTTCAGTGTTTTATCGGGGGTGATTAAAGTTAGTAATTTAAATTATTTTTGTAGCACTTAAAAATTTTCCTGTTGTTCAATTTGTTTCTGATCCTTAAGATACTCTCTACAATAAAATATATGTTGAGCCTATGTTTGGACCTTTTTTTCAAAGCAAACAAAATTTATATTAGTTCTAATATAAACACTCTAATATAATGACTGAAAATGAATTCCAAGATAATGAGGTTGAATGCTTAGGAAACGAGTTTATCTCTCTCTTGCACGGACGTCTGTTAATTTCATCCTCAAAATGTTATTAGTGTCAATTATTTGTGAATGCATTTGAAGTCACCGTTAAGCGGAAAGAGTTACTAAATATTGGATTAGTAATATGAAATTCTAGATACTTCAAGCAGTATATATTAGATATTCAGTATTCTCTAATAATTGTTATTTAGTATTCATAATTATCCACGCTGCAATTGCCCGCCATTTTGAGGTAAATGTGAATTCCGTTAGATGCAAGACTGCAGAGGAGAATTTACAAACAAAGGATAATTCAGAATGTTTGCATTTCCATGCTTTCATAATTTTACTGCCAAAATGAAGCCTTTTTTCATATTATACCAAAATATTTGAAAACGTCTTGGGGAAATAAAATCTAAATTGTGAAAATGATCACAAATTATTTATTATGAGTATTACGTTGGATTAATAAAAGTAGTGAGGCATGCGTTTCAACTAACATCGTGTGAAATTCACTTGCAACATATTTAAATTGAAAGAAGAAGCCACTCGTTAGGCCTAGGTCTGTCCTTCAGAAGACTTAAAATTCCCTGACATTAACAGTAAACTTATAAGTAATCTGTCTGTTTTTATACCATGTTTAGGGAGTAATTAATTTTAGGAATATTTTTTTTATAATCAGTTTCAAAAGATTAAATTTATTCGTAATAATAAAACAAGCTTTATAAAAAAAATTTGAACAAAAATTTGTAAATGCACAATTAACTACTGGAATTTTAAATTAAATTACTGATTAAATGTATCGATTATTCCAATGTGGTTGACAAAGTAAAAGACCTACTTGGTAAAGATTGGTTTTCATTTCAGAATAATGTTTTCTCAATCTGTTTGGTAGAATACAGAACTGAGTTATTGCATTTTGCTTAGTTTAATTATAATTTATAATTTTTATCTGGCTGGTGCAACTTCTCTATTATTCCTTTCTGCTGGGAACGGCATTTATAATAAAATCTAATTTGACACGGTTGCCTATTTCAATATAAAGCAGGCTTTGGAGTAATATTTTTTCCTTTGGTGAGTTTTTATTGATACTTTTTATATAACCATCTTATTTTTGTTCATTTTTGGTTCATAAATAATATTACCCATTGGCAAAACGGGTTTTGGTTCGGATTTGATGGCGTCCACGCACTTTTTAACTGTGTTCAAGAGTAATAGTAAACGGTGCGCATGCGTCGTCATTGCATGCGTTGCTATGGCGACTTTTGCTGTTGCCTCACTAGCAGTCATTTTTAATGTATTTACATAATAATAATTTAGAGTATTTTTGCATTATTTTTATTATTAACGTATAATTACTGGCTTGACTGGGATTTTATTGTAAATATGAATGCTGAAAAGGGAAAGGTATTTTGTGTACAGGAGATATGAAAATCAATCCGACGACAAACATCAAATTGAGACCCATGATTTGAAATGTTGTGGCGTTTAACGGAGTCTATCCAGAAAGATGAAACATTTAACTGATAGGTAACCAGTGATCACAACTTTTCTGTTGATTTAGTTTTTGTTTTTTTTCTTTCTTTTTTAAAAAAAAATATCGGCAAAGATTTTTTTTTTATTTCTTTAAAACATTAATTAGCTATTGAAAAGCATTTTTAAATTTCGAAAAATTATGTTTCAATTTGGTTCATAAAACTAACAAGAAATTTTGAGAGTGAAGGAAATGCCTCCCCCCCCCTCTAAGAAAATTTTACAATTTTAATGTTTTAAATACTGTAAAGGGTAAGGATTTTTTAGTTTATGCAAATTATGTAGAAAGATTTTTTTTATTTTTTTGCATTCAACCTCATTTTATATTTTCTATATTTTGAGTATTTTTTACAAATGGAGCTTAGGATCATGAATAACGCTTTTGTTTCTTTAAAGTGATATTCTCAGAATAACTCTCACGTGAATGCATGCATTCCTGATCAAGTCTTGCATTGCATTCCTGGTTCTTTTGTGCTATTTCAATTTATTTTTCGATTTTAATTTAGTTATAATTCTCTAATTTTTGTTGTAAACCTATTTAAAGACAAATTTAAGCTTTCAAAAATTTAACTTCGACTTGGATTTTTTCCTGTCACGCCTCCAAACTGATTTTCTAACCACTTTTTTTATTTCAGAATGTGAATGGGTAACACAATAACGGTTTTATTCGTTGAAGCAAACAAAAAAATTTTTCACCCCCTCACCCTGTTTCCATCTTCGTCATCGCTTACCCTTTCGTAAATTGTTTTATGAATGAAAGTACCCAATTACGCGCAACATTTTGCGAACGCTGTTATTAGTTGTTCAATAATACCCCTTCATTTGGAAAGGTGTGAGTAATTGTGAATTTCAAAATTTCATACATTATATAATTTACTAAAGTGTTATCGATATAAATACTGTATCCCACAATAAAAACGTTTCAATAATGACAGGAATTTATCGTGATTTTTTTTTCATTGAATGAAAATCCCTTTTTAAAAATTACTGCACAACTTGTTTGTCAAAAAAAATGCACATGCTTTTTCAGTCATATAGGAGAAAAAGTGGAACAAAACTGCTCAAACTTTTGTTATATATATATTATATATATTACATAAAAAATTTATTTATTATATAAAAAATATATATACATTACGTGTAAAAAAATTTTTTATTATATAAAAAAATATATATCTTATATAAAAAAATGAAATTTTTATAAAATTGGTTTTTGCTTATATCATTCAAAAATAAAAAATACACTGAAATATTTCACAATAATCCATATTGACTCGACCACAAAGAATGGTTATGTAGAAATGGTTAAAGGTTTTCCTCAGTTAGCATTGACGTGCGTTGAAGAACTTTACTTTTTTAATACTTTTGAAACTCAGTGAAAACAAATTAACTCGTTTCTTAAGCATTTCTATGTCTTTTGGTTTTTCTGTAATTACTTTTCAACTGCCGATCTTTTGGATACTATAATAAAGAATAATGTAGAACATGCCGGTCGAAACTTTTCATTTATTTTCAGGAATTGTGAAGAATGTCAAAAATAAATAATTTTTTCATTGGATTGAATAAACAAACAGTACGATATCATCAATAGTTTATTCAAAAATTAATGAGAAAAATGTACATAAATAGGCATATTTTTTAAAAATGGAAACATATATGCAATAGACTGCGTTGTCCAAACATATCTCTAATGGTACACATGTTTTCGTTGATGATGACACAATAAAAATTTATTGATTTCGGAAGATGAGAAAGAGTAAAAAAAATTTCGATACAATTAACTACATTGTCTGTTCATTTTAAAATCTATCTATATAAATCTTTTTTATATTTTATTTTATTCCTTGGGATTCAAGTTTTTTAAAGACTAATGCCCTTGTGAAAAAAATATTTTCTGTCATTCTAGTTTTCATAAAGTTCGCAGAACAATTTATTTATAAACATTATTTTATCTTATGTATTAAACAGTTTATTACATTGTCGTGTTGAGGTGTAACACTTTTGATAAACTTACAAAAAAATCTTTCTTTTCTATGCTGTTACTAAGAGTATATAAACTTTAAAATGGTTCCACATGTTCCGTACTGCTTGAAAATGCGATATCTTAAGAACATTTTCGAAAATTTGACTAAGCAGACAAGTAGGATTTTTTTAATGCTCCTTTACAAGTAATTGTTTTTTTTTACTAATAAATATTTTTTTGTTAATTAAAGTAGGCTATTAATTATCTGTGAATTATCCTAAATGATATTTTTTTTAAATATTTATAGTATAGTTAAAAACAGTTTTGTTTTGCAAAAATGTTCTTTTTGTGTTGAGATTGAAAGCTTTGAGGAAAAGCTACCCTATCAAGTAAAAGAGTGGCCGAAATAAATATTAAAAAATAATTAAAAAAGGTTTTAATTATATGCTACAGTCTGAATATTATGAATGAATTGAAATCCAAATGAGACTTTCCAAGACAAAATGTTTAATGATTTTTCTACGATGAACCATAAATAAGATGGTTGCCATCCTAAGTGTCTTTCAAAAGCTCTCTTATTTCTTAATGGTACCATCAAGACTAACCATCATCCCAATAACGGATGTGAAATATATTTATGTTAAACCCACATAAACAAAACTAACAGGGTTTGATGGTTATTTATAATGACCCAACAAAAACAATCCATCGTCCAACTCCAACTCGGCATTCCTTCAAAAGTCTCTTCCATCCAATGGTCAACAGAAGTCGAGATTTCTTGCTGATCAAACACATTTCTATGGTTTAATTTTTTTTAATTAAACTGTAGTAAGTACTAAAAAAAACCATAATAATCTTCAGACAGAGAAACTCCACAAATATGCATTTGAGAAAAGCAAGTTTTATAAAGCATCAACTCATCGCATTTTATGAAATGTCGTAGATTTAGGAAATTTGCAGAATAGAAGGTGAAAATAATTGATTTATACATTTGAGAAGTTTTACAAATGAATTTGAAATAGTTTTTATGGATGCCTTGATGAGAATCCTAAATGTAGCTTTTAATAACCAATTTTTTAATCAAATGATAATTCGTCTGTTCAGATAATTTGCAAAGTTTAGTAACAATGGGAGGGGAACTAACACCTAGCTGTAGAAACTGGTGTAACTTTTTACAATTAAATGTAGCTACGCAAGCGTTAATACTTTTTTTAATTTTACTCTTTTAGCTAATAAACAGGCTTATTATCTTTAAAACCATTTTTTTACCAAAATAGTGTTATTGCAAAGTATTAATTTAGAAAGAACTACTTTTAAAAAAGTGAGAAAAATGTAATGATGGATTTTTTAAGCATCAATTATGTTACAAGTATCAAGCAAGTTACAAGTATCAAACTATCATAGGATAATTTACTAGTTGATATTTGATAATTTTAAATTATGATCAAATAATAGATAATATTGATTATTTAACATGTAAAAAGAGTTAATAAAAATCATTAAGGAACATAGTTTAATCCACTGACGGTTCTGCACGTAAAAAGTCGTTAAGACATTTTAGGAAAGAATATATATATATATATATATATATATAAATATACAGTGCGTAGACCTTATCTCATTAAAAGGGAAAACAAGAAAGTATACACATTAGGGTTCACAAATTAATATTTAAGCGAGGAAAAGGCAAAAACACTATCGGAATCTGACACTGCAATGTAATGATAGTAATGTGAATGTAATTATGTCGAATGTCAGGAATGTCAATGCAATAATGGCGAAAATCAGGTTTAATAATGGGAGGAAACGGAGAGAACTTGACAATTTTTATAAACACCATCAAATTTCAGCCTCCTGCTTTGCTGCTTATTGCATTCACCTTTCTTTACAGTAATTTATGAATTGCATTTTTATTTTTTCTTTGTTTAAATACTAATTTGCTGCCCCAAATGAGTATGCTTTTTTTCACTTTATTTTTGATGAGGAAGCAAAAAATACTTATTAAGGCCGGTCTTTACAAAACACCCTTCAGAAACGTGTTATTTAGTCGGCAGTTGTATACAGAAAATAAAAGTTGGTGCTGAGTGTCTTTAAACCAGATAATTTATAAAAAAAATAATCAAAACTGTAACGGTTACAGTTAGTAAAATAGAAGACGATATCAATAAACTTTTCACTTATTCGTAAAAATGTCCCGCAGTGGACTGATCGTTAAGACACGGTTCCCAGCAGATCACCGAAGTCAAGCATCACTGGCTGCGGTCAGTGTGCGGGTGGGTGACCACTTGGATCAGTCTGCGTAGGGACCGAGGGTGTGCGGTATTGGTCCTCGTTAAACTGTGCTACCGTAAAGTGCTCGACTTCGCGCGCAGGTCGTCGGGCTACCGAAGCGGGGGTGCCATCCCCTCCGCAGAGGATCAAAATTGTGATGGCATGTCTTCGGATCATCCTCAGGGATGTTTCCCAGACCGTCGCCAATAGCCCATTGTGCAGCTCAAGTGCGACGTAAATGAACTACAACAACAACAACAATATTCGTAAAAATGTTTACTCTAAATGTTGCAGTAAATTTAAATTATAGCACAAAAATTTTTTCAAATGCCCTCATTTTACCATAATTACATATCAATATCTAAGAATGAACCAATGAATTATGTTAAATTTTGGGTGATTAACCTTTCTAGATATCTCGGCTCTCCTTAGGCCCAGTTTTTTCGTGCTGATGAGTCCGAGGTTTACTCGCTGCAACGATGATTACCCATGATATTTACTCCTGGGGTCACTTAAACTAATTTCATATAGGTATTGTGATAGCAATTGGGGATCACCAAAAATCAAAAGTAGTCCTACAATCAGTCCATTGTGGAACAATTAAAACAAAAGACTTTTTAAATAGCTTTGATCATTAAAACGTTTGTTTATAATTTTGAAAAGAATCAATATCTCGGCAAAATCTTACGCGATACATTCCACTACGCGTACAAAATGAACTTACTATATAGAAGACCCCACTTCTTTGAGAATTTCGTCCATTTACTTTATATTTCAGATTAACCTCTGAATCCGTGTTGAATAAAATTGACATAATTTGAAATACGAGGTTTGAAAAATGAAAATAACTCAAAAGGCAAGTTTTAGAACATGGGTGTACCTTTAACATGCAGAAGTATCTCAAAATGCGTGTTGCAGAAAAATTGCACGTAACCTTAGAATGCGTATTGCAAAAAATTGCACGAAACTCAAAAGGCTTCATTGCAGAAGAATTTCACGCAATTAAAATTGCATATTGTAGAAAAACTGCACGACACTCAATATGCGCATTGTAGAAAAGGTTAAGCAAAAAAAATAAACAGGCTAGGAACGAATGTTTTTTTTTTTAAATGGGCATGACTCAACATACGCAATTAAGAAAATGTGTATCGCTACTTATAAACAATATGGACAAGACTTAAGAATTGATTCTGTTTTTTAAACTATTATGGCTATTTGCAGATTAAATAAATTAAATATTTAATAATAAATATAATAAAGTTAAAAGAAAAACTGAGCGAATTTTCATATTGATTTGTATGCGCCTTTTTCAATAAAATAAAATGAAAGTAGGTTAAAATGGAGAAGGAGCATTTTGTTCAATTTCTTTCATACGCATTTTGAACTATACTTTCTCAAATATTTCCGGCAATATCTATACTCGTAAATGCACATTGTGAGCTACATATACTTTATCAAACATGCATTTGAAACTATGTTCATCCTTTTAAATGCGCATTTTAAGTTATATGTATTATTTCATACGCGCATTTTTAATTCCTTACAAACGCATTTCGGCCTATGCTCATTTTCTTCAAATACTTACTTTAATGTATGTTTAGTTGCTTAAATACTTGCTTTTAATCTAGATTCAATTTTACTAACCCGTATTTCAAGTTTTGATGATACTCTTAACTCGCATTTTTTGATATGTCAAAAGTAAAGATCCCTTAAAGTAGCTTAATTATTCAGAAAATACAAGCAATTTAGGTGAGATTAGTTATAAATGAGGGAGATTAAGAGATAGTTTGAATTCAAATCTAAAAGTTATCATAAAACTCCCTCACATCACTGTAGTCTTCCGAAAGAAATTTTAGAAACTCCAACTATTTTTTATTACATTTTTAAAAATCAGTAACTCCTATTTTGGACACACTGTACCAAATATATTGTGAAATAGCTTATTCAAAGAGCTGCAGAAAAGATATTCAGTGATGTCCGATTTAGTACTTATCAAAACAGCAAACAACTGTTCGGCTAACACGAGAACTCTTTCACTTGCTGTCCTTAGGTCACTTCAAAATGAGAGCTATCGATTCGTGTCGGTTGTAAGACCGTAAGAATGATGTCATTTCTCTCCCATTAGAAACAATTTAACTTATGACTCCATAACAACCTCAGACTTTTAGTCGGGAGAAGTTCTCGAGATAGCTGGACGGTAAAAAGTTTGCTGAAATAAATATGAAGTTACTAGCACTAAAAAAATTTTCTAATTCGTTAGTTGAAAGCAACTAATGGAATCAAGTTACAAAAGTTAGTATGTTTCTGAATTGTCAAAAAGTGTGTTGAACCATAATTACGTTTCATACTTGCTACATACCTTGATATGGTGCTAAGTTGAGCTCTATTATTGTACTGCTTCACACGACACTTGCATTCAGTTTGAATCTAAACGTGACTTCATTTAACACCTTATCAAAGTCATCATCAAAATCGTATCTCATTAAAGAGCATGGATATTATGGGGCAGATTTGAACCAATTTTTTGTGGAATTATTTTAAGGACAGCATTTTACCCTCGATGCAGTTTGCGAAGGAGAATATTTTATTTCAAACTTTTTTTGACAATTTGAAGTTTTAAGAAATTATATAATTTTTTTTTATTCAAACCTTTTACATTGGCGGTTCAAGTTCAGCATCTAGTATTACGCTAAACAACAGAAATTTTAAAAATGTTTGATGCTTGGAAATTGTATATTAAATATCATAATTTCAATTGGGTCGGCTGTTCAACGACGGTTATAAAAAAAAATAAAAAAAAAATTCAAAAACGCACTGTATGTACAGTTTCTGTAATTACAGTTTAAGGAAAACTGTAAGTACAGTATTTGTTATTTCAAATATGTTCTAACTAGCTTGTAAAGATGCGTATCACACGACTAAAACAGACTTCGTGAAATAGAAAGAGAAAAAAAACTTGTTATTACAGTAAATCCCCCAATTTATATGTTTTTTTGTGATTTAGGAACTAGCTAGCCTAGAACTGTTTTAACAAACTATAGTCTATTAAAATAAATAATAATATTTGTCACAAATTCTTTGAAAGACAAAATTTTCCTGTAAATTTGTAGAGTGAAAATGTTGAGCGAAATACATTGCAGAGACCATACTAACTTTTGTAACAGTCTGCTGTTGAAAAAAAAAATTCCTTTACTTTGAGAAATTGGTTCTATTTCGTATTGGTCTGTTGTTCAATTTGTTGTAGTTCATTAAAAGTAAGCATGTGTCATATGGACAACCTCTTTCTCCTGATGTCTGGAAACTCCATGCACAGGTCAGAATCGGATCTCAACGATTCCATTATATTGTCTCTCATATCTATGGGACTTATAATGTGCATGGGCAGGCCATGAGGAGATCTACTAAGAGACCTACTCCTGTAACGATAAGGCTTTTCCATTGTCTTCCTTCTGCGCATAGGACAGAAGGCGTGGCACGTACAAAGAGAGTCATCGTCTTCCGAGTCCGATTCTTCGGGGGGACCCAGTCCCGAGATGATGCTACCGTTAGCTGTTATAACGTCCCCTTCTAGACGCACAGCTTCTTGAGCTGCACACTGTGCTTCGGCTTCATCCCGCCGCTCGTCTTCTGTGTTCATGGTGAGGAATCGGAGAACGAGAAGGTTCATGCCTGCAGACACAACAGATAGACCGAAGAGTATAAAGACTAAACTGAAGGCAACATATTCCGGTTTGCTCTGGAGTGCGCTCTCCTTCTGCAGTGCCACGTAATCACCAAAACCTGAAACAGACAAGTACAGTGAGCCACTTTTTATTCTAATAACCACACATATGCCAATTCATTAGAGCTAACTATTAAGTTTTTGAATCAAACACAAAACGCACTTTCTCTAAGTTTTTTTCGATTTAATTGGAAGTTTAAACCTCAAAAAAAAGGGGGCACAATCTTAGGAAAATGAGTTTAATAGTTTAGTCACAAGAAAGTGGGTGAAAGTTTGAACGTCTTAATATTAGTTTCACTTTTTACATTTTTTTTTTATAAATCGTATTTTTAAATTTTCATTCACAAATTAAAAATTTGTAATTTTAGGTTCTTTTTGCGGATAAAAAGGCTCGTGTAGGTAATTAGTTTCCATTATTAGTTAATGATAGTTCATTTTTAATATCTTATGATATACCACAATCATACTAGAATATTATCCATTATCAGTTTCGTTCTTTAATTACAATTATAATTCAGTATCAATTTTAATTTTTTGTCTTTGATGGTCTCCTATGGATATAGTGCATAATAAATGGGGTTCTGTTACTAGTTCTGTTTCTGATAACCTATAGATTTTCTAATAAGTGAGTGGCTGATAGATTTCATTTCTAATAAGTGAATTGCACATAGATTTCGTTGCTAATAAATAAACAGTCGATAGATCCAGTTTCTAATAAGTAAACTGCCTACAGAATCGATTTCCATCTGTTCTTTGGTTTCTTATAAATGGTCATAAGTTTGCTAACCATTGTTTTATGAAATCATTCTAAAATCTACGCAATCTCACATAAAAACAAGCATGTTTTTATTATATTTTCTTAAACGCATTTAACGTTACGTCTCGTTAATAGAAATGGTAGATTGGGTTAAAAACTTACCGATTGTGGTGAGTGTAATGAAGCAGTAATAGAAAGAATCAAAATAGTCCCATCTCTCGTACTTAGAGAATGCTGCTGCACCTGTCGTCATGACAACAGTAGAGAGGATGGAGATGAGACAGATGAGGTTTGTCTCAGAGACTTCAGTGTTCCTCATGCCTATCCCCCTCTTGAAGTGTTTGAGGAGGTAGGCCACAAAGGTGTTGAGTCTCTCTCCTATACTCTGGAAGACTACCAGGCCCAATGGAATACCTGCCAAAGCGTAGAACATGCAGAAGGTTTTTCCACCATAGGTGGCCGGAGTGGAGTGACCATAGCCTGGAACATACAGAACCATTTTAGAATTTAAAAATGCATTTTTATGAGTAGTCTGTCCAAAAGGAATTCGAATAAAAGTAAAGACTCCATAACTCTTGAATATGTTATGTAAAGTGCATTTACATATTTCGAAGTAACCTCCATTTCCCGTAATGTAACGGAGCGCAAAATTTAATAAAAGTAAGTACCCTGAATCACTTTTAATCTAAGGGTCAGATTTTCACATATTAAAACATAATCTTCAAGGGTTTCATCTTAAACATGCTTATTAATTAATGCAGACTATATTCTAAACTGTAAAATCGGAAACAAAAACCTACATACACTGAATAAACGTATCTTTTTTGCTTTGACGAAGTCGAATTTTAAGCCCTCAAAAAATATTGGGTAACCACAACCAAGAAAATAGGATACCACTGGGGAGGTTAGAGGAGCAGTCCAAAGTTTGGATCTCTTAAAGTTAATTTCCTTTTTTACGTATTTTGTTATATTTCAAAAACAATAGGAAATATATTTGCATACAATTATGAATTTGTTAATACAAAGATACTTCTATACAAAAAATAATTTTTGATAATTGTTTATTATTATTTCGCTTAACAATAGTCGAACGTATTTTGACCTATATACTTGAAAGTACATACTTCATATATAAATAGTTCATTTTCAATTTTGCAGTTTTAATTGACAAAACATAAATTTGGAGCATAATCGGTGGAATAGGTGTTGATATGTCTTTTTTACTCATTTATTCCATTGAATGGGCTTCGAATTGACCTCCACTCGCCTTTAATATACTTCTGTAAAAGTTTCAGAAACATATCTTCATTCGCAAATGATTCGCATTGATATCCTTCAACCTAGTTCTAATAGTCAAGTTTTCAGAAATAAAAGATCAGCAAAAAATTTGTTCAAAGAGTGTTTACAGAACTTAAAACAAATATTACGTCGGTGAGCTTTTTATTCTGGACGAAGGACAAAATGCGTGTTTAAGAAATTTGATTCGGTTTTTTTTTAACTTCTCTTATGAATTTTTTTAACGAATTAACTATTGTATCCAAATAAATCCACAATAGGATGTCATCCATAAAGACTTTAAAAGTTTGCAAGATTGTCTTCATAATATTGATGCTGAACTCCCGTTGTACTAATTTAGATTTTTAAACTCCCTTAATCGTTTAGTGTTCTGAATATAATGTAATCAAATGAAACTGCATCATACTTAGCCACTCCAAAATCTGGGCAGCAATTTTCTAGTTTAATATTTCTAATTATTGCCCTTAATGACCCTATTTGGCCTTTTCTTACTTATTCTTATTCTTAACCTTTTTTTCAGATCAGCTAACACATTTTTAAAGAAAGGAAAACTAGCATTATAATTGGGGCCCATTACAGAAAAATCTCCAAAAAAGAGTCGATAAAGGCAGCTGAATTGTAAATGAACGTCCGTAAAGATTATACTTTGTGTTTAAAAAAGTATAAGTACAAAATCTTCTCGTTTAATTGTTAAATTTGCGTTGAACACTCAAAAAGTTCATTTTTTTACGTTTCTTAAACGCGTTTTTTGAACTAGGTTTTGAATAAAAAATTTTAAGAAACTTGCTGCTACAGGATACTCGATTGTATACAGGAAAGAGAAGTGTAGTCAGAAAACAAAGACAATCAATCAATTGGACACCTACACTCGCAATAAATATTTCGAAATGCAATTTTTAAACTTCCTTTCTAATAGGAACAAATAGGACAGCTCTTAAGTAGAGATCATTAGCTGGAAATTGCTTTAATAGCGTTCAATAAACTATTTCAAATCGAATAACTGAAATTCGACCCTTTCTCAAAAGTCAGACGCCATTAGAATTTAGTAAGAGCCGAAAAGAGGAGAAAGATCGTTTAACTGAAACAAAAATTTGATTTCTGAAAACACTGAAACACTGAAATTTCTTGATTAATTTTAAAAACTGGAGTATTTATTCTATCGAATCGATTATGATTTCATTCGATTTAGCGTTTAGTATTTATAACACTTAATACTTCACTTGCTATATAAAAATATCAAGCGCTTAAATAGGTAAAAAACTTTTAGTGTTTTACTTTAAACCTTAATAATTTCTAAACTGTTCTGTTAAAAAAATAATAAAATATCTGAATAAATGCATCACTTGTCCAGTTAGCATGTTTAGTTGTCTTCTGTTTTTGAGTTTAGTAAATTCAAAATGGAGGCTAAGGCGTAACTCGAGAGAGGGGCAAACTTCAGAAATTTATACTGGATCTAGAAACAGTTTATACTAGAACTGACTTAAAATATTCAGTCAACAAGGGGATTACTTGCGAATAATACACGAAAAGTTCTGCTAATGCCAATATCAATCTCAGCCCCCACAACAAAGAATATTATTGTATTTAACTCAATTTTTCATTTTGAATTTATATATTTAACTCAAACTAATGTTTTGCAAAGTTTGTTAAGTGTGATAGCGCTATTTTTTTTATGAAAGAAAGTGTCTTCACTGATACCTAGCATACTAAAGTCATCCAACAAAGTAATTCCGAACAATGTGACAATTTTGTATAAACTTAATATGTCCTCAAAGAAAGGGAAGTTCAGACGTAATATTTAAATATTTTTGTGAAATTGAATAAAAATATATTTCGCCAAAATGTGTGACGGCATTCAATGGCGACTATTAGCACGAAAAAAACTGGCCTCTAAGAGTATGCGAAATCATAAATACGAATATTTTTAGGATTATTTTAGAACAGAAATATCAAGCTTTAAGAGGCCTCTTTCTTCTCGACCAAACTCAAATATCTTAAATTCTAAGTATGATTTTAATCCTAATTTTTCGGCACCATCCCAATCGAATTTCTTCAGTTTGAGCAATAATAAAAACAAATTTTAAAGAATCCAAAAACAAACAAACAAAAACCATTCAACTACTTTCACAAAATAACTAATCACTTCATTTTATTGCTTTACATTCTTGAGAAAAATTTTGCAGAATTTTTAAAAGTTGTCAAGTGCTTTTTTATCTAATCTAATAAAGCAGCGCTTACATTTCATTTTTTTAAAGCATAATGCTTTTAAATGATACTTTATCATCAAAGGTTTGTTAGAAATAGAAAAAAAAACATCGTGAAACCGAAAATCAAAAATTTCACGCAAAATCCAAAATGACAAAGCAAGTTAAGAATGTTCCTCTTTTGTCATCTTATAAAGAAAAGCAAGAAATAAATTGAATCATTTTGAGGCAAATATTTCAAATGCGTAACACTTAATGAAATTAACTCGTGAAACTCATTCTTTTTCCCCTCCTTAAAAATAAAATTATAGTCGGGAATTAGTTCAGCTTTTTTCTTTTTTCTCTTCATTCAAAGTTTCATTAAATTTCGTGTTTTGCATTTTGATGTGACATAACTAAATAAGAGACGGGTCATTAAAATCTCAGAGGACAGAGAAATAATCAGCGTAACTTTAAAGGGCCGTTGTTTGTCTTCTAATCAAATAAGGAATTTTCGCATTCTAAGGAAGACACATTTCCTTGGAAAACATTAGGAACGAATACTGGTGGAGAGGAATCTCTCATTTAAAATATAAACTTGAACTCTTGTATTAAATTTTACTCGACATTAGCACACTAACGCAGAACTTGTATGTTATTGTTATTAAAATAATAAATACGACTAAGGACGAATGAAAACGCAGACTGTTACAGAAATATGTAATTATAAGAGAATCACGTAAAGAAAACAAGAAAAAACAAAAAGAATAAAAGAGAAAGCAAAAAAAATTTCTTTAAAGACGAATAAAAAAAATTCAAAAAATTAACAGTATTAATTAATTGTAAATTAAAATAAAAGCTAATTCACTATGAAAAGATATAACTTCTTTTTAAGCACTCACTATTATATCTGAAAAATTAGTGCTGTCTGTAATACTATTAATACTAGGGAGGAAAAGGTGGCAACCACATGTTTAATTTTGCCTCTAAACGTTAGTCCACCAAAGAAAAAAAAATTAGCCAGTTTTGGACCTAGAAACCACAGGTCAGAATTTGGTCTCCAATTGTTGCAGGAAATCACTAGTCCTTGTTAGTAAACTAAAAATTTTCGTTATACCATTTAACAAAAAAAGCTATCAAAAAATATTTTAGGCTATATTTAACCTAGAAACTACAAGTTCAAGTTCACCTTTTGACTCCAAAGTAGGAAAGGAAAACACTAAAGTTGCCACAAAAATCATAGTAAGAAAATAACAATAAAGTTTTTGATTTCAATTGCAAAAACATAGACAATTATCGAATTACATTTTTCTCCAATGATTGTAGAGAAACGGGGGAGAAGGGGTGAGGATGTCACTTGAGCTTAATTCTCAGACAAATTTTTTTAAGAAATATTAAACTATTAAAAAAAATGTCATTAAAAAGTTAAAATGTAGTTTTTAATGTTGTAGTAAAAGTTAAATGTAGTATATATATATATATATATATAAATTGAATAATGTTATAAACTGATAAAAATATAGTTAACGCACTAATGANAATTATTGTGTATTTCAAATTTCACTACTTAAAGAAATGTGACTGTGTTCTTCAACAAACTTATGGTATCTCCAAGGGAAATAATAATAGTACTAATGTTTTCAATATTTTCTTTTTCTCCAAGAATATAGATTCGCTAAATCATTTGATAATATTTATTTTTCGACGAATTTCTTCGTTCTCGGAAGATGATCTTTTGGCTATACATTTTGATGATTTTAAAATTTCAGCTCAGCAAATTTATCCAAGTGAATTTATTCTCATCAAAATTAATATTTTCAAGATTTTTAAAATGAATGAAGATAAGAAAATTACATATAAACTTTTTGACAAAATAAATTATTTTAACTTTTTAAAAAGAGTATAGACGTTAATTCCATCTTAGCCAAGAAGATAGCTTTCGAAAATTTTTACCACTCTAATTCTTAGGTTTTACAGGAATAATTCTAATTATAAAGAGTATTTAAGAGAGACTGATCAAATTAAAACAGATTTAATTAAAAACCATTTTCTTGATTCATTCATTCAATTTCATTTTAATAAAATTTTAAAGCATTAATTCATTTTTTCTGATTATAGGATTAGCTCTGATTCATTTTTAAGGTAGGATCTAATTATGATAAGCTATTAATAAAACCACTGGGCGGAATAGTTTCAATGTGTGACCTTTTATGCTGGATTAATTTATTTGTTAAGTAAACTTCTAAATTATAGCCTTTATAAAGTAATTTTAAATTTTAATTTTAATTGTCTAGAGTAATAAACAGCTTAATTTCCATTTATGGTTAGATTTTTTTAGTAAGTATGAATAGAGCTTTTTGGAGCAATTTTTGATTAATAACAAAATTATTATTTTAAAATTTGACAAAAAAAAAACTCGTTAAAAATTGCTCAAGATATGAGAATTTAAAGTAGCTTATTAGTAGCTCTATTCTGCATATGTACCGAAAGGATTTGAAAAATTTTCATAAGCAAAAAAGATTGAAAAACAAATTCCTATTTTTGCAGTAAGTCTTTGGAAAATTGTAACTTTTGAAAAAAGTCTAATTTAAATATCTTGAAAATTTAAAATGTTTTTATCATTTTTCAAAGCAGTTTCTGTACTTTTTGAAAGAAAGCTTTAAAGAGGGGGGTTTTCCGCAAGTTATATTTTGTACTATTAAATAAGTGTTTTTTTTTTTTAAAAAAATGGCATCGCCATTGTAGAGGATGCCTCCTAAAATATTCTTTCCTAATACCATCACGTGTACGAACGATTATTATAAGGTATTATGATTTGTATTAAATTTTCTCTTATGATACAG
The DNA here is from genome assembly GCF_043381705.1 of Parasteatoda tepidariorum. NCBI lineage: Eukaryota > Metazoa > Arthropoda > Arachnida > Araneae > Theridiidae > Parasteatoda > Parasteatoda tepidariorum. The sequence goes on from NC_092211.1 coordinate 90,840,743, forward strand.
AATGAAATTTGTGGAAAACCGCTTATCATTCAGAGCGTTTTTTTTAAATACAAAAATTAATTAACACATTGCTAAAAACAAGATATTCAAATCGATATTTTTCATTAGTTACCAAATACGATTCAATACAAAATTATAAAAATTTCGTATGCAAAATATAAAAGATCTACTTTAAATGCTCCTATCTTGTGCAATTTTTAACAAAGTGCTTTCAGATTTTGAAATAATAATTTTTTAATTAGTTAAAAATTGCTTCAAAAATATAGTTTAATTTTATTGAATACTTTTAAGGCTATTGAGGTAAAAGCATAAGATATGAAGTTTTTTCTTATTAAAGTAATCATGTATCTTCAAATATTTAAGCTAGATGCACAAAGTTTTATGCAATTATTGCAAATAACAAACAAAATAATCGATATCAGTTACAACCTCATTGCTATATTTTCTGTCAAATACTTGTTTTTCTTTCACAATTTATTACCGGTCTCTCAAACCTCTGAAAATTTTAAACTTTATTGATAAGTATAAGAAATCGCATGGCCTAAGCACTTCTCAAGTAATAAATTAATCTAAGTATTTCTTGAGAAAAAATTTTAAAAATTGAAATTGTCTTTTCTATAATTGTAAGGTAGCGTAAAATCAATGCCTTTTTCCCTAAAATTCATATATTTAATTAAAATTGTATATTTCTTAATAATAAGGACAAACAAGAAGTTCTAAAAATAATGTGTTTTTTATTTTCGCTTGCTTAAAATATTTTACTTTGATATTTATTTCAATTTAAAATAATTTACTTTAGAAATGCTATTCTACTAAGATTAATTGGTATGTATAATTGAAATGCTGTTCGTTAAATGAAAACTATAATGAATTTGTTAAATCTTTAAAACGTTAATCTACTCGAAAAGTTAAAATAAGCAAATATGCACCTCAGGAAACAAAAAGAAAGAAAGAAAAATACTCAAACTCTTCGTCGACAGTAGAATTCCATTTTAGCAAATTCCGAGGGACCGAAATAATCACTACACAATAACGAAAATCGATCTATCGATATGACGAATTTTAAACAGTAACCAAAATTATTTTGTCACATTGGAATTTTTCGTCAAAAAAATTTAGAAATACTTTAAAGTTTTGATATATTTAAACTCTACACTTAGAAACATATTATTGCAACTCTTTTCATTGTTTAGTTTGCATGCTATGCACTTCTTGATGCTCTTTTCAGTTACATCGGAAAACTTTCAAAAGCTCACAAAAACTAATATATTAAAACAAACAATGAATTTGTTAAAACTATTTATCGGATAAATATGTGTTCCTTTTTTCTTCTGTATAAATAACTTGGAATTAGTAAGTATTGCAAACTTCTTTAAATTATGTACAGTCGACCAAATATTAAAAAAAAAAAGTCCGGAATAACTTTTAATCTACTGATCGTATCTTCATATTCTAGAATTCAATCTTAAAAGTTCGAAGGTGTGATCTCAAATATTTTAATTAATTAGCACCGACGACATTTTAAGTTAGGAAATCAGACATAAAAACGTACTTTTTCTGAATAAACCCACTTTTTTTTTTTTTGACGAATTCGGATTTTTAAATTTCGACGGGATTCGAATTTCTTCAAAATAAAGGAGGGTTTAGCTGCAATGGAGAAAATATGGTGGTGCCAATAGTTTGGTCAGGAAAAGCGGTTTAAAGTTTGTATCTTTTAATGTTATTTTTACTTATTGTGTATTTCGCCTTATCTCAAGAACTTTTTAAGCGAATTGAAAAAGTTTTGTACACAATTGAAAAACTCGTTTATTCAAAGAAAATTCCATTCAAAATATAACTTTTAGTAAATATTATTATTTTTTATTATTCTATTTTCTAATTGTCGAAATAATTTTTACATCACCCACATATTTTTACATCATTTTAAAGAAAGCAATTTTAAATAGTAAAATACAAAATTTGAGCAAAATCAGTCAAATAGTTCTTGAGAAATCGAAAAGTCGTACTTTTAAAAATCGATTCCCTCATGAGTTCTTTATTTTAAAAGGCCGCTTTAAACTCAATCAAAGGTGTCAAAAAGAGAAAAAGAAAAAGACAGAAAAGGAGATTACATGTCAACATATATGAATCTTAACATTTATATAAAAAATTTTCAAAATGAAAAAATGTAATAAATAGCCAATTCAGTAATGAAAAACATTCATTATTAAAATTTACGAAAGCTTCATCAATCAATCAATTTCATTTATTTATTATTATGGTAAATTTTTCTTTCTCGGGTGATTATTTTTCAGATCCGTTTCGTTACGATTAACGCATTGACAAAATGTTCTAAAATTTTTAAATCCACAATAATTGTATTTGTTGAAAAAAAAATGTTCAATGTTTAACAGAATGTTCCGTGCCATGTAAAAAGTAACAACCCATAAGAAAAAAAAGGGATGAATGAAAAGCAATTACGGGGGTTGGTGAGCGGTGTGCGTCGCAACACACGAATCGCAACGAATGCTTTCGTCGTGTCTTGGCATTCCTTGGGAACAACTGCACTCAGTTACAGCTGTGAGGGTACAGTCAGTTATGCGTCCTTAAAATGTTCATATTTAACGAGAGGTCGGTCGCGTACGGTCAGTGATGCATTTTTAGCCCGTCCGGCAGATATGTGAAGTTTACGATCCTTCCTACTAGCATGCTGACAGAAGATTTTGCTACAATCACTTTCTCCACAGCTCTGTACCGAGCTTTATTGGACTCTTTTGGCTCGGAAGTCTTATACCACTTCTCAATTTTGCCCAATCCTTGCTCTGAAAGATTTTAATCTTCTCCGATGTTTCAAACATCATTTGGGTGGCAACCAGTATAACGATGACCAAGACATGAAAATGGTAGTGACCTCTTGGATAAGGGAGCAGGTGGCAAGTTACTTTGAAGAGGGTATTCTAAATCTAGTTGTAAGGTATGATAAATGTTTAAGCAAACTTGGCAACTATTTTGAAAAAAAATGTTTGAAAATCAAAATCAATGAAATCAGAGTTTGTTTGAAAATTAAAATTTGTTTCTTGATAATTTTCTTTCATTTGGCTTGTATTTTCAAACTGCCCTTACTTAAATAACAGGTCTCGTATATTTATGAGTGGGACAGCGAAATAAAGTCAAAATTTTAAAATCAAATTATAAGACCTTGATAGTGTACCATTTCTCTCTTTAATATAGTTTTTAAAATGTTTATAAATAGTGAAGTTCTTCTAATTCATTCATCTTCAAATAATAATACATTATCTTTGCTACTACTGGAAAAAATATTTTCTGAAACAACGGAAAACCAGTTGTTGAATTTTTATTAAAACTGTAATTATGATAATATTTGTAGTGCGTATTACCAAGATTAATAGATTAATTGTGGGTTATCTGCGAAGGGTGATTTTCTACGGTTACTCAGGTCACCAAAGTGGTCTATATAGACCCCCAGGAGTCTATTTCACATAAGCGGGGGTCGATCTGAGCTAGGGGGTCGAATGGGGGTCGATCCGAACCGGAAGGGTCGATTGGTCGAAGTATTATCTGTATTTCTCAGATATGTGACAATTAGAAATAAAAGAAGAAGACTTGGAAATATATACACGTAATCTTCAAAAATTGAGGGACGATTTTAAACTGCGTTTTGTTGATTTGGAAAACATTGACATCCCTGATTGGATTATTGTGCCATTTTCTGCTCAAATTGAAAACGTGGACATCAACCTGCAAGATGAGCTTGCTGAATTATTATGGGGATTTGAAGCAAAGACGCTTTTTAAAAATTTAACAATAAGCAAATTTTGGACAAATATAAATATAATGCAAAAATATGTAAGACTTTACGAAATAGCTCAGCCATTTATGATAGCATTTCCAAGTTCCTATATGGTTGAAGCCGGTTTCAGTCACGTAAATTCAATCTTAACTAAAAACCGAAATAAATTTAATGTGGAGTTTCGAGGGGATTTAGGATTAAAATTGACCAATTTTGAATAACGAACCTTGCAAAAAGAAGAAAAAGAAAAAAGAAAAATAACACCAGGCACACCCATGTGATTGATTAAGAAGCGATAAATCCGTAGTTACTTTACTTATTATTTCTACTTACTTATAATTACTTATTATTTCATAAATATTAAGGTATTTACATCTCAACATTAATATATTTTTCATAAAACTATTGTTGCACTATGTACTATTGCTTTAATAAATGTTCAAAATCATAAAATAAGTGTACAAACACAGTATCTAATAGAGTTTTATTTTAATTAACAGAAAATTAATTCATGGGGGTCGATAGAGATTTCGAAGAATTATGTAGGGGTCGATGATCAAAAAAGTTTGGCAACCCCTGCTCTAAACTAATAAATACTTTATTAACTTTGCTTTTCAATACATAGTTTTCTTTAATTAACAACACTAACTAAGCATTGGTGTCAATAATAATATTTCAACAATTTTTAAGCAGTAGGCGATTTTCAACAGTTCCCCAAAACAAATAAGTATTTTTTCTCCATTAACTTTTCTTTTTAGTACATAGGCTACGTATTTATTTCAATTACTACGTATCACGAATCTTAAACATGATTGACATCAATAAAGGCTATTTTGTACGATTCCTCTGAACAAATCTTTACTCCATTACCTTTGCTTCTTAGTTCGAAGCTTAATTTTTTATTTCAATATGTGCTGATTACCTAAATGAAGCATCGTCGAAGTAAATAATAGTAGGGCACATTTTTATGTTTCACCTAAACGAATTCGTACCACTTAACATTGACTTTCACTGTATTTTAAATTATTTACCTATTTCAGAAACGCGCTTTAAAAGAATAACTATAAATTGAGCACATGGTTTCAGATAACTTTAGAAATATTAATTTGGTGATGTAGCCTCAACCTAAGCTACCACTTTAACGTTTTCATTGAATTTATCCGACTTACCGAATATAAAATTATTAAATATTGAAGTGAATAAATTGGCATGGCGAATAAAATAACTATAATATAAATTTCTTTTTGATTAAATAGAGCTAAAAACTAACAAATATCACTGATGTTATCCTTAAAATAATTGAGAAATATAATAGTAAGAACAATAGTTAATCCATCAGAAAATTCCTATTAGCTCGAATGACTCACAGTAGAATTTTCTAGTGTCGCACAAAAATATTGCACTAAGAATTAACGTTATGCAAATTATAAAAAATTATTTTCAGGGTATCAGTTCAAATAAAGTTTTGCCTAGTAATTCATTTTTTAAGAAGTATGAAATTGCGCTGAAGAAAAAAAATAGGGTCAAAACTACCAGAAAACACTAAACTTTTCCGTATTTGTGACTATGGGAACACCAAAAAGCACGGTAATTTTTCCTGAGGGCCATGGCTATCTTTTGGTAAATTAACACCAAAATATCGTTTTTTACTATGCTTTTTGGTAGAATTTGGTAAATATAACATGATACCTTAGATCATGGCATAAAACCATTTATTTGGTTAAATTTACATTTCAGCTTCATGTTTTCTACTAAATGTTTAGTAATAAGAACTACAATTTTTAAAATCAGAATTTCCGATAAACCGTTATCACACGAAAGGACAAAAACACCAAATAAATGGTTTAAATACCGTATAGTTTGATATTATTACTGGAAATACATATATTTTTTTTACCAGAAATGTATAAATTGCCATGCCAGTACAATATCATTGCCGTGCCAGTACAGTAATTTTACCGGAATCTTTTTCTCAGTGTGCATTCGAATAATTATTTAATTTCGCTGAATTGAGGTTTAACAACTCCAACCGATAAAATTTATATAGTTAATGACACGCTTATTTCTCCACTTCCTTTCGTTTTCTTCCATTCCTCTTTTTTAGAAAGGGTTCTTCTTTCGAGATCCCCCGTATAAATATGATGAGATATTTTTTTTTTTGAAGCAATGTGTGCCGGTTTCTAAGCAAACTCTTCGTCTTTTTTTTATTTGAAACTTTATTTTTAATTTATTAAGGAAAAAATTTTATTTTTAAAACTCGACACTTATTTTAATTCTAAAGTAATGACATTCTCTAGTCTTTTTTATTAGCAAAATTACTTTTAGATTCCAATCATTCGAGGTGCTTTTTTCCGGGCATTTCCTTCCGGTGCTTCTTTTTCGGTGACAATTTTCATATCCAACACTTGAATCGTATTGTTTATCCTCTGAAAAATGTCTTAAAATGAAGCTGAAAGCCGTTTACTGATTTTAACTCTTGTGCCACTGAACTGTTCACCAAATCCTTAAATCCTTTCTATAATCAACTTCTTCTATAATCAATTATTTAAGCCAATATAATTATTTTGCTCAGTTTTAAATTCGTTTTTAAATAATTAAATAAGGAATACAGTTATTTAATCATAATCACAAATTCGGAAAAAAATTCGTTTGGTCCAAGACTTTTTTCTTGTGGGTGGACTAACATGGTTTAATGTTTGGAGACAAAATTCAAACTTGCTGTTGTCCACTTCACAATTTTGTCAAAATTTGTTTGGCTTTTTCTGATGGATAGACTAAGGAAAACTTTTATTGGACTAACGTTTGGAGGTCGAATTCAAACTTTTGATTTCAAAACTAAAACTTGTTTTGGCCATTACTTTTTTTGATGACAGGGCTAACATGTGCTAATGATTTCTTACAATGGGATAACGTTTGGAGGCAAATTTCAAACTAATGATACCCAATGTCACAAATTTACCTAAAATTGTTTTATCTGTGACTTTTTTGATACTTGGACTAAAGAAAAATACTTTTAGAGGGCAAACACAAGCTTACGATTTCCTGAAATGGATTTTAGTGTTTGGAGGCATAATTCAAACTTGTAAAAACAAACTTCAAGGACCTATTAATACTAGTCAAAGCAAAATTCATATAACAACAAAAAAGGGAGCATCTTCTCCTTCAATCTTACTCATTTATTTTATGACTCTCATCAATCAAAAGAGGAGTTTATTGCATGTCCTTTATTACTAAATAATTTTTTATTCCTTGCATCAGAAGAACACGATTATCAGCGTAAACTACAACAAATTAGCCTTTCTAGAGTCATCTGGAACACTTTGTTTATTTTGTTTATAGTTATGCTTAAAAAGAAATTTTTATAAAACAAAATAATTTAAAATCAATAACATTTGAAATTAAAAAAAAATAAGTTGCGTATTGAAAAGCTTTAGAAATGGAGAAATAGTATTAATTCGGAGAGAAACGCAAAAAATCGCCACATTAATTCGTTTCGACTCTAGATAAGAAGTGAAATGAAAGAAAATAAGCTATGTACAAAGAAGTAAAATGAATGTACAAATGGTAACAAGTTATTCAGGAGAAACGTAAAAAATTACCATGCTATTATTGACACCAATAATACTTAGGCAATTTAGGTAAGAGGTTCCATTGAAATAAAATAATAATAATAATGTATTTATGAAAAAGAAAGACTAAAGAAGAAAAACTGCTTTATTAATTTCGATATCAGGATCTAATTGAAACAAAAATAATAAGTTCTGTACTAAAAATCAAAATTAATGGAGAAATGGTATGAATTAGTTAAAGTAAAACGGAAAAATTCACCATACTATTATTGATACCAATTTTGGTAATAGGCAATTTCCGTACAATAGTAATTAGGGCAATACACTAGAGAAAAGTTTCCTCGAAAAGGATAAGTATGGGAGAAAATTGGCTGATTGTGGTAAATTTTGACTGGAGCAAAAGCGTTCATCTAGCTAAGATATATAAAAATTGTTTGACTATTTCTTTTTGGTTGGCATTGCAGTTATAAATTATTAAACCAAAATAAAATATTATATTTTTACGAAAAATCTCCNACATTTTGCTAAATTGTAATAAATTTAATTAGGATAGCTAATGGATTAGAAAACAAAATGCATAAGTTTGATATTCTTTTCTAAGAATATTTTTTGAATTATATTTAAATATCTCAAAATTGACCCACTGTACCCCCTTCTCCCCTACACAAGAGAGAAGTTTCCTCGAAAAGGATAAATATGGGAAAAAATTGGCTAATTGTGGTAAATTTTGACTGGAGCAAAAGCGTTCATCTAGTTAAGATATAAAAATTGTTTGACTATTACTTTTTGGTTGGCATTGCAGTTATAAATTATTAAACCAAAATAAAATATTATATTTTTACGAAAAATCTCCCAAATATCGCCAAACAAGCACATTTTGTTTTGAACTTCTTTATCACACAAATAGTCAATTGTAAAAAATTTCTCCTCCAAAGTGATTCAAGACAAAATGGTGGCGTGCAGCTTCTTCTTCGATAAGATTTTTCTTAAAGAGAATTCGACCAGATACACTTGCAGTTTCTCCCATAGCATTTGAAATAAACTTTTATTCGATTATAGAAAAGCATAGATTTTTCTATGTATCAATTTTTGATTACAGAATATTTCTTATATTTCTCTTACGTTATCGAATATTTCTTAAAACACAATTCCTCATTAGAAAAAATGTCGCAACAAAAAAATTATTCAAAAAAAATGAAACAATTTAAATATACAATCAAACAATAAGGATATGTTCGAGTTGTGATAGCTGATTTGCAAAATGTAGCTAAATGTTATGTAGAAAAAATTTTTTACAGCTTGACGCAGAAGTTCCGCTGTCTTCTGGGTTGGGTTCAAAATGACAGTGATTTGAGGATGAAAATGAAAAGAAAAAGACATTTGGAATTTTATGGAAGTAGAATGCGAAGTTATCAGTGGTAGACAGATAATGGGTTACTTGTTTTCGTAGCCGGATAAATCGTGGGAATATACTGTGATTTTTTTCTTCGTGTTAAGCAACTGCCTGTTAGTTTCATTGAAAGACTTCTACTGTGTCAAATTTTCTTTCATGCTTGACCCCCCCCCCCCCCCCGCCGTTGAAGTTCCCCCATTTTACTGGATTGGGTTCAAAATTACAGAGTAACGAAATCAAACATTGAAAGTCTTAAATCCTAGAAGTATCGACTGTTCAAAGCCAACTATAAAATAATTTTCAGTTACCAGGAAATTAATTTGATACAATTTTGAACGAAGCAACCCTCCTTTAAACCCAAATAATTGCCAATATTTAGGATCAAAAGCATCCTTATCTTATCAAAAATTATAGATAGGTATCATAATTGGCATAATAAAAATGCGATTTCAAACAATTTCAAACAAAGTAGAAATGTGAGTGAAAATAACCCGTATACCTTTTTTTTTTAAAATAAATTCTACTCATTAATGAAATATCAACTTGAAACTTTAATTTTCTTTATTTGATTCTTAAGAAATCTGATGCTGAAGCGAGTCACATATCAAATTAAGGTAAAAATGCGTGATCTAACCCTCATTTATCGTTCCTTTGCCCACATTTTAGCTTTGCAATGAAGATCGCATTTCCCAAACTAAATGACATGAAAATTTAATGTTGTTTTTAACTTTACTGAAACACTTCTTTTTTTTTTAATACTTTCCCCGTGCTCTTTCTTAGATTACTTATTTTTATTCTTAACAAACAAGTGAACAAAAAAACTTTAGTTCACTTTTTCTCTTTATTTGAAGAATCATGAGTGAATATCATTTATTAATACTAACGATAAAAGTTGGAAAATAAAAAGCACGCTCCACACTACCACTAGAAGTTTGAAAAAACTAAAGGATAGTTTGAGCGATAATAATATAGTTAACGAAATATATAAAATACATACTTATAGCCAACTTAACTGCATCTTCTCAAATCTTATATTTTAAAAGTTCTGTTTTTCTCAACAATCACTGCTCATATTATGTTGTTGTTTTTTATTTAGAAACTCATTTTTATATGCTCTTTATTATATACTAATCATTGCTTCAAATTTTTCTTCAACTTTCTGATGATTGTTAATATTTTTATTCCAAAAAACTATTTATTTTAAAATTCCATATAACTTACTAATCTTAGCTAATATTTTTTTTCCAAAAAGCCATTGAAGTTCTTTATAGTTCACTAATCGTTACTACTGAAAATGAATTTTAAGAAACAAACTACTGAGAAATGCATGGGTTATGTCTCTTTTCTTCATTCAATTACGTAGAAGATTTAGTGCCGCTGAAAATAAATCACAATTTTGAGTATAAAGTAATGAAACAAAAATACGAGTGCAATTCATTCTTTGTTCCTTTATTCTCTCGCTATGATGAGTGACAATTTCTGTGGTGACGCAAACATACTTTTAAAAATATGAAATAATATGAAAAGTAACCACATGTACAAAAAAATATGAAAATGAACCCGTTTAAAATACACTAACAAATAGAGGAACGGTCATCAGAGTAAGGGAAAATAAAATTAGTGAATGACACGTTCTATTAATGAAATGTCCGATTTCTCTCTTTTAAGACTAACTTAATGTTTATAAATCTATAATGAATAAGCAAAAATAGCACAATTATTCATTAGAAATAATTATAATATTTCATTAAAACACATATTTATAAATTTAATAAAAATATTTTTAAGCAAAAAAGGAATAAATTCTTGGGTAATTGCAATGCAAAAGCAGTATGAAAGTGAGTGAAGATAGATAGTATCGTTAGCTACATTTTTTCAGGTATTTATGTTCCAAATTTTGCGGAGAAAAGAATTTTAAAAAATCATCACGAACAAAACATTAAGTAATATGTTGATCTGGAAATTGTCAGAAAGCAAAGAGTCTTTTTTTTCTAAATTTGGAAAAGTTCCCTGGGTACGCAAAATCGTCCAGGTTTGACGTATTACTGGAGTTTCCCTTTATATATATAGTCCTTATCAAAAAAGTATGCACTTTGAGGATTGCAGTTTATTATTTGAGCTAAGAAAAAGCAAAAGATATTTCGAGGAGGGCAAAACTGAAAACATGAACACTGGTTTCATTGAAATTTGAAACAGTTTCCAAGAATAGCCTTTCAATTACTCCGCTTTCAATCAAACAGGTTTTTGTGTTTTTCGTCCTCTTGTCAGTTACTAGGATTCGTTAAACTTCAAAAGCTTCATTGCTTCTTCTTCCCTCAAATATAAATTCCTCCTTCATAATATAATCAGTCCTTTTTTTTATGTGTGTGACTTTTTTTTAAAAAAAAAAGGGGGGGAGGAGACTCTCTCTAAAGATATGGATTGAAGGTGAATATTACGGTACATTATTATTAATATTATTGTTCTCGCTGCTTGGTTAAAAATAAATTTTCAGACGACTTTATGTCAATTTAATATTATTTTTTTTCTAATGTTTACATTAAATCATACTGTATTCCAATTTAAAAGCCATTTAAAATTATTTTTAGATATTCTATTTATGGTTATTACGCAAAAGCAACCAAATAAATACGGTATTTCTCAATACATAGCAATTTTCTAAATATTATCCAAAATGATGTTCTAATAATTGATGTTCAAATGAGTTGGATAACGACTGCGTCTTGAAGGACTCGTTATATAATGATTGTGGTTGAAATTACGTATCCTGTGTTCGGCTTCAATTTTGTAAACGCAACACCTGCAATAAATACAGCCATTTTCCGTTACTTTTCTAATTAAATTGGAAACTCGACATTCTATTGAGTGTTAATTATCTTTATGATTTGAAAATGTAACAATTCTCTAAGGAAAAATAATTATTAGATACGAAATATGAATTCCTACGAAAATTAGGTTAAAACTTTGCACGACATGCAAACTATGTCATTGGAAAAATAATTTTCCCAAAACTTTATTTTGACTTTATATAATTCTTAAAAAAGTGTTTAAATTGAAAATTAGAAAATGTTGGAAGGATTTTTAATTTTATTTCCGTTATGTATCATCAAAGAAGCTGAATTTAAATTTTAAAGAAAATAATTTGACTCAAGTTATATTTGCGGAAAAGCAATAGACCATTTAAAATATATTTTTAGTGAGACCTTGAAATTTTTATCGAACTATTTTCGAAAATGAAACATAAATTTTCGCCCCCTATATAAACATGTAAAAAAAAAGATTAAATTTGTCATATAAATACGGAGAACTTAACAAAAAGTAAAATAAATGCTTAAAATTAATAAGGGTTTTCTTAAGTTCATAAAATAAATAAATTATTCGTTGAGTTTGATATTATTATGTTTATTTGATTTCCGTAATGTTAAAGGAACTGAAAAATAATACAAATAATCAAACCGATAAATTAGTTTTTATTTTTAATCTAATAACCGTTGTAATCAACAACCTTTTGCCATCTCTCAATTTCGAAAAAAATGTCATTTAACTTTTGAGTAAAATATCTGAACATCCAAGTTTTCATCTCTAAGAAAATGTTGGAAGAACCGGTCCATCCTCATTCATTTGAATGCAGAAAACCGCATTTACCTGGTCTAAATCACAAATGTTCATGGTCCCATTTGTTGTGCCCTTATAAAACTCAAAAAGCATGCAATATCGGACATATATTTAGCTCATCTAATCACCTTAAGTTTCAAAAATGATAATAAGATTTGATTATTTAGGAGTAAACAATCACTCTAATCAAAAAATGTCTCGACTTCTGGAGTCAGCTGATAAATGAGGATAGAAAATCAAATTAAACAATTACTTTGCACCCGGCGCAAGTCATCAAATTTAGTCTTTTCTTTAACAGACATTCAAAATTTTTTAACATATTCCTAAAAATATTTAATAAGAGCACATAAAAAGTTTCATAGAACACCATTTTGAGCAACTACCGTTGTTGTTATTCGCTAGATCTTACATGACCTCTCATTCAAAATTAAAGCTTCAAGTGTGTTTTTATGCATACCAAATTTAAGCTTCTATCATTAAAGACTCGATTCTTTAATGTATTTCGCCTATTTGACGTGCTATAATAGATTAGAAATAATAAGTATCCAGTATGTGAAAAAATAGAAAAAGTTAAGATGGAAAATTATAACTCTTTCAGTGTAGGGTATGTGCTAAATTTATTTGTGATTTAGAAAATTACATGTTTCAATTATGAAACTTTACCTGTCGCATTTACTTGAAAGGAATAAATTAAAAACTTTTCGATTGTATCGCAATCGTGGGTACAATATCTCAGCAACATGACCTAGCCGAAATAGATGTCTGATTGCCATGGGTGATCTCTGATCGAGCAATTTTCCCTTTACATCCCACAGTATCATAGACGAAACATGCTTTTCTGATTCGGCCCAAGTGTCAGACATGATTTCAATAGCGTGCTCTCGTCTTGTTTGTACAAGTGCGCATAAACTCTGAGTCTGCGGGCCTTCTCCTTCCGACAGTCCAGAAAGACGGACCAAACGTAACCCGCGGGGGTGGAGTTTTATTTCCAAATCAGCTTTCTGGGGGCTTAGGGGATAGAGCTTTCGCCTTCCAGTGAAATGAATCGGGTTCGAATCCCAGCTAAGGCTGGTCGATACAAATTCCGCACCCGACTCGTATCAGTCGCAATGCTGACGTAAAAATACCCTCAGTGGTAGATGGATTATGGGTTAGAGTGTCCTTGCCGTCAGGTCAACCGTGGGAGGTTTTCGTGGTTTTCCTCTCCATGTAACTCAAATGCGAGTAAGTTCCATCAAAAAGTTCTCCACGAAAGCAAATTTCTAACAACAACACAAAATAAGGATTGGTTTTCTGCACCAGAAGAAAACACTTTATGAGTGTCATTTTATTGAAACAACGCTTTCCCTCAAACAGTTCAAAACCACCCGTTGTTTGTGTTTAGTTGACAGCGGTGATGCCAATATTCAGTTCTAGGAGTATCTCAAATCGAGACGAGTTGCAAACAGTTAAATTGTAGTTTAAGCCTTTTCGACGGTTTAAACCTACTCCTGAGTAGGTTTATTAACATAGATAAAGCTGAACTAGATCGTTTTTTTCGGAGTTTTTCTTTAACTTCGTTTCTGCTATGCAGTTTGGGTGAACCATGAGGTTTAGACTAGATTTAAAATTAAACCTTGTTCTAGCAGAAACGACTGGAACACAAATAGGTCCAAAATTCAGTCTACAAAAAGCATTATTTTATTTTTTTAATAAAACATTATTTTATTTTTTTTATTATATTTTTACTTATATTTTTTTTTATTAAAACATTATTTTATTTTTTTAATATATTACGACATCCGTACACTGTAAATCAGTCTCCAAATCATTACTCCATACGAAGTTTGTATCCAAAATCAAATAATCCCCTAATTCATTTGAGCTCTGTAGATTAAGTACAAAACTTTACTTTTTGAATACAAAGACTTTGAACTATTAATTCCATCATACTGTCCCATTCGATTCAGTGAAAATAGCTCCACAGTAAACAATATTTTACTTGTTAATGTTTTTTTTTTTTTTGGTTAATGGCGGGCACTTGGCTCCATTTCCCATTCGTCTCAGAAATGCCGGAATTGCTACTCTCTTATCGTTACCCAGTGAGCATCTATGGCTAAGCCACGGCGGTGGAGTAGCGTCGCCTTCGTCATACAACCACAATCCCGTTTATAGGGCAGGTTACATTCACGCAAACACACAGAAGAAAGGACATAGAACACAGAGAGAGAGAAAGAAACATCCATGCCCTGAGCGGGATTCGAACCCGCAACCATCGGCTCAGCAGTCAGGCACGCTAACCACTCGGCCACCTGGTTGGCTACATGTTAATGTCAGAAGTATAAAAGAAGGTGTAGGAAGTACAGAATTGTATACTTTTCAAACCAAAAACTTGATAACTTATTAACTATCAATTCCATGAACTAAACTATCAATTTCAAAAAATTAGTTTTAGTTATAGATGTACCCAGTACGCGGACAGAATTTCAGTATCCGATTATTACCTGGACACAGCAAAATAATTTCCCTACCTCAGTTTCCAGTCTCAAGACCCAGCACCTGGCGCCCGGATGTAGCCAATTTTATTCTGTAACATTTATGTTCGAGACAACTGTATTCGGAATACAGTAACCTTCAAACTATTCATAAAAATAGTGATGTTTTGGAAATTCGTGCATTTTTAGTGAATCAAAGTGAAATTTAGACATTTTACTCTTGTGCAGAATTTTAATACAAATAAATCTTGATACAGCGGATACCTTTGGGACAGAGAATAATGTTCGTTAAAGAGAGGTGCCCACTTAAGGGGAGGACATGTAAATTCAGAAATCCAATACTGAAAATTGTTTTACTAAACATGATAGTTAAATAAATACAGAATTGGAAACTATATTGTTTTATAATTTTAGATTATTTTGCATGCATTGAATAATTGTAATTAAATAAGTTTATATCATTTTGCATAAATGTTGTAATGCCTGGCTGGGTATCTGAAACCAGACGGTAAACAAAGAAAATTTTTGCCGGGTACCTGGGCTCGACCGGGTATGACATTTTATCTCTACCGGATCCCGGACCCAGCAGAATTTTATGACCTCGTATGTTAATCAATGCCGTCCAGTTTTAATCAATGCAGAAAAACCTGCATTGGAAAAAGTACCGCATTTGTTAAGTTAGAAATCATTCAAGTCTATCTCCCTTATACAACCTCTCTTTAGCGATCTAATATAAAGAAAATAAGTCATCTTCTTACTGCAAACATATAAATAATAGAAAAAAATTTCCAAGTGCATGAAATTTTGCACAGAATTTAATGCTATTTTTCACTAAGTGTGCAAAGTGCACATTTTTTAAACCACCTTACTAACATCATAATCAAACATCACCTAACATCATAATCAAACTAGATGCTATAATTATTGCTGTAGCCCTCCAGGATAAAAATTTTTAAATTATTATCAAAACTAAAAAAAGGCCCAATTTTTCGCATCGCTGGCTTCTCAAACAACTTTTAACGTTAAAAAATCATTAACATGGCAAACTTCAAGCATGTATTTTTATGAAATCCTAAAAATAATACTGTGTATGCTCCCACTCTTTTAGGAAGAACGCCATCTATGAAACTGATCAAACGATATTAATGCTTGCCGAAAATGATGGATAGGGGGGTGTCAGAGACAAATTATGATACACAGAAGAAAAAAGGGAAAAGGGCAACTTGTTATCTATACTGACCCAGTACTTCTTTTATTAGCTTTTGACGCAATAAAGGGGAAGGGGGATAAAAATATTTTCTAATCTATAGCGGTTTTTGGTCACCCATTGTTATAGATCAACTAGGTTGATGGATCACCGTCTCATAAATGGAGGAGTGCACTAAACACTATTTTTTACAAAACTCTAATTTTTTTCTTAGATTATTATTTTTCTGATTTTTTTCCAAATTAGAAGTACCCATCTCAATGGAAGGTAAATACATTAAAAAAAAAATTTATTGACTTTGACAGAGAATAATGACATAGTTATTGATGAAATGGCTGGCATGTATTTTTACCAAAGCTCTAGAATCAAACAGTCGAAAACATTTGCTCGACTTCGGTTGGTCAAAATAGAGTAGAAAGAAAAAGAAAAAAAAACTTTGCACTCATTTATAGACATTGGTTATTATTTCGTTAAAAATAGTAGTTGGATGAATCTGAAGACAAATAATTAAAATTTAACTGGTCACAAACTTTATTTATTTCATGTGAACATTGTTGCATCTATGTTTAACTGAACTATTTAAAGCAACGAGTGGAATTATTGAAACCAGAGATAGAAATTACAAAAACCTTTGGTCACTGTTTCCAAAGGATCCATCAATAAAAGATATCGCTAGTCCGTACACTTCTGCACTGGTCTGCTTTCCTATTTCAAATACATTTTTTTTTCAAAGCAAATGAAGCGAATTTGAAGGAAAAATTGAAATGTCACAAAGTATACTTTTTGGGGGCGGAAACACATGAAACAAAACCGAAAAATCAAAACCATCCCCTTACATCGATTGTTGAGTCGGAGGATCATTATTTTATAGTGGTCGACGAATAAAATTTTAGTTGTCTTGCAGTAAATCACCGTAAATTTCAATTCTAGATTGAAACTATTGAAAAGGCGATAATAACAAATGAATAAATTATGATTTACAAAACCAAATTCACTTTGAAAAGTTAATTATACAGATATAAGACGAAAGAGTACCTTTTGCAATGGTTTCCTTGCTCATGATTTTTTCCAAATCAGCCCCTAAAATTAGACTTCATTAAAATGAATATTTCATTTTCAGCGAAAGATTTTTTATGACCTCCTCAGAATGAAATCCCCCCTCTCTACGCCTCTCACTTTCTTGAGAGTAATTTAAAATGGAGAATCTTCTAAGCAATCCAGTGAAGCATTGTTTCTGATGAATAGTTTAGAAGTTATAAAGGTTTTATGTACAGAAAGTAGAAATTTGTACTTGTCCCTATTCATTCATCTGGTATCTAAAGAATAAAGACATTTTCTCCCATTTATGTTTTTTTATGTTGAATCAAATGAGACTATAAATAGTATTTCAAAAGGTGCGAGCGTTTTCACGTGCAAAATATACTATTTTTCACACGATTTATGTACACTTTTTTACTTTGCCATCTAGAGGCTATCTGAACGTGTAAAATACATTTTCTGTTAAAAACATTTATACTGATAAAATTCGAGTTTATAGGATAAATAGTTACTATTTTGAACATAAAACACTTATAATTTTAAACTATTTGTCTGATCGTCTCGTGACTCATTCAATTCCTCGTAAAAAATATGTATTTCAAAAACATTACCTCACCTGTCTGTATTAATGATATGCAGTTCTCCTCGTAAATCACCCCAATATGTTCTAATGGAAACAAACTACTTTTAACTAAACTCTGATATAGAAAAATTACAAACAAAATACAAAAATCTCAAAAACAAATAAGTATCATCGCCCCTATCTTGATCTTAAAATAAATTTCTATAAACTTTCGCTTGGCACTCACAAGCTTCTGATTAGTTTCTTACTAGGAATTTTATTTTTTAGCCAAAAAAGACAAATGCAGTTTAAAAAATGCATTAGAACAACATGATCAAAAATAATTACTTTGCCATGAGACAATTGGGTTCTTATGGGTCATGGTTTGGCATAAAAGCCAACAACTCAGCCGGGCAATTTTGCCGGTACTCCAAGGGACCATTCCGAAGTATACACACACACCAAACCTCGAATAACTCCGTTCCCAGTCTGACGACACGGACAACCTCTGAGCTTCCACACCACAACCAACGAAAAGACTTTCAGCCTTGCTTGCGCATACTCGCTGGCTGTTATATCTATTTAAAGAATCGAATTCACAGCCCCCGGTCCTCCCCACAGGAGTGAGTGACTTTCTCTCCAAACTGTACGTTTATCTAGTCTTCTGTGTGCATTTATGTGCATAATTGAATAAATCGTTTGCTTTTTTCAAACAAAACTGAAAATTATTTAAATCGTTTTACAAAGCAAGATTTTAGACTTAATTTTTCGACTTGCTGTCTGGTTAAATGAGAAACTTTACTTTATTTACATCGAACTAGAGGTGCCCAATGGGCTATTGCCGACGGTCCTTGAGATGGGCTATTGCCGACGGTCCCTGACATCCTTGAGAATGATTCGAAGACATGCCATCCCAATTTTGATTCTCTGCAGAGCGGGTGGCTACTCCGCTGCTGTAGCTCGACGATCTGTGAGTGAAGTCGAACTTAAATAAGAGAAAATGTTACTTATTTCTATTTTTACTAACAATCCAGATAAGTAAAAATAAGCATTGTTTGCAAGTCTTATATTTACAGAAAAATATTTTGAAACTATTAGGATTACGCTTTTGAATTATAAATTTAAACAGCTAGAATTAGGTTTTCCTTTAATTCCAATGGCTTAGAACATGAACTATTCACCATGTTATCATTCAAATCGTTCAGATAAAGAAAAGCTAAAGGAAGAAAACATAATAAGTAAAATAAATTTTGCGAGTCATTTTCTTCTCAGTTTCAGTATTATTATTTTAGTTTTCATTCAATTAATATTATATTATTCAATAATTAATAAATTTTTAAAAATAAACTTCTTATCAATACTCATATAGGTTTTTCTGCCGATTTGGCTACTCATTTCATATTAACAACATTCAAATACCAAAATTGACAAAATTCCATTGAAGACACCTCATGTATCTAAAAATCTACAAAACAAACGCAAAAATCATTCAGGGAAATAATTAAATTTCTGACATTGCAAATACGAGATCTTTATAATTGTAGCACTCAGCAAAAACATAATCCCTTATTAACTTCCATATTAAAAGAAAAAAAGAAAAATAATCTGTAAATTACAATTACGCTGATGAGCATTTTACTGAAGTGTTATGATATTTAGTTCCTTTTGACAAATGGCGAAATAAATGCTTTCACTGTACTGTTTTGGTGAAGTCAGAAGAAAACGAAAATTAATGACTTTCGCATTTAATGAATAGCTCGGGGGCGTAAGGTAGATATAAGTGTGTCTTTCTAATTTACTCGCATCAGTCTCTGCTATTTAATTAATAATTCGTAGCAAAGGAATCTCGCAGATCTTCAAATCGAGTAAAATTATATGTTAATATGGTAAATAAAAACCGCTGGATTTATATTGAATCGAATATCTTTCAAATGGATATACATTTATTTAATGAAGTGAAATCATCCCCTATGTTATCACAGAATGTATAGGATTTCTGAAAATTGACCAATGATTTTTAAGAACCATTTTTTTAGAAACTGAAAGAAATAAAAAAGATATAATAAGCTGTTTTAAGAATAGCCTTTTTCTGCAGCAACAGCGTAGCTCAATCTGAGAACAAAATGAACAAACTCCGTGGAAAATATTTTTGTTGAAATGGTCTAACATGTGGCTGAACGAGTGAGTTATAATTGTTTTTTGAGTTCGCAGAATCATCTTATTGCAAATTTCATGTGAATAATTTTCTTGTCTTCTAAGCAGATGACAGCGAAACCTACATATCCCGTTTTTTCCCCCGTTTTTCGGAATAATGATTTTTTTCCTCTCGCTGCTTGTTAGAAACGTGAGTGCAGAGATGGAAATTGAGTTGAATGAGCGAAATGTTCTGAAGAAATCAATTATTTACATTATTAAAAGTAGTATAGCATTGCACATTAATTTAAATTTGCTGTTTTGAATTTAATCACATCCCCTTTGGATAAATTTGAATGGATATACATTGTAACCTTGCTCTCAAATTGAATGACTTCTAATTTAATTTCATGAAACTGTTGAATGACTTATCAATCTGAATCATGTCAATGAAATCATTGGATTCAGTTTAACATTGGATTTTCGGGCCGATTTTGGGTAAAGAGTTTAAGGGTAGTTTAGAATATAACAGAACTATTGAAATCAGAAAGCATACATGCAAATTATAAAAGATGAAATTTGGAGACGTATTTCTCCCATTTAGAAGATTTAGAAAAAGAGAAAGTCGAACGAACATGTTTTTAAAATAGCGGTTCAGAAGAACTTCATGCTCGAACAGTACAATGAACGTTCTTGTTTGGCATAGAAAAAAGTGTTTAAAGTATATGGTTAGTTGGAATATTCTCCCCCTTCCTATTCCCCAGCCTTAAGATTTTCAACTATAAAAACTAAACTGGTTAAAAAAAAACTTTTGATTGAGGTAAAAAAACATTTACAAAAGATTTTCGCTCGAAAATCCGAATCAACCGAAATAAGGTGAAAAAATTCAGGGCAAAATGGCACTTCGANGGACCTGGCGAATGCCCGGAGAACGGTACCTACCGGAGTGCATTGTCCCCACTGTGAAGTTCGGCGGTGGAGGAATTATGGTGTGGTCCTGTTTCTCATGGTTTGACCTTGGACTCTTGGTGTTAGTGCGTGGAACCCTGAACGCAGAAGGGTATAGAGACATCCTGGACAATTCGGCGCTTCCCACCCTGTGGCAACAGTTCGGTAATGGCCCGTTTGTGTTTCAACACGATAACGCTGCCATTCATAAAGCACATGCCATCACGGACTGGTTTGATGAAATGGAGGTGCAAGAGCTTGACTGGCCATCCCAAAGTCCCGACATCAATCCAATTGAGGATCTCTGGGATGAGTTGGAGCGCCGGTGGAGGGCCAGACCACAATACCCCAAAACCACAACTAAACTCTTCGCCATGTTACAAGAGGAATGGCGAGCAATACCTGCCGCCGTGTACCAACACCTAGTGGATAGCCTTCCCAGAAGGGTTAAAGATGTGATTCGGGCGCGTGGCAGCCCTACGCCCTACTGACTTGATACTAGCACCTCATGTATCCGAAATGAGGGGTGTCCGGTCATTAATGGCCAGATAGTGTATATCTAACAAAATATAAATTTTCTGCAATTCAATTTTTCTTAAAAACATTCTTTCAACATTCTTTCAAAATAGACACAATCTTTCTGGACAATTCAATACTTTGTTAAGACAAGCTATTAAAATTATTTTTTAAATCATTTTAGAGTAACATGCATTTTTAGTAGGTGTAAAAAACATTTTCTTAACTATTTGCTTAATGTCTGTAAAGACAGAATCTTGCAAGCAGAATTTTGGCCCCTTTCTGCATTCTTTAAATTCCTCCAGAAGCTCCATCTCTGATGAAAATACAAGCATTTCTCGACTTTCCAAATTTAATTTATATTTTATAACCATCGTTGAACAGCCGTCCCACTTTTGAGTCTACAACAACTGATGTTCAATTCCTTGACCTTGTAATTTTTAACCCAATCCAGAAGACAAGGGATCTCCTGGATAAAAGTATTGGGAGAAATCTGCCTCCTTAGAGAACATTTTTGATAGAACTAACCCTCATTTACGTTACAAGGAGAGGAAAATTGCGAAAACCTCCCACTGTTAGCTCGACGGCAAAGGGATTCTAACCCTTGATCCGTCTACCACTGAGGAAATTTGACATCAGCACTGTGGTCGGGGCGTTCTTTTCGACCAGCCATCGCTGGGATGACCTCATTCGAAGGCGAGCGTTCCATCCTTTGAGCCAT
The DNA here is from genome assembly GCF_043381705.1 of Parasteatoda tepidariorum. NCBI lineage: Eukaryota > Metazoa > Arthropoda > Arachnida > Araneae > Theridiidae > Parasteatoda > Parasteatoda tepidariorum. The sequence goes on from NC_092211.1 coordinate 90,862,709, forward strand.
CACGACTCTTCCGAATTTAGCGTCATTTTATCACCTAATTGAGTTTACTGTAAATCAAAATTTTGAACACTTCTCAACTAATTTGATAGCAATGACTGTACAAGTTTAAATGGTCTCTTTAACCGTGACAGAAAGGAATTTATCGCCTATTGCTGTAAGACATACGACGTGACATAAACAATAATTTTCTCCATTTATAAAGTATTTTAATGTGACCTCACGATCGGATATTTTTTAGTTTGAAGCGGCCTCAGGAAATATTACTGATATTCTGCTTCAATTCTAACTATTTCGTCTTAAGGCTTTTATAACATTGTCAAAATTACCAAATATTACGAAAGCTTTAGTTTTTAATTGTTTACCACTCTATTAGATATTTTGCAAAAAGCGTAGTTGTTGGCAGCTCTATTAACGATGGTGCAAGAACAATTCATCTCCAAACAACATTTTAAACCCTTTCCTTCTTTAGGAAATTAAAAAAAAAACAGCACAAAATTAGAAAAATGTAAGCTCAAAAATAATATTTTTTTGACAATACGTTTAAGAGGTTTTAAAAAGAAAAGATTTATTTTTGTTTGATTTAAAATGAGAAAAAAGTATAGTATGTCCCTTTGATAGCAAACTTTTATCACCATCGAAAATCTTCCACGTTTTCCATTTTAGGTCTAATAAAAACAAAATTACATCTTCCCTTTAAATATACTGTAAAAACGCAGTTTTTAAAAGAACTATTTTATTTTAATTAATATCTCTAAACATTCTCGGCCATTTTTAATTAAACTTAGTTATGTAATTAATATAAGTTACAACTGCATTGTACATCTGTTTAAAAGTTTAAAAAACATGGTTTTCCAGCTAGAAAAATAAGGTCCGATGTCACCTTAAATTTGTCTAGTGAATGCAAAAAGAAAGATACTTAACTGGCATTATAAATAAATTGTATAAAATTGAATTATTGTTGTTCATATTGAAGAGACTAGCCATGAGGTATCAAGGCAAGTGCCGAAACTTTTTACATGTCAATCAAAACGTTACTTTATGAAGTTTAACTTTTTTTTTACATACAAAGTCATAGGAATTTGACGTCAAAGCTCAAAAGGCTACTTCAAAGTTTATCTATCGATAGATTAATTAATTTCTTGTTTCAAATTTTTTAGACATCTTTGCTTTTATTCTTATCTTTTTATATTTAAACTGAGGAATAAATCTATTTATGGCAGGAAAAAGCACTTAAAGACTGATAAATGCATATCTTGTAGGATTAAGATCTAAATGTGCATTGTATTTTGTGTTGTATTCATATATAGTTTTAGAAACCCTGTCGTAAATGAGATAATTTCTCTTTAAAAAATATAAAATGTTTAGTCAGTAATAAGTTATTGGTATAAAAATTTTTAAATCAAAATTTGAATTTGAGATACAAAATAATTGTTATGTCTCAAAAAACCAATTACTATTAAAGATTCATAACAGCAAACCTTCCAGAGCGGTAAAATGGCCGACTTTAAAGTTAAATTCCAGGTTTCTATTTTTCTGGAACTAAATGCACCACTTTTTCTATAATTATTCTCAATTATTTCTCTCTTCTTTCCCTGATCGTTCTATGTTTTCCAGCGGAGCACTGAAAAAAGATATTTCATAAGACGTTGGAATCTCAAACTGATTACTAATTTTAAAATTTTCGTGTCATCCTGTTGTATATGGAAATCTTGCAGCTGCTGGGCGCCGACTGCTGGTAACCCACGAGTCAATACTACGATCATTCAGACCTGGCATTACAAATATCAGTTATATTGGTGCATAAAATAGGCAACATGTTTTGGGTGATAAATAGATTAAAATAATAAAAACTAATTTTTGTTATGGGTGGATTATTCAAACATAAATTTTAAAATTTAGCTCTGAAATATCGAAATAAATAAATAAAAGTGAACTACTCTGAAGTATATTCTGGGAATGTTCATCTATTGGACACGTTGTTCTATTTATTATTCTGGAGACGAAGATATTTAAATGTTAGATTTATAAATTACTGAAAAACTGTTGTTTTTAAAGAAAATTAAAAATAACACTTCAATTCTAGTAGAAAAGTATGTAAACTTAAAAATACTTGAGAGAGATTAGCAGGAATCAAATGTGATTAGATATTTGTTTGATAAAAGCATCAATTAAGCTAAGAGCGTTGCTTTTTTTAAAACAAAAATGACAATACTTCTCCGAATTTAGTGTTAAATAAATCTTCATTCTGTGTATCTCAGTGATGAAAAAAAGCAAGCTGGTGTGTTTGCTATGCTTTTACTATATCCCGTGTGTTTTTTAACCATCCGCGAAAGATCTCTTCCGAAAACAGATATCTCATTTAAAAAGTATGATTTCCTTTCAGCTGCATGGATTCTGGTTTACGATCATTTTCCTCTCTGGGGAATACTTTAAGAATGGATCCAAGCACAACAAAATGAAATAAAAAAAGTTATTTCTTCAGAAGTTGTTTCAACTCATTCGGTATAGAACGCTTTGGTAAAAGGAATATCTGCGTGTGAGGTTATTGGGTTTGTTTTAGTTGTAAAAATTTTTATGACACTTAAAAAGAAACAGAGAAGGCGCATCCAAAGATATGGACGGAATTAGTGGTAGTTATAGAAATTTACTACGATGGCTATTAGAAAAATTATTTAAAAATAAAATTTTCTTCGGCAGTGTTCAGTTTTGCATCTTGAAACGATTGACACTTGCATTGTCATCAGATATTTGAGTGTTCTAGATAGTCGGAGAGTCCTAAGACAATGATATTGAGAAACAAGAAAGTGCGCTAATAGTAAAAATAACATATTTATTATTAAAAATACAGCAGATGTAATACAAAACTCAAATGAAAAGTAGATAAATAAAAAGCAGGAAATTTCTTATCATTGTTTGCTTTATATACAATTAGAAAAAACTCGTTTAATACAAAATTATATTTTTAAAAAAATGAAAAATATGAGATAAGAAAAATTTTTCTTATTCTTAAGAAAAGAATTGCTCCTTTTTAAAACATCTTTCGATGAGTTGAAAATTACACGAATAAAATTAATTGAAAATTTTCTGAACACAAAGCAGATAGCAATAACTTTTTTTTAACAAGGAGAAAAAATGTGTTCAGTTAAAAAATATCTCCAATCTTGCCCTACTGCAAAAAAATTAAATAACATAATATGTTCCGGAGGCTTAACGTCCAAAATATAGAACAACATTTCGTATAATTTCATTACTTAAAGATATCTTTTCGTTTGTACAAATAAAATAGATTGTAAAAGTATAATTGATTTTATTATCCTCATTGATCGGAATTTTTAATTACAATGAAATTTTACTTCAGAGTCATGAATTTTGCTTTATGAACGAAAAAGGAAAAAAAGGCACTCATTACATGTAAAGTATATTAAAAATCTTTATTTTGTAGTCATTAAATGTAATTTTTAAAGAAAAAAATTTTTTATATCACATTTATGAGTTAACCTTCTTTAAGTCATAAATGACGTCTTCATTTAAAGATAAAAAATCAGAGGGAGAGAAAAACGCGCATCCTTCCATAATATCATATAGCTTCTTTATAAGTTGACGAATTTAATCAAATAACTATTAAAAATATTCTTTTTTGGAAAAGAATTATCACGAATTCTTGTTTTTAAAATGGATACGGACCATTTAACTCCTTAAATATTCTTCCAAAATGAGTTGATGGATTAAATGACGTTATTAAAATGATTTTAAAATAAATTAGAAGCATACCTTCAGCTTTAGAATTTTACTCTTATTTAAAATTGCATCCGAAAAGTTACAAATTAGGAACAAAACTAAAAGGAATTCAGGTTTAAAATTACTAGAAGTTATCTTAAACTTATTTTTTTACAAAAGTCAAATTCAAAAAGGTATAGGATGTGAACATTAATTACTTGAAATTACCTACTTGGATAAGTTGATAAAATAAAACAAAGACGATTTTCATAAACTATTTTTTTTAAATGTTATGCATTTCAATTTTAAGAAAGAGCTTCAGTATGTTTTGACTGATTTTCAGGTAAATTTTTAGAATCTCTACTATAGACAAAACTGCTATTGAGTTGGGAACTAACATTAGTATGTCAAAACTTCTCCCCTTTTTGTGTTTCCGCGCCATTTTATGTGCATTATGTATACAAATAACTCTTAAAGTTAATGTCCTGTTTACATTAACATTTTGTGGCGACCCTTTAATGATTGGAAGCGTGTAACACACATTTTATGCACGAAGAAAATAGGCTATAAAACTTTTCACTAGAAAATTTGCACTCATAAAAATAATCTTATCAGCATCATAATTTTTATTGAATGAGAGTTATCACTTGCTTATCTTCTGGCCTTTCTCTTTTTAAATACATTGATGTTAACAATTTAAAGGGATCCATTATCTTTAATGCGATGGATTACCTTAAAAAATGAACTTTTAATATGATATACTGATAGATACTACGAAACTAATTTTTACTGTCTGTGCAAGATAATTTAAATTCCAAGTTTCATAAAATATAAATTATAAATTTGAATGTAATATTAATTAAAACATTTACTCTTAATTATAAATGATTATAAAAGTCATTTGCGCAACAATTCTTTTGGAATAATTTAATACATATTAGGTTCAAAAATAAGTTTTAAACCAAATGCTTAATAAAATGAGTTCAAGATTAATAAGTTCGTAAGGCTCATTTCTGGAAATGGCAATTTTAAATCACTTTTTTTTTATCGATGTAAACAAACATATTTTGTCAAAAGTGTTTCAAAAAACGTTTGTTCTAAACCTTATTCTAAGCCGATTGTATTAAACAAATGCAGATTTTTTTTAAATAAAATGTGTTGCAAGATACTTTTGAATTAGAAGTTATTAATATGTGTTATAATGAAACCTTAATTAATTAATTTCTTTAAATTTAAAGCTTTAGTCATCTGGTATATGCGTAGCTTCCGCACCGAAAAATTAGGTTATTTCTAGATAAAAAGAAAATCTTTTTAAAGATTTATGCATCCCTTAAGAGTCCTCTACCCTCACCATCTTGTATTTTGGGTAAAATATTTATTCTTCGTGTTCTGATATTTTTTTGCATTTAACAAACTTTTGATGATACTTGAAAACACAGTACCTTTCTAAAAAGCGAGAGAAATTATGAGGTCACTTTATTAGATTAGGAGAAATAGTTTTTAAAACTTCTATGGAATTTTCCTCTAAACTTTAAGGCAATAAAAATATACGATTTGTAGTTTTAAGTCAATTATTTAACGCGTTCACCCTCACACAATCGCTTCTATTTTTTTTAATTTAATTTCATTGCGGCTTAAACTGATGAAAACCGATTTGAATGATGTGAAAAAAATGTTCAGACATTTATTGCACGAAAACAAAGAATTTTGTTTCTGTGTAATTGTAACATTTTCTCAAAAAATCTAAAAACGGGCAAGTGTATACTATTTAACAACATTTCAAAAATTGTTCATTGCAGAATTATATTGATAAAAATGTGTCAGCAAAATTCAAAAGAGAATCTAAAATATACCTCAATGTGTGGTTGTGTGACATGTATCGAAAGATACAGCCGAATAGATACCATCATCAGATTTTGTGAGATTAAAAGCATGTTTTCACTCTCTCCACCCACTTGTGTTCGGTCAATGCGTATCATACTCAACTGAATCATCTCCTTCAGTCTAAAACAGTCAGGCAGACTGACTATTTCAAATAAATAGATATTAAGAATTCGCAGTTCTTTTTTTAAAAATCTATCTTTTATTTTTTTTAAAAAAACTGAATAGAGTTTTTAAGAAAATAGTTTTCTTAGAAACTATTTAGTTATTTTATTAAGACCAAAACAGCTAGATACTGAGCATTTCGTCAAAGAACAAAACTAAATCATCATCATCATCCTTTGACAAATCAGCATTTGGAGGATATTTTGACTTCCCTCCATATTTGGTACTTTGGCGAAGCAACAGACGTTCAGGGGATGAATGACGTCACTCCTGGCGGTTCCCCTGTCTTGCCGAATGGTGGCCTAAATTTCGCATGAATGATAAGTTCTACTGAGAGTGCTTAAGAAACGACAAGTGGTAAACCATAAAAATAATTTTTTGTTTATTATTATTATTAATAATAATAGTAATAAACTTCTACTCGGAGTTAAAGTTGAACTCTTCAGTGGTCACAATTCAATTCTGATATCCCCCTCCCCTCATTTACACGTCAGCGAGTTAATAAAAACATAGTATAAAAATGAATGATTTTTTAAAATGACCTACTTTTACGCGAGGCTACCCTTGGATTGTCAATTTTAGACTAAAAGAATTTTTTTTTTCTTCCTCTGAACTATTAATGTTTTGATACAAGAGAGGAATTTCATTTAATCAGCCTTTTATACCGATCAGAGCAGTGTAGAAATGTTATTACTCTCTTCGGTGTACACAAGCCAACTTTTTTTTTGCGGGCGACACCCCTCTGAGAGTTAAAAAGCAGTAGGTGGGACTCAAGTCATGTATTCGCCCCCTTTCGTAAAGCAGAAACCTAATATCATTACTCAAGAAGCAGGCCAAATCGATACATTAAAACATTTGCCAAAAAAAGTACATCAAGTCACGCATACGAATGAAATAGAATAAAAAGAAATTGTTGCGTCGAATATTTCGCTGTCTTCTTTGCGGATCGATATCAAAAACGCCCGAAGGAATAAAAAGTGTTCCTCCGTATGACAGTTATTCAAAAAAATGGGAAACGTGTGTTCCAAAAAATTTAATTACTAATTGTAGATTTAGGTTTGCGAGCTATTGTTAAAAGAATGCCATTAGTGTAGTTTTTTTTTTTTAATTTTGGTTATGAAGATGGGAAAAAATAAAATAATTCATTATATTTAACTATTCTACATAAACTATGAAATCGCGCTTTCTATAACAAACATTATGAAATTGCGAAATTTACAAAATAGTGTAAAATTCCGTTATAAAGACAATTCAGAATAGCGGACGGTATTTTCGGTATATTGAGCTTGTCGTTATAAGTAATTAACAATAAAATAATACAATAAAATAATTACAAATATACAATAAAAAAGAAATTAGAAGTTGTAAGGGACACCTTTTTATTTTGAACAACTATTTTCGATCTAAAATGCATATCCAGAGTAGTGCATATTTTAGACTGAAGTGGGAACTTTTGTAAGAAAGAAAATGTGGAACAGTCAAGAAAATGAATAAGGATGCATATTACACTCTTAGATATGTGATCAACAAAAAGTTCATTTTTTCGATATGTACAACAAGATTCATAAAAAGATAACATGTTCACCCATACATAACATATAGGTGAAATGATATTCGTTTTTCTATACTAGTACCGAAATGAAAAAAAATATATCTTCCATTTATCTCTATTGCTCAGTATCTCTCTCTATTGCTCTTTATCTCTATTGAACAGTAGAAAAATGTATACATCTACAGTTAATAACGGCAACTTGTGAGAAAAAACTCATTTTTCAAACAACTCCTAAGAAATGACTTGAAGAAATTTTCGAACGATATTTAAGATCAGGGTCATATAATTATCGTTAGCCTTACTATAATTATCCTGTCCCAATTTAAGGACGCAAGCACAAACGATTCCCCAGTTACAAAATTGTTTCCTTTTATTGTTATAGATTCGATGGAATAAGTTTGTATGGTTAATTTTTAAAAAGGAACTACATATAAAAATTAAACTTATGTGTGCTTTAAAATGTGTCAGAACATTTTTATCCACTAACTTTTCCACTGACGGAAAAAAAGGTTAAAAATAATCTCGCTTTTCTGGATATGGAAAAATTTTCAAAAAGGCAAAATTAAAACGATTAAGAAACGCACTACTAAACTGCGATGTATCTGAGAAAGTAATGACTTCAAGCGTGTGATTTAATTTTGAGTAAAAATAAGAATAATTAAAATTAAATAACAAATCTCAAGATAGCAATTAATGCATTCATTTCTGGGTTATTATTCGATTGAAAATAAAATTTAATGTTGCCTTTTAAAAGTTAAAATCTTCCCCGAAAATAAGGTTACGAAATGCAGATTATAATTACCTTCAACTAAACGAAATAACTTATCCTTATTTAAAATTGTGGCCAAAGTGTGAAAATTTGATCAATGGATGAAAATGCATTGGAAATAATTCGTTTGCTGCTCAAAGTAATAATTTAATGAGTTTTCAGAAGAAAAGAAACCTTTAAAGAGTTTATAAAGTGTCCTTTGTGTCACTATTAAAAAATGTTCCGTTCTAATTTTTTCTGTATCTGTTGAGGGGGGGGGGGAAACAGGCAAGCGACATAGTAGAAACAGGATGTTTGACGCTGCAGTCTCTTTTACGGGGAAAATGCTCCTTTCGTTGCTATAGTTACGGAGCTGTTTTCAATCACGTGATAAGAAGTTGATTACGTAACCCTTAACGGTGTTCCACTAAAACCACACACCACTTATACGGGTCCAATTTTAGATTTTGTTCTCTAATACTCAAGCAAAGCAAGAGACACTTTATCGATTTTCTTTCCAAATAATTGGAAAAGAATAGTCTTTGTTTTGAAAAACTAACTTGAAATAACCTTTTAATGAATAATGACAACATGCAATTTAAAATTTATTGAAAAATTTAAAGCCATTTCATCATGATTAACAATATTAATTTAGAATACACACATATGCACACCCACAACCCTTATATATATA
>NC_092211.1:90872210-90875633 GCF_043381705.1 Parasteatoda tepidariorum
TATATATTCTTTGTTTTATTCTTCATTATGAACTTATCTAATGAGTTCTGTTTACTTGCAGCTTAAGCGCAATAAATGAAACTTATTGTTTTTCTTAACTTTCTTCGTGTTTTCTTGTATTTATATATATATATATACTGGGGAGGCACTGCCCCCTGCTCGCTACAGCTCGCCAACCCCCGATAATTGCAACGCAATTACATTTTTGTTCGCTTCGCCAACAAAATTAAAATCGTTTTCCTGGAGATTAGCTGGCAATTTTTCTGCACCAACATCACGTAGAGAGAATATTATAGGATTGTAAAATGTCAGAGGTCCTTAGTATCAGTTTTTATAAACTTATATAAAACAATTTTAATACAAACAATATTATAAACTTATATAAAGTGAAGAAACAGTATTATTTAACACATTACTATAGGGCATTAGTCGGAGATTAATCTCCGTATCCGAAGCACGCGTGACAGAGCCTAACTCGGGTAGACTATATTTGAGGGTGCCCCTTGATTCTCGACAAGTTGTGATCGCTGTTGATCGCCAGGCTGGGCGATGTTGAAACCCAATCGTGATTCTGATTCGTTTAGATTTTAGCGTTATTTTTAAATGATCAACGGTATATGTAATTTCAGAGGTCCGTTAGTTCTACTTTGGAAACCGGCTGGTAAGGTTACTTTTGCTTCTGGTCAATAAGATCGAAGTTATGTGGGCAGTCATAAAAAGAGACTTCAGAAAAAAATGTCATCGCCAATCCGGTACCACAAACGCCATTTTCGATTCGTATTTCGCCGAATTTCTGAGGCGGTGGAGGTACGCAGATTCTATTCATGATAAATTTAGACAGTATCCAACTGCTATTAGAGAATTCGGTGCACTTAAATCTGAGGATATTCAAGCTTAACGAAGAAGTGAGTTCTTTCTTCCTTTTCTATCTGTGCTTACTCCATTAATTTTTGTTTCGATTCAAAATGCATTTTATTGGATTTATTAATTTTGTTCATATTGAGTTCATTGCAATTTTATAAAGTTTTGGCTGATGTTTTGTTGAAATTTTCCTATGTTTTATTGAAATATCATATAATTTGGCAGCCATTCCTGTTACCACAGTGTTCCGTGCAAACAGGAATGGTGCCAAACATAAGTCGCCAATTTCGCCAAGGGGCACCCTCAAGTATATTTTTACCCCTAACTCAAATCATTGTTGATCTCATGGGATGCCGGACGCTCCCTATATGGTGCTTCATCTCCCCCCTCTCCCAGTAATTTAAATTTTAAACTGAAAACAATTAAAACCTGATGAAAAAAAAACTTTTTAATGCGGCAAACAAATTAAAACATGTAATATTAATAAGTTAATGCTGAGTAACATTTCAAAATCAAAAATCATTGCAAGTAATTGTCCAATTAACTTCAATACTGTCTACTGACAAAATATTTTAGTTTCAATCAGGCAAAAAGCAAATTATATAATAAAAACTGTAACTGAAATTCGACAAATTAAATTAAGCAATTTAATTTTTTTGTCATACTGAGTACTAATAAAAAAACAAATGTAAAATGAAAAAATTATGTTATCAATGATCAATAAACATTTTTGTTTGAATTATTATAAAAATATAAGGTGAAAACAATAAAATTAGAAATTATTTACAATAGATCTCTGAATATTCACAAAACCTAGCTATGTACATTTTTCATTGATCTTTTTTTTCACATCATTTTGTGTACCAATGATTTGCACTTTTATGTATTATTTAAGAAATATTTCAAACAAATATAAACTGTTAATTAATATTTCTGGCTGAACGATTTTTTGAAAGTAAGTAAAAAAAATTAAAAGTAAGGAAAAACAATCATAAAATTAAAAATTATTTACAAAACCTCCTTATATACAACATTTTATATCCATTTATTTTCCATATTATTCGTTTTCACTTAAACGTCTTGACTCTTCAACGTTTCTTCGCCGTGCATTCCGCTGTCGCGTATTGATAGCACTCTACGATTATTTTCCCGGTAATTTCGTGCTGCTAAATTATGTTCAGCCCTATGTCGCTGTTAATATCGCCTAAGATATTTACGGAGATATATATATGTCACGGGCAATGCAAATAATTGGGCATTGTTTATAATGTCCGGACAATTTAAAAAGTGCCCAAAAAGATATGACAAAATGATAAATTATGTTGCAATTATTACATTGTCCGGTCATTATGTATAATGTTGAAAGTCAAGTGGGCAATTTGTGTCACACACAGCCACAGGGTGTCTTGGGATATTCATCCACTTTGCCATTTCTCAGTATACATTTGCCCAGTATATCCTACACTGATATTTTTTTAAAGTCAAGTGCCATTGCCCGGTATATATTCGCCTACTCCAAACACTGATGTTTGTTCTATAATCTATCGTCAGTAAGTAAAATATCGAATAAACGTAACTATATCCACGAATAAATTAGTATCAAATTGGATGTAATAAATATTTCGGACATTCACCAAAGCGACTAATTTGATTGTCAGATTGTCAACATTCCCCGGTGAACATTGGCCAGCCAGAATCACACCACACGCACGTGGTTGTCCCATTGCTGTCAATTAATCAAAGTGCCCAAAGAAATAATAGCGGTATTTATAATGACCGGGCAATGTGAGAAATTATCGTAAAGTAATTCAAATTTATCAAATTGCCGCCCAATTTTAATGATCATTATTCATAATAACTAAGCATTATGAATACTGACCTAAATAATTACATACCCGTAACATACAGATATATATATGAAGATAAAACAGAGGTAAATTATAGACATATGAAAAAAAGGGGGGGGGGAATAATAATGAAAAAAATAACAAAAAACTGATTTTAAAAAAAATAAAAAAAAAAGGATTAAATTTTTAAAAAAAAACGAAAAATGAAAGATATAATCTTTTCATCAGCCCACACGATTATATCCGCAAAAAGAGTGCTTTCTGATATTGTATCAATATAGCCAAAGCAAAATATATTAATACAATAGTGTGAGGAGCACTCAAAAAACATTTTTTCAAAAATTACGACAAATAAAATAGAACACAATAAGTAAAAATAACACGTAAAAACAGAAAATAAAAGAAAAGAAAAAGAAAAAACAGTATAAAACAAAATCAATAAAACGAGTAGCAAAATCAGATGTACTTACATGAACGGGAAATTTTTCAAGAATGATTTAAAAATATTTTCGTGACAAGATTGCCAGATTACAAAATATGAAAACAAAAGCGCAAATTGAGTGTAACTAGAGGAATTTAAAGTACCGTTCTTACTGCATTGCTGAAGTGATTTGTTATGCTGTGCATTGATTTGTTAGTTACCAAGGATGGGCCCGAAATGGATGTGCGCAAGGTAATATTATACTGGATAATTTAAAAAGTTGATCATAAATAG
>NC_092211.1:90876444-90882128 GCF_043381705.1 Parasteatoda tepidariorum
CTCTCTCCTGACATCACGATCGAGACACGTACGTTGCCGGAGGCCGTGGACATATCTAACAATTTGTTTATCTAACCAAAAAATTATTATTATTAAATTTGTATTTGTTTAATGCATCCTTCATTATACATAAGATACTTGAACATAAACAAACCAACAAAATTTTCCACCATCGTTTCTTGGAAATCAAATGTTGGAACGATTCATGAACCACCATCACCCAAATGTAGAAATTCGAGTTTATGATGGTCCAACATAAGAAATGTTTTGGCGGTTTGTTTATGTTGAAAGATCAGAAATTTCTATCATTGTTTCTTGGAAATCAAATGTATACAGAAATTTTAAAGAGATTACTAATTGAGTAGAGTATGCACTTACCGGATTGACCTCTTCATTAGATCGTCGTCTCTGCTCGATGATGTTGTTCCGAGCAGATATCCGACGATTGTATCTGTAAAAATATTCATTACTACCATAAAACTCCAGATACTTCAAATAAAGCAAAACAATGATATACCATTTTTCTGTTCAATACTCCCGCACACAATATATATAAAAATTAAAACAGCCATAAAATATACTCAGTACAGAATAACTCCATTTATGTACAGTGGCCAAAAATGAATTGAGAATCTAACATTGAATATGCTTTATTTTATAATCGGCTTTGAAAAGCCGATCCAGTATTTTGGGTTTACGACTACTAATGTTGAATTCCGTGTCCTTATATGTTTGAACCCAATCCGGAAGACAAGGGAACTTCTGGATCAAGTATTGTGAGACATTTACCTTCGTGGAGGACTTTTTGGTGGAACTGACTCACATTTGCATTACATGGAGTGGAAAACCACTAAAACTTTCCACGGTTAGCCTGACGACAGGGAACTTTAACCTATGATCCGTCAACCACTGAGGGCATTTTATGTTTGCACTGTGGTCGGTGCAAGCCAAATGCGTATCGATCAGCCATTGTTGGGAACCCGGTTCAAATCAATGGAACGCTCTATCTCCTGAGCCATCATGGTTCTAACATTGAATATGGTAATTAATTAGTGCAGAAGATATTTTATGTATCGAAAGAACGACACTAGAATGTACATTCATTGAAGGACCACATCTTTTTCCCCCCGGATTCTTCTAAATATTGAGAGTAGACGCAACCTGGCAGATTGGGTCCCGTTAGTGATGAGGGGGATCGAAAGCATTTCGCGCTGAGACGTTGGGTACTTGTCTAATAGGTCGTGAGTTCGATCCTTGCTGGCCAAAGATATTGTATTAAATAGTGACTGGTGCACGTTAAATCTGTCGGGTCAGTCCCTCAAGTTCCCATAACAAATCAATACCTCTAAATAAACAGAATTGGATATTTATCGTTCTCAGGTCAAAATTAATATCTGAGAAGGAATGGATGCATGAAGAGACTCGCCCCTTTAAAACGGGCTGTGACGTGTGTGTTTGGCAGTCGCATTTGTGGCGTAGATGGCGCAGTTTAAAAACAAGAAATGCACCTTATGCATTTTAACTCACTTCGTTTCATTAAGCAGGCTTGCTGGATTTGGCAAGTGGCATTAAATACAACAAATGCTTATTTCATTCCTTCTGTATTTCGTCATTTTTCCGGAACTATTGGGAAACGAATTTGAACATTTCTTGTACACAATAAAATGGTCTTATTCAAGGATATCTACATATAAAAAATAGTTGATAATTAGTTTCCTTATTCCTGTTTTACTTATAGTGTAAAAAAATTGAATTTGCAGGTTTTAACACTAGAATATTACGAATATTTCAAATCTTCGTAGTTTGAAGTGATGAAAGTTTAAAACTTCTTTGTAATAGCGAAATACGCAAAAAGTTATAAAAGCAAATAATAGCGAAATAAGCAAACATTCGACTGCTCTCCTGGTTGAATTATCAAAATCATATATTCTAAGTTCACTTCCAATATTTTATGCGTTCACACAAGAAAAGGTATGTTTATCAGAGAAGTTAGCTTCTGTGTTACCGTCTGCATTGGTTAATTAACATTTTTAGGGTTAGACCATTAAGACTGAGTCCTAAAACGTGAAAGGTGCATCAATGTTCAGAATGAAACAATATCTTTAATTAATATTTTCTAATGTCTCCGTAATTTACTATCTTTCTTGTGTACACATCATGTTTCTCAAATCATTTTTAAGTTTAGGGTTACTATTAAACTTTTACCTACGTTTTAAACATAGAGCATTTACTAAAGAAAAAGATAGAAAAACCGCTGAGTAAACATACATTCATTTGCCTTCAATAACAATAAAAACATAGATTCTAGTAGAGCTGCGTCTTACTTATTACAATAAAATACATAAACGACAGAAAAAGGTTTTGTTGGTTGCTTCATATTGCTTTCTATAGAACACTTTATTATTGATGTCATATGCCACTAAGGTAAAGGGGGTGAGCTTCTTCTCGTTTATCTATGGCCAAGAATTCGACTTTTGTTACACATGCACGTCACAGCACGCTTACAGAGCAGGCCTATTCATACATCCATTCCTTCAGCCACAGATTGTAATTTTGACCTGAACCAGAGAACGATCCTATTCAGTACCCTCATTAGAGGTATGATTTGGGAGGATTCTGTGACCCGACATACTTAAGGGGGCACCAGTTCACCGTTAACTATACGGGTAGATGAGATTAACGCCCGACCCACTAAACTTTAATATTGATAGCCCACGTATAACATGGAAAATTGGTAAGCAACCAACAAAGGCGAACCGGAAAACCTCAATCAAATAGGAATGTGGAGATAAGGAGCGGAGAGAGATCATTTAATGCATTGAAAGTTGGCGGCCTATATCTTCTAACTAACGCTCCTCACAATTAATTGACTGATCTGTTTTGATTTAAAAACGGATGTTTTCCACGTAATCGCTGGTTTATCAGTACTGACGCTATCACTGTCTTGAAAATGAAACAAATACGCTACATAATATAAACTGATTTCCCCATCACTTTCTACTAATTGTAACTAATTAAATTATTTTATTGTTTATTATTTTTTGTTTCACCGTTGACTATGAGATTCATTATTAATTATATTCAGCTTATTTAGTCCTGTAGGATGATTTATTATAATTAAATTTAAAAATATTTATACCTAATTAGAGTCTTTGATGAATAAAATGTACTTACATCCTGTCGCGGTGGAGCTCCCTACCGCTGACCAGATTGAACTTCTTTAATATAGGTCTATATATAAAAATGACAGGAAAATAATTAGCGAATAAAACAAAAT
The DNA here is from genome assembly GCF_043381705.1 of Parasteatoda tepidariorum. NCBI lineage: Eukaryota > Metazoa > Arthropoda > Arachnida > Araneae > Theridiidae > Parasteatoda > Parasteatoda tepidariorum. The sequence goes on from NC_092211.1 coordinate 90,879,722, forward strand.
AATATCTAAATATAAATTGATTATATAAATAATAAGTAAAATATTGTCTTGTTTCCCATAATGCAATTGGTGGTAATCATCAATGTAGATCACAGATTAAAATCTACTTTAGCTAGAAGAGGGTTCAAAAGAGAGTTGGACTCACAAATCAGAATTCTTGAGGGTGCCATCTAAATATTTTGATGGTTTATGTTGATAGTTATGAGATTCATGATGGACCAACATCATTTGATGGTTACCATCATTCAATTTTTTTCCATTATGCGTTAATGGTGCTTGATATGCCATCAGACTTCTATCATTCCATGAATGGATAATGCTACTTTAATGCTATGATGGTTAACCATCGAGAAAAGTTTGATTCTCAGGAACCAATAATCCATGATGGTACCAGCTGTATATTTCCGTGAAGTCTTAATGAGAATTATTGATGGTTCTTAGGAATCAAAACAATTTAGTTTTTTTTTTTTTTTTTTTTTATGTGGGCCCATCATAAATATAAAAGGAAGTAAAAGTTGAAACCATGAAAGTCAAGTAAATTAACAATAGTAATGCTAACATTAGTTGCATTTTTTTTTGTTCAACACATTTGCTTGTTTGAACGCTTGGCATCATTTAAGATATCTAAGCATATTTTAGAACTAAAATCAAACAAATAATTTAATAATTACAGCGTTTCTCAATTAGAATTTGTAAATGAAAACGATAAACTAATCGTCTAACTGAATACACGCCTTCTTTTACATAGTCTAGCATGAAACTATTAATTTCTATGTGATAGTAATGAAGAGACAGAACTTGAGGCTGAACGAAAGTATAAACTTTTATGTTTCTACAGTGAAGCCATAGTAATCAACATGTTTATTAATTACTCAAAGACATGTAATCACGTAGTACAAAACGTATGTTAAAATTAAGTGACCGGCGTCCACAAAATGCTTAAGAACTTGTTGCGAAATTTCTAAAGAGACCATTCAAAAACTCACCTTTTTACCATTCTTTTTTTTAAAAAAAATTCTATATCAGTTTAAATATTCTTTTAAGGGATCTTTGTTCTAAGAAAATAAATTTGGAAAGGTAACACTTCGTTTATATATGTCACGGGCAATGTAAATAATTGGGCATTGTTTATAATGCTAGGGCAATTTAAAAAGTGCCCAAAAGGATATGCCAAAATGATAAATTATGTTGCAATTATTCATTCATTACATTGCCCGAATTCATTACATTGCAATAATTCATTACATTGCCCGATCATTATGTATAATGCTAAAAGTCAAGTGGGCAATTTGTGTCACACACAGCCACAGGGTGTCTTGGGATATTCATCCACTTTTAGATGCACCTGGATAATTTTTTTTAAAATTTTTTCCCTCACATGCTCTGTATAAAGCAACTACTTCAATTACTCTTATCTGGCGCAGTTTTTATTATTTTTTTTTAATTTTAAAGCAATAATTTCAGTATCAGTTTAAAATTGATTCAAACGATTTGTTTAATTTTTTTTAATATTTAAGCTATAGCAAAAGTGGCACTAGACCTAGTATATATTTCGGACATTTACCAAAGATCTAGTCATACTAGGTCTGGTTAAGTGCCATTGCCCGGTATATCCTACACTGATGTTTTTTTAAGGTCAAGTGCCACTGCCCGGTATACATTTGCCCAGTCTATCCTACACTGATATTTTTTTAAGGTCAAGTGCCATTGCCCGGTATATATTTGCCCGATACTCCAAGCACTGATGTTTGTTCTAATCTATCGTCAGTAAGTATTATATCGAATAAATGTAATTATATCCACGAATAAATTAGTATCAAATTGGATGTAATAAATATTTCGGACATTCACCAAAGCGACTAATTTGATTGTCAACATTCACCGGTGGACATTGGCCAGCCAGAATCATACCACACGCACGTGGTTGTCCCATTGCTGTCAGTTAATCAAAGTGCCCAAAGAAATAATAGCGGTATTTATAATGACCGGGCAATGTGAGAAATTATCATAAAGTAATTCAAATTTATCAAATTGCCCAATTTTAATGGTCATTATTCATAATAACGAAGCATTATGAATACTGACCTAAATAATTACATTGTCCGTAACATATGTATATATCCAGTTACTGTTGGAAATATTTTATGTGCTATGCAAAATGATCTTTAAATCAACTTATCAATTCTTGAATCTTGAAAATTCTTGAATTCTTAATCAATTCTTGAAAAATATATTTCCTAAAGTGGCGACATCATGTGATAAAAGCCTCTTCGTCTTAGAGAGAAAATTAACATTCTGGTAGAAAACGAAAGCAGTGGTAAGTGATTGTGGATTTGTACCATATCAGCGCGTTTAAACCACCAACGATGGTAATGTTTAAATAACTTTGCGGATGTTTTATATTAAT
>NC_092211.1:90882628-90892388 GCF_043381705.1 Parasteatoda tepidariorum
CAAGTTTTCTATAATATTTAAATTACCAATAATAATATGTTTATGATGTTTATCAACGAAATCAAAATATTTCTCTTCCTCACAGTGACATTCATAATCGGATAATCGGACATTACTTGATTTTAACCATGTGTTAAAAAAAAAGCTTTTTTTTTCCTTTTTTGAAGTTTTAAAAAAAAAAAAATCGCCTAGTTTTTTTTAATAAGAGCGAGAGAGAGAGAGAAAGTGTACCTTCTCCCAATTTTTCTTAAAATACTGTTTTATTGGAGTAAGTCGCCCAAGGGAGGGAGGGAGTCTTCATGCAACATTTTCCAAAGAAAAGTGATTTTTATTGACCATACAGAGGAGCGAAAACACCTGTTTCTACCAAGTAAATGAGGTGGAAAACAAGACTTCCATTCTCATTAGCTTCAACCAATTTTCTTTACAATTAATTAATTACTGACAAATGTAATCTTTACGCAAAACACTGAATATTAAAAATTAATGAGCGTTTTGGCAAACATCTTGACTGCAACCGAAATTTTATTTTAAAATAATTGACTTTAATTAAGGATCTTAATTTTATTAAGAATATTTCACAATCATTTTCTTTCTATAAAAATTCAATTTATCAAGGTTATATTTTTTTTCTAATTTGTGTCATTAAATATTTATCAAATATTGAGTGCATTAAACTTATTGAATCTTTATTTTATTTTCAGACGTCCCGCAGTAGGTTGATTGTAAAGTACGTTTCCCGGTTAGAACACGAAGTCAAGCATTACTGGCTGCAATCATAAGTGAGTGCCACTTCGATCAGCCTGCGTAGGGATCAAGGATGGGCGGTATCTGCCGTCGTTAAATTGTTCTGCCATAAAGTGTTTGACTTTGCGCGCAGATCATCGGTCTACCAAAGCGGAAGAGCTACCCCCTTCTGCAGAGAATCAAAATTGGAGAATGAAATCCTCAAGGATGTATCTACCAACATTCCTATCTATTTTCAGAGATTTATTTTGCACTAATTTAAATCTGGATCATTATGGAACTAATCTTATGCTTACATATATAAGTCCTTATTCCCGGTTCAATATGTAACTATTTTGGAATGTTTTTTTATTTCATTCAAATGTATTTTATGGAACGTTTTAAGGATATAACATTTTCAAAGTTGCTGTAAAATTTTTGTAAAGTTTTGAAAACTCCAAATAATTTAGATTTAAAATTTTAAAAATTAATATTTGGTAGTCAAACGTGATAAAAAAAAACTTTCATTAATAAATTTAAAGAAAGAACCATCACAAATTTTATTTAAGGTCTAGAGTAAGGAATTGTCATATATATAATTTTTCATAATACTACGACGGGAGAACATGACTCCAGGACATAAAACAACAAATTGCTTTAAAAAGCACACACATAACACTTTTAGTCCTCAACTTTTTTTCATTAATAAGAAAAACAAATTAAGTTATAAAGTAATGTTACAGTTGTTAAAAGAAAAATGAGTCGATTACGTCGTCGTATTTCAAGTGTCGTGATTACGTTAATTAATTTCATTTTAATGGCAATTTATCATATCTGTATTTTGTCTGCCAATTGGAGATCATGACATGTGATTTGCTAGTTCAAGATAAAACTGTTTTGGACCAGGAGAGCTACTTCCGCTTTTTGATGGATTGATACCGGTTGAGGGAATCACGATTAGGAAATAACGCATCGGGCATCACTATCGCTTCAATTCTGAAACTCCTCCTAATGAGAGTGGATTGATCCATTTCTTTGGTTAGGGCATTCCTCGTATTCTTATGATTTTAGGGAGTCTTATGATCATTGCCAGATATTCTCAATTTCATTGCTTTTCTAATACAAATGATGTTGCAGTGAACAACCCGTTGTTCGCTGCATTCATTTTTCTTAATGTTTAGGGTCCACTGCCATATTGAAACTTGCCTAGCATTTACTACATTGATACTTTTTTTAAAGTCAAAGACCCTATTTCGATATTTCCTATGATATTTTTATAATTTAAATTATAGGAAACCTATAAATACCTCCGGGCAAAAAGAAATTGAAAAAGAAACCTAATGCCAACCGCAAAGTTACTGAATCGAATATTGTAAAATAAAAATTTTGAAAGTGCCAAACTCGAAGAGTTGAAGTGCTTTTAAATACGTCTTGCTTTGGGAAAAGATATATTCTTTAAGATTTTCATTGTATCTGTTTCGGGAAAAATGCAGATGTATTCATGAAAAACACAGAGATATGTATGGAGATAAATGCATATATAGCCATGCATCCCCCCCTCTCTCTCTATCTCTGCCTGTAAAATATATAGAACAATCTACTACAGTATCAGTTAAATTAAAGGGCTACATGCTAGTTGTTTTATAATTTTGCTACAGGTTGTCCCAAAAAGACAGATGATTTCAAAAATCAATTCAAGAGAAACGGAAGGTGGAAATCTACGTTTTGATGCTTTCAGAATAATTATTCTCAACCAGCTTCAAAATTGATTTTTCAAAAATTACCAACAAACGGAGTTGTCTACTAATCAAAACTATGAAATAACCACTATCATTTGCAACTTCAGCGTAACGCCGTTTTAAAACAAATTGACAGAATTGGGTTTGTCTGACTTGGGACAAAATACATACCTTTATAAACAGCAAAGCTTTATCATTACCTTTATTTTTATAATCAGCAAAGCTATACTTTTTTACGAACTTTGCATAATTCATCTAATGTTATGAAGAACAAAATTATTAAATGTGCCTATATGAATGGCATGATTTATGTCTCTTTCACATATACGAGCTGTGTGTTCGAAAAATCATAAAAAGAAATAAAAGTAATTGTCCCATTCATCAGGTATTACCAAATGATAAATGTAACAGTATGACACATATTCCGCAATAACTTTTATCTTTTTATGTGGTACATTGGCTTACAGGAAGCAAACTAATGACATTTCATTGTCTTCATGTTTCATTCTGAAAGATGGGAACTATTTCTTCCAAGAAAACAAAAAGAAATGACTGAGAATATCATGTATTTCTTTTTTTAATGTTCCGATTTAAACTACATTAATAATTAAAGAACGAAAGCAATTTTTCATTTGCCAACCCCTCATCACTCTCTATCTACATGAGAGAGAGGCATAGTATCGTAAGAATGAATCAATGCTATTGTAACTGAAGAAAATTTATGTTTTGAACCAATATCGTTGCCTACTCTTTTGTTTTGGCTATTCTAATGTTTACTTTTTGTTTTGTTGTTATTAAAGAATATGAATCCTTACCCCTCTGACGCTTTTTTTTTACAGTAACAAAGCAAAAATTCTACTCGAGATTTTATGATATGAGAACTTAATTTCATTTAAAATTTAAATTCTTGGCATTGATAGAGATAATTAAAAATTGATATTGCTAAGCATTTAATAAGCTCCATTTGCCAGTTTTGATATTTAAGTTAGCAACTGTAGTTGTAAAAAGTACTAGCTTCAATAGCATATTCTAAAGAAGTTGAATTTAGACTATTATGGCTATTACAAGCCAGAAATCATGTGTTTAATTATGAGAAAATTTATGTAGCAACTAGGGTTAAATTTATTAATTATGAAATAAAATCATTAATAGTTTCAATATGTAATTGGCTTCTGAAAGTCACTTTTTTAACTTAAATCCAGTTTAAAGTATGAAGTTTAGTATGGCATAGTTCAAAACTACACGGTCACCATTTTCAAGGATCACCGTTAACTTTATTTGTTTGACATTCCCCATAAATTGTCATGATCAGATATAATATAACTTGTTGGGAATACTATTACATTACTATAAAAAGAGAACTTATATCGATGGAAAATATTGATACCTTTCGAAACAAAATAAAAATAAATTTTTTTCAACAGAAACTCGATTTTCTAGGGATTGATTTACCCCGATCGTAAAGACAAAGAACACCGAAGTCAAGCATCACTGGCGTCGGTCAATAAGTGGGAGGGTGACCACTTTGATCAGCCTGCGTAGGGATCGAGGGTGCGCATTATTGAACCTCGATAAACTGTTCTACCGTAAAGAGCTCGACTTGGCGCACAAGTCGTCGGACTACAAATGCAGAGGAGCCATCCCCTTTGCAGAGGATCAAAATTGCGATGGCATGTCTTCGGATCATCCTCTGGGATGTTTCCCAGACCATTGCCAATAGCCCATTGTGCAGCTCTGGGGCGACGTAAATAAAGTACTTACCAACCTAAAGACAAAATGCATATAAAATAAAATGATCTAAATGTGTTGAAATGACTTTCCGAAACTCATATTGAAATTGTAGAGAATAAAACAAAGTTATCGTATTTTCCTTTGTAAAGTCGATTTCTAATAAGTTATCCCCCATTTTCAAATTACGCCTGCATTTGATGCTAAGTCGATCCTTAAAGGAACACTGAATTTTTTTAGTTTAAATCCAGTTGCAACAAAATTGCAGCCATAACTTTCATTTTAATTCAGTTATACAAAAAAGCAACACCAGGACTTAAAATTGCACAAATATATTAAATACATTAAGAAATTATTAAACATTTTTAGGAGATTGTTATATTGGAGTAATTTTTCCACCTGCATGAAAATCGTTAAAATCAATGGATAATTCTAGATTTTTAAGCACCGTTGTTGTATCTTATATATTATTAAAAAAATATTTTAGTTTTTTGCAAAATACTTTTCCTTTTTTGCAAACCGGGGCTTTCCTCCATACTGATATTTATCACCATTTTTTGTTAAATAGCATAAATAGTGGAGTCTAAAGATGGTCAATATTTAAAATAACGTTTATGAGTGACTAACAAAATTGAAACAATTAGTATTCGCTAAATATCGCTATTTCATAAGACCACAGGAAATATTTCGTCTTTAAAGTGGAATATACGATACTATGGTTCAATTCAAGCAAAAATATGGTTCAGTGAAAAACTAAAGGCAAACAACGTTAAAGAGCACAAAAATATTTATAAAATACAGACAGCTGTTTCGGATGCTCAAAGGGCAACCTTCATCAGTGCAACAGAGAACTGATGAAGGTTGCCCTTTGAGCATCCGAAACAGCTCTCTGTATTTTATAAATATTTTTGTGCTCTTTAACGTTGTTTGCCTTTAGTTTGTATTTAAGCACAAATGTCGCCCACTTGTGTATTTATGGTTCAGTTAAACAAATTTTTAAGGCTGTAACAAATTTGATTCAAAGTTATGGTTCAATATTACTAAAAGCTTAAACAAGCGAAAAATTGTCGTAAAAAAATCTCTTATCATATAAAATATACAAGTTGCGCAAATAAATTTCGTAAGAAGACCAGTTTACCCACATGACTTATGTATCTTATTTATACTATGTGTTAAAAAATTATTTAGAAATTTAAATGATTTAATGGTATAAGGTAACTGAAACTTCAAGGTACAAACAATTGTTTTGTACAAGAAAGAAATCGACCCAAATTATCTTGCTTCGGGCATGTTCAAACAACAGAACTTAATCTTACTTATTATACGTGTTGCCATGCGTCAAAAATGGAATGATTATTTCGCGTCTAATGTATTTCAAACAAAAACAATTCAAATGTTTTGAAAAATTGTCCTTTAAAGCACTTATTTTCTTCGTTTTAAAATCGCTGCAAAACTTTCTCGTCTATTTTGAGATGAAAATAGTTATAAACCATAAAATCTTCTCAGTCAATGGGTTATTTCTCTCCCATAAATACTTGATAGCAAAATGTTATAAATATCTGGAAAGGAAAAAAATCACTCTTCTTGTTCAATATTGCAGAAACAATATTGATTCAGAAAGTCAGATTATTGCATCTCCCTTATATGAATGTTTTTATGGAACGTATATTTTTGTTCTTTAAAAAATATCCAAAACCTAGCGCAGGTAAGAAAGCTGTGTAAAGCTCTTTCTGTGTCCATTGTGATTTTAGTAGTTTTTTAGAAGTGTTTTTGTGGTACTTTGTCGGCCAAGTTAGGATTTTGACTGGAATAAATGAAAACAAATGTTCTTTAAAAAAAACATAAAAAACAATTTTTTTCTATCATGAATAATACTTAAAGATTCGAGCAGAAAATGAAAAAAAGGGGAACACATTTCGAAGAAGTTCTGTTGAAAAATTTAACTTTTTCTACTTTTGAATGTGCTGCACAATAAATATCAAAACGTAATCGAATTAATTTATTCATAACGAATAAAAAATTTCGAATTTTTAAAAATATTGAATTTAAATAGAATGAAATTTTTAATAACGAATTATAAAAAAGTCAAATTTTTGAAAATACGAAATCTTATTCGAATTAAATTACCCTTAACGAATTGAAAAGATGGAATTATTAAAAATATCAAGTGCTATTGGAATTAAACTAGTAATAAAGAATTGCAAATAACAAATTATTGAAAAATATTGAATCTTAATCGAAATAAACTATTAATAAAGATTTATAGATACGAATTATTTGAAAAAAATCGAATCATAATCATTTCAAACAATTAAAAGCGAATTAGAACAATAGAATAAATGCAAATTATTACATCTCAATCAAATTATAATTACAAATTGAAAGAATTAAATCATTAAAAATCTAGATTTTTAATCGAATTAAACTATTAATGAATAACGAATTGCAAAGATCGAGATAGTGGAAAATACTGAATCTCGATCGATTTAAATTATTAATAACTAATTATGAATTTTAAAAGAATCAGAAATATTAAATTTTAAGGAAATTATCTTATAACTCAATACGACTATAGAGTTACTCAAAAATATATAATTTAACGAATAATAAATACCAAATTATTGAAAAACATGACATTTTAATGGGTCAAGAAGCAGTAAGTGTTTCAAATTTGAAGAAACTGATTCGAAATTCTGAATTACTAAATTAGATTAAGAAATCCTTTTATACTATTAATGCTTTATTATCTTATTTTATACTATAATGCTGCTTTATAAATAGATATCCAATATCTCTATGTCCTACAAAATATGGCAAAGATCAAGAAAATATTATTCAAGTGACTTAACCAAGAAAATGAGCAAAAATTCGAGATATTTCTACTTTTTACTTTTTTCACGTATTTTTAATAACTCTTGAACTGCTTAAGTGAATCAAACATAAAAAAATTTCATTCAATGCCGAAAAAAATTTTAGTTGCTTATTTTTATCCTCCATTCAAGTGATAACCAAAACATAGCACTGCAAAAAGTAGGATCAAAACTATCAGAATATGTTAATATTTACAGTGTTTATGTGATCACTATATTTTGATCACTAGCTCTATGTGAACACTATATTTTGATAAAATTAACAATCAAATATGTTTTTATAATAAGTGATAACACTTGGTAAATGTGGTGAAATTTGATAATTTTATCATGATACCTTAGAGCATGTCTTAAAAACCATTTATTCGGTTAAATTTACTCTTTAATTTTATATTTTTTAATAAATGTGAGGTAATAAGAGCTATAATTTTAAATATCAGAATTTCCTCTGAACCATTACTATATGAACTGAAAAATTAATAAATGAATGGTTTGAATACCGTATATTTTTGGTTTATTTTACCAAAAATGTCATTACTAACGTTACAATAATTTCACCAGAATTTTTTTTCCTCATAAAAGGTACTGAATGTGCACATCAGTTGAAACTATCCTACTTTTAATAAATAAAAAAAAGCTTTTCAGCGGAATTAATCTAATAGTTCATGAGAAGGAAAGAAAAATTTAAAATTATGATTTTTTTTTAAAATTACATACTAAAAATTGCTTAATCAAAATTTGGATAAATCTAGTGAAATATTTGTATAGCTTGCATTGGTGGCAAAAATATTTCAATCACTATAAAGTTAAGTAGTGAAAATAAAAAATAGGTAAAAAAATTATTTTTATTAAATGGAATTATCTTTAGATGATCAAGTTTTATAAAACTATGTGTAAAAAAATTTCAATTCGCTGCAAGTTTCTGATATAGGACGAAATTCGTAAGAAGTAGTAATGGTATAATGGGTGATATTTTCGCTTTGTTTCCATAGTTTTTTTTTTTTTGTAAATTGCTTTGCTTGTTTGAGTTAAAGATGAAACCCTGTATTATAGATACAACAGACAAACGACAAGTAAATGATATACAGCTCTAATAACAATCTGCGCCATCATTAACCAATGCTAAATTTAATTTAATGAAGCATGCGATATTGTTTATTTACTGTCTCACTATATTCAATTTACCACATTTCTATAAAATATCTTTATTTTACGTCCTTCTATTTACAACAATTTTTAAGTGCTTAAAATTTAAGTGAGGTTCAAACGCATTCTTAAAAATGATTTCTAAAAAAGAATTCATTTCGATTCTTATTTTTACAATAGTTATTTTTAAGTCAAAAAAACATTTTTTTATAAAAGTATTTAATCTTTTAAACTAAAGTTAATTTGCTTTAAATTTTTATTGTATACGTTTTCAACTGTAATAAAGGAAACCTTAATCAATAAAGACCAAAATAAATCTATACACATTAAATGAATAAAAACAAACTTTTCTAAATATGAACTTCAACAGAAAAACGTCTTTTTTTTTCATCTGTGAGACTTTCTCTTCAATTAAGTGCAGTGAAATAAAGAAGTTGTTTCCCAATTAAGAGAAAGCTTTCTAATCTTTCTGAAAAGTTCTTCTTAAAAAGCATACTTTGAGCTAATTTAAACCTAAAGATCGAATTTAATTTATCTCTTTTTTGTAACCATGGGAACGACGAGAAAGAGTTTCATCTCTTCAACAGATTTTTTTTTCTGCAAATCTTCTTATTGCTTTTAAAAAGCTTTCTTTTTTTTTCTTACATCTAAGCTTGGATGATTTTAATCAAAAAGCGTTCTCACTTCAGCTTCAAAATCTGGCATAAATAAAAAAAATATTTGCTTTTTCATCAAAAAAGCATGCATTTCAAAGTATTCATATTTTCTTTGCTTTTAGAATTAGAGCATATTTTTCCCATTATTTTTGATAGTCAATTTATTTTTGCTCACTAATTAACTTTCGTATTGTCTAGTTGCTCGAAAAAAAATTTGTTGCAGAACTATTTAACAAACACTGTATTATTTCCAAAATTATGATATCTACACCTTCGGTCCCTACGCTGACTGATCAAAATGTTCCTCCACTTACTGACCGTGGCCAGTGATGGACTTTGGTGTACTATATCAACATTCCCAATTATTGTCAGTCATTATATCGGAGGTGCGAGCCCAGGTACTCCGTAGCCAAACCCTGACTTCGATGTTGTACTAGAAACCGGGTCTTTATGATCTGCGGATCACATAAATATACATGCAAAATAAGAAATGGACCACTCTGAACAACATTTGACTTCATGATCAGATTTTCAAGTTCTAGAACTCAAATATCCTAATTAATAAATGCAAACGATATTTTAAGTTACGAAATCAGACACAAAAATGTACTTTCTCTGAACAAACATACCTTTTATTCAACGGATGCGGATATTCAATGGAACCTTTAATGATAATTTTTTGATTATTTCTCATTCATTAGACCAGGTTATAGATCAACTGGATCGTGCTAGCATAAGCAGACTGCGTAACCTGATTAATATTTTTAAGGTTATCTGAAGAAACGTGTTTATTTTTTTAAAGCTGTGCTTTTAAAACGAGTTGTTATAAAACTAAACTATATAAAATCAACTATAATTTAAATTTTTAAAAAAATTGAGTTTTGAACCGAAAACC